>NC_046166.1:12729364-13029364 GCF_011064425.1 Rattus rattus | reverse complement strand
AGAGGCACCCAGAACAGGGAAGATCTGGATTGGAACCCAGGGCTCCCTCTACCTCTTAGTCCCAACCTCATTCTGCCGCTTTAAGACAGTGACCCTTACCACCATGAGTAATGCTCAGAGACTCACTGCAATCTGTGGTCTGCCAATCCCTGGGGCAGAACACTTGGAGAGCTAGGGCTCTGAGGCATGGCTTTCCTAGAAGATTCTGTAGTCCTTGCTGCTGGGCTACATAGTGAATCCTGTCCAAAAGAAAAGAACCAAAAACAACTACAAAAATCTCAACTTACTTTCTTTGACAGAGATTCAGCCCCTGAATGACCTTGATGAAGGCCAGCCACCAGCTCCTGGATCCCCTGAGGTAAGTTGCAAGCTGAGGTAGTCCTATGTTGCCCTTTCCTGGGTGGCTGGATTAGGGAGTGAGTTTGCTGAAGTATATGCTTAATATACACACGTGGTTTTGAATTGTGGCTGCATTGGGATTGCCGCATTATAGAAATAGCTCAGGTCTGGACTGGGCTGTAATGGGCACTGAAAAGGTGGGCCTTGAAGGATGTGTTGAAGTTTTCTGGGAAGCAGACTCTGCATACTGGTTTAACAAGTTCGGGCCCAGAGGAAGTAAGTAGCAGCACCAGTGAGACAGAAGCTTAGACATAGGGACAGTTTTGCAGTGGACGAGAACCTGACCTGTCCCCTTGCAGAGCCGAGGCCTGGGCGGTCCGTCTCGGAGGCAGCCATGTGAGAGCGACTTTGAGACCATCAAGCTCATTAGCAATGGAGCCTATGGGTGAGTCCTGGGTCCCTGCTGGGTCCCACTTTGGGCTTGGACCAATGACTGCTCAGCGGCCCCCTTCTTGTGTGCAGGGCCGTCTACCTGGTGCGCCACAGGGACACACGACAGCGCTTCGCCATCAAGAAGATCAACAAGCAGAATTTGATTCTGCGCAACCAGATCCAACAGGTGTTTGTGGAGCGTGACATCCTCACCTTCGCCGAGAACCCCTTTGTGGTCGGCATGTTCTGCTCTTTTGAAACCCGTCGCCACCTCTGCATGGTGATGGAGTATGTGGAAGGTGCGGCCCCTAGGCTGCCATGCCCTCCCCTCTCACCCCTGGGCACAGCTGGGGAGGTCCAGAGAGGGATAGGTGTGGGCCCCGAGGGCTTGGGATAGCGGTCAGGCTTCAGCAGGTAAGATGGCACCCGTCGCCGTGCAAGGGAAAGACCGTGCACTGAGGCAGTAGCTGTGTGCAGAGCTCCGACTTAGAACTGGACCCTGCTGGGCAGAACCTGAGACCCTTGCTGACCTCAGCAACACGAGCAGGACCCAGACCTGACCCATGTCCCGGTGTAGGGGGTGACTGCGCCACGCTGCTGAAAAACATGGGCCCACTGCCTGTGGACATGGCCCGCATGTACTTCGCGGAGACGGTACTGGCTCTGGAGTATCTGCACAACTATGGCATCGTGCACCGAGACCTCAAACCTGACAAGTGAGCAGCCAGGGTGTGGCTGGGACGCGGGGACGGGGGTGGGCGGGGTCACGGCTGTGGGCGGGGTCACAGGCAGAGCTCTGGTGTTAGGGGTCGGGTAGGATCTTATCTGATTGGCAGGACAGCATCCGCAGAGCTCGCACACCACAAGTGCACCTACTCTGTGCATAAATAGGTGGAACTCATCTAGTCCTACCTGTCTCCGAAGCAGGGCTCGCTGGTTTCCTAGCCATGTGCCTTTGGAGATGTGAGCCCAAGTGTTCAGAGCTGGTGCTGTTTGCACTCGGCATTTCACTTCCGTGTAGATGAAATGGCTACACACAGTAGTCACAAACATGTGCTTCTTTGTGTAGTCCAGGCATAAAATAGGAGGGGCCGATGGGTGAATAACAGTGGATACAGAAAGTGAGCTTGGGGGATGTATTTGCAAGGTGCATGAAAAAGGTCACAGCGGGACACGATGGAGCACACCTGTCATCCTAGGATTCAAGAGACTGAGGCAGGGATCCAGGAGTTCAAGGCCAGCCTGGGGGGTTACTTAGAGAGTGTGAGGCCACCCTGGGCCACATGAGCAAAAAGGTTTTGTTTTTTTTTTTTAAAAGCATGCACATACTGACATGGGTTACCTAGGGAGACTGGGTCTCAAAACAAAACCAGTATATACAGGGGGCCTTGAGCCAATCCTGGCAACTCTGCTGGCCCTGGCCTTCCCACCCAGCCTGAGGGTCCTGGCCTCACCCACAGCCTGCTCATCACCTCCCTCGGCCACATCAAGCTGACGGACTTCGGCCTGTCCAAGATCGGCCTCATGAGCATGGCCACCAACCTGTATGAAGGTCACATCGAGAAGGATGCTCGAGAGTTTGTGGACAAGCAGGTGTGACCCAACCCAAGGGCAAGACTGGGCCACCCACTCTCACTCCATGCAGACCCGGCCAGCCTCACCTCCCCACTTGCTATAACCTTTGTGTAGGTGTGCGGGACGCCTGAATACATCGCGCCAGAGGTGATCTTCCGCCAGGGCTATGGGAAGCCGGTAGACTGGTGGGCCATGGGCGTCATCCTGTATGAGTTCTTGGTGGGCTGCGTGCCTTTCTTCGGGGACACACCTGAGGAGCTGTTCGGACAGGTTGTCAGTGGTGCGTCTAACAGGGTCTGAGAGTGGGAGGTGGGCTGACCACAATGCTACCAGGTGGTGGGTGTGAGGGAAGGTGCTAGAAAGGCCATCCTGTCTCCTCCCACCTTGAACTTCAGATGAAATCATGTGGCCAGAGGGAGATGAGGCCCTTCCCCCCGACGCCCAGGATCTCATTACTAGGCTTCTGCGTCAGAGCCCAATGGACAGGCTGGGGACTGGTAAGTCTATGGGGCAGCTTCTCGAAGGATCCCGTTTACCAGGGTGTGTGAAGGAGGGGGCTGGGAGCTGGGGTCCTGGAGGGCCTGTAGGAGCTAACGTGCGTAACCTTGAAGGAAGTAGTTGAGTCTGGTGCTCCCCAGTTTTTGACCACATTTCTGGGTCTCTCCTGGCACCATTCAGTGGGAAGGGAGGCTTGCGGGGTGTGGTGTGTCGTGCAGAGCTGAGCCAGACTGTCTGTAGGAGGCACCCACGAGGTGAAACAGCACCCCTTCTTCCTGGCCCTGGACTGGGCAGGGCTCCTGAGACACAAGGCAGAGTTTGTCCCACAGCTTGAAGCTGAGGACGACACCAGCTACTTTGACAGTAAGTGGCACTCCTGCATGTTCGGGGTCCTCCCTGTCTGTTCCGTGCGGATGTAAACCGAGAGAGTAGCTCAGCCTTGAGATACCTCCTTGTAGGTGCATGAATTCCTGCTATGACTGACCACACAGTTTTTGGGCACACTGGGGACCAGAGTTTGGGTCTACGGTGCAAGAGTCTGTTCCCAGATGCCCAGCAGATTCCAGCTCAGGTTCCTGTGCTGGCTGGGCCACTCTCCTGTACCTGAGCAGCACAGCCCTGGGCCTCTTGGTGTCCCTGGCTGCCCCAGCCTCCCCTTCCCTCCCACAGCTCGCTCTGAGCGGTACCGCCACTTGGGCTCCGAGGGTGATGAGACGAATGACGAGGAATCCTCCACAGAGATCCCCCAGTTCTCTTCCTGTTCCCACCGCTTCAGCAAGGTGGGCTGGCCAGCGGCTCCCGAGTCTGCCTGCCTGTGCTTTGTTTACCCTTGTGTTCTGAGACAGGGTCTCCTGTCGCAGCCTCCTAGGTGCTGGGGTGACCTTCGTCACCATTCCCCCATTACTGACATTAAACCAAAAAATCTCACAGGTCTACAGCAGTTCCGAGTTCCTGGCTGTCCAGCCCAACCCCACCTTTGCTGAAAGAAGCTTCAGCGAGGACCGAGAGGAAGGTTGGGAGCAAAGCGGTGAAGGGGACGGTGGCCGCCGGCTGAGCACTGACCTCCGGTAGGTGGGCTGAGGAGTTAAGGAAAACCAGATAACAAGATCTGATGTAGAAGGAGCTTCCTAGTGGCCCAGTAGAGAAGAATGAAAGGTAGGAGGTCTCTGAGAGTCTTGCTCCTGTGTATGGCTTTGTACTCCTAAGACAATGGCTGCTGTGATCCATAACAGTGCTTGACTTTGGCTCCTTGGTCCTTTTCTACACAAAATGCACTTGGCTGGTAAACTCCAGTCCTGCTCCGAGTTCCAGACTCCGTAGAAACAATGTTGACTAGAGAGTGAGAGCTGGAAACTGGGCTTTTAGGGTTGAATAGTAAATGTAACTTTTATTCACTAGATGTAGTTGTTGTGTCTGAGGCTTTTGCCTCCCTCTACTAAGCTGGGCCTAGTCCTGGAAGCTTCTAGCCTCGGTACAATCTAATCTAGGCCTGGAATGTTTTCAGCCTCTGAGACTTACTGCTGAATAAGCTCACCCTTTCTAGTTCTTTCTGAACTCTGGCTGGCTGGTTCAACTCAGCTGTTCCTGCTCTAATTCCTCTCCAAGCTGACTGATTCAAACTGCCCCGCCACCCCCCACACACCCCCCCTTTCTCCTGATTTGCTCTGCTTGGCCTCATACGAATTCTGGCAATGTATTCTAATCTTCTAGCTCCTTAGCTCCTTCTGATTCTTTGGCTCGTTCTGTCTTCACCTGTGTCTAGTGGCTCTCTCTCTACAACCTGCCTCTGTACAACTGTCCCAGTAAAACGGCCTCCTTCCCTCTGCTCTGCCCCTCAAGTAGCTTCCCTTTCCTCTTTGCCTGAGAGTTGGGCATGTGCTAGTCTGTCAAATCTTTCTCTGATTCGTCACTTTGTCTGCCACTCAATTTGGTATCACTTTCAAACAATGGGTACTTCCTTCTACAAACCAACTTTACCTTCGTTGTTTGGGATTAAAGCTATGTACTAAGGGTGCGGTGTCTGTATCCCAGCCAGAGGGAATATAGGGGCTTCTAAGGCATGTTGGTATTCCAGTGAAAGTAGCTAGATTAAAATCTCTCTCCACTGAATAGTTCTGCAAACCCATGTGGCTGAGTAACAGTCTTCTCCCTCAAACAGGCTGAGGTCCTGGACACCTGCTTCCTCCTGTCAGCCGTCTTCTTGTCAGACCGACCGGGGTCCCAGCCCGTCTCTCCTAAGCACCATCAGCTTGGACATGCCTAAATTTGCCTTCTCCTCTGAAGATGAGGGAGCAGGCTCAGGGCCTGCTGACACCAAAAAGCCTGTCTTCATCTTGGGGGAGCCTGACCCCCCACCCCCGACCACCCCAGTGACACCTAAGCCCTGCAACCTTTCTGGTAAGTGGGCCTCAAGGTGAGTGTGGGGTGCTGAGACAGGAATAGAAGTTTCTCACAAATTGAGAGCAGACCAGCCTTACCTGCCCTGAACACAGCTTCATACAGCTGGGGGGCAGGGGCGTGGCTGGCATGAAATAGACAGGTGTCAAGCTCACCCTGGTTGTCCCCTCAGCTGACACAGCTGTTCTCAGCCATGCCCGCCTTCGAAGTAACAGTACAGGCGCCCGGCACTCAACTCCTCGGCCCCTGGATGCCGGCAGAGGCCGCCGCCTAGGAAGCTCAAGAGACCCCGGCCCAGAGAAGCCCAGGGCCTCCCCTGGTGGCAGCGGGGGTCGAGTGCCCAAGTCAGCCTCTGTGTCTGCCCTGTCCCTCATCATCACGGCAGGTGATGTGTTGCTTCTCCCTGTGGTGGGTGGTGGGGTGTTCTAGACTGGTTATGAGAGGGAACTCCAGGGTGGGCGCCATGTGGCCACGTGGGAGAAGGATATGGACCCACATTCAGTGTCCCACCACCCTCCACAGACGACGGCAGTGGGGGCCCCCTCATGAGCCCCTTGTCGCCCCGCTCGCTGTCCTCCAACCCCTCCTCCCGAGACTCCTCACCTAGCCGGGACCCATCACCAGTGTGTGGTAGCCTGCGGCCCCCCATCGTCATCCACAGCTCAGGCAAGAAGTACGGCTTCAGCCTGCGCGCCATTCGTGTCTACATGGGAGACAGCGACGTGTACACGGTGCACCATGTGGTCTGGGTGAGTCCCTGACAAACCCCTTGGGAACCTCACTGTGGGACCTGGCTGTGGGAGTCAGCGTGCTCTCCATCCTTGAGTGGGCCCTGCCTTGCTCCATAGCTGAGGAAACTGATGCAGTGGCTTGCTTGGATTACACACGGGCCTGTGGGGGTGTGGCCCGCCCCACCTGACAGCTGTATTGCGTCTGCCCACAGAGCGTGGAGGAGGGGAGCCCTGCGCAGGAGGCGGGACTGCGTGCTGGGGACCTCATCACACACATCAACGGGGAATCTGTCCTGGGCCTGGTGCACATGGATGTGGTGGAGCTGCTGCTGAAGGTGCGACCTGCGGACCCCTGGCCTGAACATGTGCCCACTGCCTATCCTAGGCAGCTGTCCCTGACACCATGAGGCTTTTACAGCTGCACCCCCCCATCCTAGGATTCAGGGCTGAGGGGAGCCGAGTGTCAGGTGCTGGACAGGTGTCTTGTCCCCCAGAAAGCTCTCAGGTGACTGGTTTCCCTTCTGCAGAGTGGCAACAAGATCTCCCTGCGCACCACGGCCCTGGAGAACACCTCCATCAAGGTGGGGCCTGCCCGGAAGAACGTGGCCAAGGGCCGCATGGCCCGAAGAAGCAAGCGCAGCCGCCGGCGCGAGACCCAGGACCGGTGAGCAGGGAGGCAGTGAGGCCTCAGCACCCCTAGCCTTCCCAGCATTCCTCACTGTTACCATGCCTATCCCTAGGCGGAAGTCCTTGTTTAAGAGGATCTCGAAGCCATCTTCTGTGCTCCACACCAGCCGTAGTTTCTCCTCGGGCCTCCAGCACTCTCTGTCCTCCAGCGAGAGCCTCCCTGGATCACCGACTCACAGCCTGTCCCCTAGCCCCACCACGCCCTGCCGCAGCCCTGCCCCCGACGTCCCCACAGGTGGGTGGTTCTCAGCCTAGGCCACAGGTTACAGGACAGAGGAAACTGCTGCCGGGTAGTCAGTGCCCTTCATCCCGGCACTTAAGAGATGAGGCAGAAAAACAAGGGTTCATGGAACTCCACCTTGAATATGAATATATATGCATATCTGTGACAACAATCAGTAAGGAGCCTTAGCGTGTGCTTGAGCTGAGTGGATGACTTGGTGGCCTTGTGTTCATTTAGTATGTAAGGGTCAGACACAGCTGTGGGGAAGGGTCAGTCTAGGCAAGGAGGCAGAGGTTTCTGGGAGGAGCGGTAAATGAGGCCTGGCTTTGATGGATAAGTAAGAATTCACTAAAGCAAGGCCAAGGGGACTCCCTATGTGGGTGGGTGGCAACACTGGACGGCATGGATTCTGCCAGTTTGGTCAGTCCAGGCCCTACCTCTAGGAGGGGGGTCACTGACCAGTTTCTGTTGCCCACAGACACAGCATCCCCACCCAGTGTATCCCCAAGTTCCAGCAGTCCCGCTTCTCCAGCAACTGGCCACACCCGTCCCAGCTCACTTCATGGCCTGGCAGCCAAGCTCGGGCCACCTCGACACAAGAGTGGCCGCCGCAAGTCCACAAGCAGTATCCCTCCGTCACCGCTGGCCTGCCCGCCAGTGCCCACGCCCCCGCCACGCTCGCCGTCTCCCCTTCCGGGGCACATTCCCATACCAGCACGGTCCCCTAGGCTGCGTAGGGGCCAGTCTGCCGATAAACTGGGCCTAGGTACCAGTGAGAGGCTGGATGGGGACGGAGGCCGGCGTGGCCGGGGGGCTGAGGCTGAGCTGGTTGTCATGAGGAGGCTGCATCTGTCAGAGCGCCGGGACTCCTTCAAGAAGCAGGAGGCTGTGCAGGAAGTGAGCTTCGATGAGGAGCCTGGGCCGACTGGTGCGGTGCCGAAGATCGCTGTGCAGGGTGCAGAGGCCACGCCTGGAAGCCCAGGACCAGCCAGGGAAGACTGAGCCCCGTCTCTGGCCGCTTCCTCACGGAGCTCTCATCTTCACCAAGTCACACCTAGATGGGGTGCAGCCATCAGCTTGGGACTTGGCTGGAGGGTGCCCCCTCCCAGGAAGGGCTGGGGTGGGGTGCCAGTGACTTGTAAATAGCAAGCCCTCGCGACTAATTTATTACTTTTTATAAGCAATAGCCAGGCTGATCCCCCTGGTGGACTTAGCTGTCTGTCTTGTCCTCGGCCCCGGAATGCAGCCTACAGACCCTATTCTCTGGGCCAAGGCGAAGCACTTTGGGCAACTTCTGTGTTTCCTAGTTTGTCCCATGTCCTTTCCAAGTGTATGTGTGCTGTGTGTGTGTTTGTCCATCCCATTCCCAACCCAAGACCCACCTCAAGGCACACAAAAGCTGGTCCCTGCTAAGTTTGGACAGGATTTGGAAGCTGTGCCCTGAAGCAGGAGGATCACCAGTTCAGTGGTGGGCTGCACCCTGAAGACTACCTTCTGTGTCTGAATAGCTCTCTTCAGACTGTCTTTACTCCACTCTGCCTGTGATCCTGCATGCTTCAGTTTAGGGGAAGTGTGGGAACACGGGGCTTGGGGGATGAGGAATGCTCTGGTTTAAGGCAGAATAGCCCATACACCTTGCAGGAAGTAACTGACAAACCTAAGGGCCATCAAGGTAGGAAAGGTATCCACTGCAGGGATAGGACAAAGCACTTGTCTAGCCAAGTGAGGACCATGCCTGACCACCAACCCCCACACTACAAAATCAATGCCCACGTGCAGAGTCCCATGTGTGTGAGGCCCAGCATGGTGAGCCTGGGACCATAATGTGATCTCCCTTGAGTGCCAGAGGACCGAGTGGACCCCAGCTATGCTGTGTAATTCTGGAGGCGTGTCTTTCCCATTCTGTGCCTGTGTTGCTGTGTTTACATGACTAACCCCAGTGACTTGCACACTTCATGTGCACTGAGCACGCCTGAACTCCCCCAGCTTTGTGTGATCCAAGCAGCTGAGGTCCCCAAGGCCAGAGGCTTGTCCCACAATGCCCCAGTAAGATTCCTGGCTCAGGACAGGATCTCCCGGCCCTACTGTGAGCATGGCCATGGGGTAGCCCAGGCTGTCCCCATAATGCTGTGTGATCCAGCAGCCATCTAGAAGGTTGTCAGTGATGGCGGCTCTCCACACTTCATGAGGGGAATTTGCAGGCACTCAAACCCTCTCTGCACCCTCCCTGACGCCCAGCCAGTATCGTCTGCTGGAAGAGACCAAGGCTGTGCATGAGTAGCCCTCCACTCATCTTGGAGCTGGCATCAAATAAAGTCCCATGACGACATCTGATCCTGGTTGTGCATTTATGAGTGGCTAGGGGTAGGGAACAACTGTTGGCTCAGTATCATCTGAGGTGAGTTTTGTAGGCTGTATAGGGGTTTGCTTAAACCTTCATCTAGGCCAGGCTGCAGCCCAGCTACCTAGCAGGCTGGGATCCTGACTAGATAGCAATGAGGCAAAAAGTGTTTCCAGGCATGGCAATATATATACCTGTATTGTGTATACCTGTAATACTAACACTGGGGTGGGGGGTGGGGAACTGACGCAGAAGGATCATGAGTTCAAATCCAGCCTGGGCTCATAACAAGACCCTGTCTCAAAAAATAAAGCCAAGGGATGAATCGATTAAAAGCACTGGCTGCTCTTCGTGCCAGTACCCACATGGCAGCTCACAGTCATCTGTAATTCAAATTCCAGTGCATCCGATGTCTCCTCTAACTTCTTTTTTTTTTTTTTTTTTTTTTTTTTTTTCCGGGGCTG
Organism: Rattus rattus; assembly: GCF_011064425.1. Lineage (NCBI taxonomy): Eukaryota > Metazoa > Chordata > Mammalia > Rodentia > Muridae > Rattus > Rattus rattus. The sequence continues at coordinate 13,019,677 of NC_046166.1, read as the reverse complement.
GGGATCGAACCCATCCTCTAACTTCTATAGACACCAGGTACACACAAGACACACGGAAGAAAAACACACAAAAATAAACCTTAAAAAGCCCCCAAACCCATAAGGCTAGGCGTGGTAGCACTTGCTTTTAATTCCAGCACAGAGCCTTTGCCTCAAAAAAAAAAATTAATCCTTCAATTAGCCCATCTTTTTATGTTTTCCCTTAAAGAATATTTAATGTGTATGTTTACCACTTGCCTGCAAGTCCCAGAGACACCAGAAGAGGGCGTCGGGTTACAAGCGGCTGTAATTTACTGAACCTGTACAAAAGCGGCGAGCACTCTTACCTGCCGAACTCTAGCTGCAACCCCTCTGTCCCAATTTTCTACCCTGGTCTTTGCGCTGAGCTAAAATAAATCCCTCCGAAATCAGCCGAACAGGCTCGGTTACTTCCGGTTCTCAAACTCTCTCACTGGTTCTTTCTGCCGCCCCACGGCCCCAATTGCCAGCGTCGGTCGATATTTCCGGAAACAATCTCGCTTCCGGACTCAGATGAGCAGCATTCTCGCGTGTTGGGCCGGAGACACTTCGGCTGTTTCCGGACGCCTAGGGTTGCCATGGCAGCGCCTTCGCCTTCCATTCCTTGCACGAGCAGCTCTCTACTGAGAGTGCAGTTGCCTACCTCGTCCAGCCAAACTGGACGTGCTTCGGCTATTTCCGGAAGCCGTCGGCGGCCTCCGAGTCAACTGCCAAGAGCTATATTTGAGGTCGTTAGGTTCCTTCCAGACACGCTCCGCGCTCTTGCAGGTTCATGACTTCGTTAAGAAAACAAAACACACAAAAAAAAACCCTGCTGTAGCACGTTCAGCTATTTCCGGAATGGCTCAGGTATCTCAGAGTCCCGAGTCCTACCGAGTCCAGCCTCGGACCGAATGCGTTTCCGACCCTTTCCCTTTCCAGTGTTTTCGTAAACCATCAACCGCCTCTTAGCCTGGCCAACAGCCCCACGAGCACTCTCTCGAATCGGTTATGCTCGGCTGTTTCCGGCCAGCCTCGGCTGTCTCGTGGCAAACAACAGCCCACCATTCCCGCGGGAGTACATTCGGCAGTTTCCGGAAGCGTACCCGCGTGCCTCAGTCTTCGGGCTCCGCCTCGTACGGGGTGAAAGGACCGCCCTCCCGACCCGAGTGCGCTCGGCTATTTCCGCCTGGGGGCGGGCCCGAAGGCTTGGAACCGCGGCGACGGCGGCTGACGCAGGGATCCCGCGGCTGCGGCGACGGTGGCGGCGGTCGTGGTGGCGACGACGGCGCCCGGAGTGGGTGAGTTGATGGTGGCGGCGGGGACCTGAGGAGCGTGGGTGCCGCGCAGAACCGGGTTCCGAGCCAAGCGTGGGGCTGTGCAGCCTGAGGGATAGAGACGGGGTCTCTAAGGCCGGGAGGTCCCCGCCCGCTACGGGGCTAAGAGCTTCGGGGCACGACCCCGGATCTGGCCACTTCCGTCGTCCGGGGGGTTTTCGGGGTGCACGAGGGACTAGGGGCCCGTCTGTGTGAGCACGAACACTATGCGTGCACCCTGGGCCCCTCCTTTTGCATTGGGGGTTCCGCGATACCCTCCCCCCCACCATGGTGTGCAGACGTGCACTGCACGGGGGCGGGTAGACGGGTAGCTTTCTGAGGAGAGGCCTTTCCGACCCTCAGTTTCCCTACCTATAACATGCAGGCCACAAGAGGCCGGACAGTGAGTCACGCCAGTTACCCTGGATCATGGAACCCTAAGTCCCTCTAGGACACCTGCACCGGGTCCCCGAGATCTGGGGATGAATCCCAGACCCTCCTCTTGGCACGCTAAGTGCCTATTTGAGGGCCCCTTTCTGAAAGTCACTGTGCATCCTAGGCAGGCGTCTTCCACCATCAGGCCTTTACAGGGATCAGTCTATGCATTGTCCTGTCCCCATCCGAGGACCTGTCACTCTCGGTCCCCAGGAGGACGCAGAGAGGACCGAACAGCAGGCTGGAATGGGGACCCAGGCTAGGACCCGATGTAGTGGTGTCCAGCTCCTGTCCCCATCCTACTGTGGCACTAAGGTGACCATGGTCCTTCTTGACACCTCCCCTCTCTCGCATCACCAGAGGAGAACCCCAGACTCAGGCAAGCTGGGGACACCCTGCACCCTGTCTATTCCTCTCCTGCAGGAAGCAAGGCTTCTGTTTCCTTGGATGCCCACCCAGGCCATAGCTCTTGCTGGGCCATGTCCACTGCTCAGGTGCTCAACCTCTTCTTGGGGTCCCCTGTTAGCCCCAAGTCTAACTGGCCATGTGGTCACTGCCTTTGTTCCTACTTGAACTTGGGTGCGTCTGTGGTTGGCTTCTTCCTGATGAGTGGGGTCCTTCAGAGAACTCCCAGCCACCCCAAAGAAAGGCTGTTAGTGTGGGCTCTACAGATGGGGAGGTTGATAAGGGTCCAGCTTCAAGGTCACTGGGGGATTCTGGCCTGGCTCACTCTGCCTTGTCCGTGTCCTCTAGGCTGGTATCCCCCTGCTGAGCATGGTAGCAGCCTGTGGTCTCAGTTCTCCCATCTGGTGTCAGGCACACCTTGAAGAGCCAGCAAGCTTGGGCACCCACAGCCCAGCTAATGACGGAGTGACCCACCTACCCCAGCTTGGCCATCTGATGGGGGACACAAGCCAAATGATTTGAGAAAACACCAGGGACATCATCATCGCACAGGTGATTAAATGGTGGACTCTGTGACAAGTGGCTTTCAGTAATGGCCAGCTAGGCATGCGCGGCCCCTGAGGTCGCCTTTGACTTCTGGAAGTAGAGGTCTGCAAGCCTACCACACAGGCCACACCAGCCCATGGGGCCCCTGGAGCCCCCGGGAGCCACCTGACTGTCCAGACCCCCCAGGCCCAGCCATGGCAGGTGCTGAGGGCTTCCAGTACAGGGCTATATACCCATTCCGACGGGAGCGGCCTGAGGACCTGGAGCTTCTTCCTGGTGACCTCCTGGTGGTGAGCCGGGTGGCTCTGCAGGCACTAGGTGTGGCTGATGGAGGAGAGCGCTGCCCACACAACGTGGGCTGGATGCCTGGCTTCAATGAGCGCACCCGACAGCGAGGGGACTTCCCTGGAACATATGTGGAGTTCCTAGGACCTGTGGCTCTGGCTCGACCAGGCCCTCGCCCACGGGGGCCCCGTCCGTTGCCTGCCAGGCCCTTGGATGGACCTTCTGAGTCAGGTGAGCAGACACTTTGGAAAAGGCACCTGTCCCCTCAGACCTTCAGTCTGTTCTGTGGTCTCTTCTCTCTGGTGAATATGGAGTAGTTGTATTGGGACGCTGCTGTAGTTAGTGAGTTCACCCCTGGAGCCAGGTCCTGGTTAGATTTCTTGTTCAGGAAGTGAGACTGTCACTCTGGTTACAAGAGTGGTGAGGAGCTGAGGGTGGAGCCCTCCAGGCACAGAGCACAGCTCCTGCAAAGGCCCAGAGTCAGGTTCAGGAAGCAGCCAGCAGGGAGTGAAAACCCAGCTTGGGAAGTAGTCCATAGGCTGCGGAGGCCTCCTGCAAGCTGCAGACAGATTCTCTGTGCGAGCCTCTAACCCTGTCCCTACTGAGCTATAGTCCCAGAATGTCTGGCCATGGTATGCAGCAGAGTGGAAGGCAAGGACCCCACAAACCTGTTGAAGAGAATCAGGCAGCCAGACGTGGTACATGCCACTTATCCCAGCATTGGGAAGGCTGAGGCAGGAGGATCACAGAGAGTTCTGAGGCTAGCTATGCGACTTCGATACCCAGTGCAAACAGTTACATGGCTGGAGCCCCTCACTTGGGTTGGATCTGCAGCACAGCTGAGGCCTGGGAGGTTGGCTCAGGCCACGCAGCATCTGGCGTCCCCAGAGCCCAGGCCTGGCCCTGAGAACTGCAGGGCCCCAGCCCATCCGGGCTCACAGCCAGAGCTGTGGCTGCCCCAGTAACAGCGGCCTCCCTCCCCAGGCTGGCCAGGGTCCAGCCATCTCACACGCCCCGCCCGCCTGCCTCACACTCAAACCTTCAGGACTGAGGGCGGCCCTCTGCAAGCTCAGTTTCCCCACCAGCAAAGGCCGCACCTCCAGGTCCTGAAGAACCACCTGGAACCACTCAGTCAACTCCTCACTCAGTACTCCCCTGCGTCTCTCAAAGGGGGTGAGGCTCTTACCAGTGGGGCCTCCGTTTGGCATTGGGGTCCCTGGCTGTTGTGTCCTCCCTCCCCTGCTGGCAGGGTGCTGCTCACCTCCTCTCCCCTCCTTCAGGTTTGGGGGAGTTGTTTCTTTTTCTTCCTTTCTTTCTTTTTTTTCTTTTCCATACAGCTAGGCCAGCTCCACTCAGAGAGGCCCTGCAGGCCCTGGCTTGCCTCTGCCGCATGCCAGGACATCCCTGCCGAGGGCCGGAGCCAACCCAGATGGTAGGGGCAGGCAGAGCCTCGCCAGGGCCAGGCAGACACCTGTGCATAAAAGGCCCTGCATGAGAACCAGGCACTGCTGGGATGGGGTTGGGCCTGGAGGCCGGGGTGGGGGAGGGAAGCCAGGTGTGGGGATGCCTGCAGTCCCAGCCAGAGAACTGATTTGGGTTTACAGGGCTACATAGAAGGACTCTGTTTCAAAGCCAAACAAAAAGAGCATCAGACTTGGTGGCCCAGGCTTTTCAGCCCAGCACTCTAGGAGGCAGAGGCAGGAGGATATTTGTGAGTTCCAGGCCAGCCTGATCGATATACTGAGACCCTGTCTCAAAATAAAATCTAAAACAAAAAGGTAACTACAATCTGGCGATTTTCTTTGAAGCCAGAGAGGGTGATCCCTGAGGTCAGGGCTGCACAGCCGACCATAGTAGAGCCAACACCTGTATGAACTTCCCTCGCTGCCACACAAAATCATTGCAAAGCCACGTAGGTGCAACTGTGTATGTTTGTAGAGGCCTGACATTTGACGTGAAGAGGACGGTGTTTGCTTTTCTGCCGCTTCCAGCCTAATACAGAAACTGTGTGCACTGCCACCTCTTGGTTTTGGACACAGGCTCTGTGTAACCCAGGCAAGCCTGGAACCGGCCATCCTCCTGCCTTCAACCCCAGAGTGCGGAGTGATGGATGTCCACTCCTGCACCTTGACTGGGCTTTTACCGTCCTTCGTGTCCCCCACTGTCCCTGGGCTTGCAGCTTCCTTGTGATAAACCAGAAATAACTTGCCCCTGACAGCCCTCCCTGTAGCCCGGGGTTCTCCAGCCGGAGACCTGCAGGCATGGAGCATGAGAGTTCACACCCTGGCCCCCCGTCCAGGTCACACACTGGCAAGCCTGGCAGAGCAGTTCTCCCCACCTGAGCCTGCGCCCCCGATTCTGGTGAAGCTGATAGAAGCCATTGAGCAAGCAGGTGAGGTCCAGCCTGACTGTGGTCCTCGCACTCTGCTTGTTTGGTCTGGGGGCTCTATCCTGCTCTTTTCGTGGACAGAGGCAGAGCTGGGATGCTGTGGGTTTCCTTGGTGGTGGGGGGAAGGTGACACCTAATGGGGGGAGTGTCCTGGGCCCCATGTGATGTATGCTGGTCAGTCATGTGAGTCCCCTTTTCCCAGAGCTGGACAGTGAATGCTACAGTAGGCCGGAGCTGCCCGCACCACGAACAGGTCAGGGATTCTGCTCACTTTCCCCTGGTGATGGGCAGGGCAGGCACATTTACCAGGCTGGACTGTGACACTTTGCCATACCTGCAGACTGGTCCCTGAGTGACTTGGAGCAGTGGGACCGCACCACCTTGTACGATGCTGTTAAGGGCTTCCTGCTGGCATTGCCTGCAGCTGTGGTGACCCCTGAGGCTGCATCGGAGGCGTATCGGGCGATGCGGGGTAAAGCCTAGCAGAGCAGGGTGGGCAAGGGACCAAGGGGTGGATACCTGGGTGGTCACTGGCCTGGCTGACTGCCTCTGGCTGTCTGTCTCTGCCTGCAGAGGTTACGGGGCCTGTGGGGCTGGTGCTGGAACCCCCAACGCTGCCGCTGCACCAGGCTCTCACTCTGCGGTTCCTGCTGCAGCACCTGGGCCGCGTGGCCCGCAGAGCACCCTCACCAGCTACAGCTGTCCACGCACTGGCCAGTGCCTTCGGGCCCCTGCTGCTGCGTGCGCCTCCGCCAGGGGGCGAGGGTGATGGGTGAGTGGGTGGGGCTGTGAAGAGGTGTGGTTTGGTGGGCGTGGTCGTCACTGTAGGCTGGGTCCCAGAAATGATGGAAGGAGAAAAAGTAGTTTTCCTAGATGGGAGGAGCTAGGCAGGACCAAAAGTTTTGGGGTCTTTAAGAGCAGTGGGGCCAAGGAAGGCCTCTTTATAGAGTACAAACAACAGGGTCTAAGCCAAGGGCAGCAGGGGTGGCAGCACATGGACAGGGCTTTCACTGTGGAGTGGAACCCTGCTGGGGGCGGTCTGAGGGGGGAGAAAGCCAGGATCTGGGTCCATCAAGCCTGCGATGGGCACGATTTTACTTCCTGTTTTCCTCCCGGGGCTCCTATTGCACATGCCTTGCCGCACCTGTCTTCCCATACTGCCAATTGTGTTCCACACCTGCTGTCCCAAGTCCTCACACATGGCGCAGCTGTCATTCCCAGGCCTTGACACCCCTACTTGCCCCTAGGAGTGAGCCTGCACCTGACTTCCCCGTGCTGCTTCTAGAGAGGCTGGTGCAGGAGCATGTGGATGAGCAAGACACCGCCCCGCCAGGTGACTCCCGTTCTCATTGATGGGCAAGTCTACAGACAGCGTCGTATTCAGTTAGCACCTAACATGTGCATGCTTCTGCAGCAGCAGCATACACATGGTGTGTAATGCATACGTATTTTTCTGTCCCCCAGCACTGCCACCCAAACCCTCTAAGGCAAAGCCGGCACCCACAGCCCTGGCCAATGGAGGGAGTACACCCTCGCTTCAGGATGCAGAGTGGTACTGGGGGGACATTTCCAGGTAGTTCTGCTGCAGCAAAAGATGAGCTGTGTGCGTGCGTGTGTGTGTGTGTGTGTGTGTGTGTGTGTGTGTGTGTGTGTGTGTGTGCGCGTGTACGTGTGCGTGCGTGTGTGCATGCATGTGTGTGTGTGCGTGCGTGTGTGTGTGTGTGTGTGTGTGTGTGTGTGTGTGTGTAGTGGGCTGGGCGGACAGGCCACGTCAGTGGCTCTGTACCCCTGTTCTCCAGGGAAGAGGTGAATGAGAGGCTCCGAGACACACCTGATGGTACCTTCTTAGTCCGAGATGCATCCAGCAAGATCCAAGGAGAGTACACGCTCACCCTCAGGTAGGCAGGTGCCCAGGCAGTGGGGATGGGGGCTGAGGCTGGGGAGGCCTCCCAGGATAATGACTCCACCCCTGTATACAGGAAAGGCGGGAACAACAAGCTAATCAAAGTCTTCCACCGGGACGGTCACTATGGCTTCTCAGAGCCCCTTACCTTCTGCTCCGTGGTAGAGCTCATCTCCCACTACCGACATGAGTCACTGGCCCAGTACAACGCCAAGCTGGACACGCGCCTTCTCTACCCTGTGTCCAAGTACCAGCAAGTGTGTTCTGCGCTGGGGTTACATGGGCCTTGGCTGGGCCTGGGTTTGGGAGGGAAAGCACTAATGGTGTGTTGTGGGTCCAGGACCAGGTGGTGAAGGAGGACAGTGTAGAGGCTGTGGGTGCCCAGCTCAAGGTCTACCACCAGCAGTACCAGGACAAGAGCCGCGAGTATGACCAGCTCTATGAAGAATACACACGAACCTCCCAGGTACCTGGGCTCTGCACATGGGGGATGAGGGAGGGTTGAAGTACAGAGGGGTGGCCCAAGCCAGTGTGCACCCCTCCCCCCCAGCACTCAGTTCCTCCCAGTGGTTCTTAGAGGTCCAGGTTTTGGATTCCCAAAAATGAATATGAAGGCAGGATGGGTTTGTAGGCCAAGTCAGAGTTTGCTGCGTGCAGCCAGCACTTATTGGAACATTGTTCTCAGTGAAGGAGTCAGAGCAGAATCACCCTTCACTCCTAATGACAGATTTAGGGACTTGTGGGCGTTACTGAGATCCACCCCATCCTCAGGAGCTTCAGATGAAGCGCACAGCCATAGAGGCCTTCAACGAGACCATCAAGATCTTCGAAGAACAGGGCCAGACACAGGAAAAGTGCAGCAAGGAGTATTTGGAGCGCTTCCGGCGAGAGGGCAATGAGAAGGAGATGCAGAGGTGCGTGGGGTGCTCCTGGCATCCTCTCTGGTGGGCACAGGGCAAGAAAGAAGGAAGGTGGCTTTCGCCTAGGAGGCTGGTGGTCAGTGGGAAATGGAATTTGGAGGGTGTGTAGGAGTTCACCCTGCCCATTTACTCAGGATCCTGCTGAACTCTGAGCGACTCAAATCTCGAATCGCGGAGATACATGAAAGCCGCACGAAGCTGGAGCAGGATCTGCGGGCGCAGGCCTCGGACAATCGAGAGATTGACAAGCGCATGAACAGCCTCAAGCCTGATCTCATGCAGCTGCGCAAGATCAGGGACCAGTACCTCGTGTGAGTCGCACCCTCTCCTGCTCACCAGGGGGCGCTCGTGCCCATCACTGCAGTGCTGGGTAAACCACCAGGTTCTGGGCGCCCCTTTGGGCTGCCAGAGATACTGCAATTGGAACCTGCCCTGGTTTACCTCAGTTTCCCCTGCACGTGCTCACTTACCTCTCCCCTGTCAGGTGGCTCACCCAGAAAGGTGCCCGACAGAGGAAGATCAACGAGTGGCTGGGAATCAAGAATGAGACTGAGGAGTGAGTGATGTGCTGCAAGGGGCAAAAGACTTCACAAAAGGGAGGGGCGCTTGCATTGGTGGTGGAGAATGAGAGTTCGCACAGCAGTGGCTTCTTTCACCCACAGCCAGTATTCACTGATGGAGGATGAGGACGCCCTCCCCCACCATGAGGAGCGCACGTGGTACGTGGGCAAGATCAACCGCACACAGGCGGAGGAGATGCTGAGTGGCAAACGAGACGGGACCTTCCTCATCCGAGAGAGCAGCCAGCGGGGCTGTTACGCATGCTCTGTGGTGTGAGTGCTGGGCTGTTGACGGGGTTGAGTCACTTGTGTTTCGAACCCATTGTGTGCTGGGCCCTGTTGAGCTTGGCAGGGAGGGGCAGGAGCAGGAGCAGGTTGTGTGGAGAGGCAGGCATGGTTTCTCTGAACTGCCCTTTTGGCCACGCAGGGTGGACGGCGACACGAAGCACTGTGTCATCTACCGCACGGCCACTGGCTTTGGCTTCGCAGAGCCCTATAACCTGTACGGATCCCTGAAGGAGCTGGTATTGCACTACCAGCACGCATCACTTGTGCAGCACAATGACGCGCTCACCGTCACCCTCGCACACCCTGTGCGTGCCCCCGGGCCTGGCCCGCCCCCTGCAGCACGCTGAGCGCCCCACCTCGCCTGCCTCCCTGTCCATGTCTGTCTTCTAATCCCTTCCCCTGGTGAACACACGCAGGATGCCATCCTCCCGCTGCGTCTGCCATGTTTACAGAGGCTGCGGGGCCACTGGCCTGGGCGCCCCGAGTTCTTCAAGCCATATCTCCGATTTAGAAAGGAACTGTGCTAGGTGGTTTCCAGGAACTCAGCCCTGGACACTTGGGGCTGGGCGGGACCCGCCCCGTGGACCCCAACTTCCCCTCTTAAGGTCGAAGTGAAACCAGTCACGGGGTTACCCCGCAGCTGCCGAGAAGCTCCCCCTCTGGAGGGCAAAATACAAACTAGCCCTCGTCCAGGCCCTGCGCTGTTCTCCTGACTGTGCAATGCCTCCCCTTTGGGACAAGGGCCCTGAGTGTGTCCCTGCTCCCTGAACCCCATACCTGCCCAGGGTTGATGGGCAGCAGGTTTTGTACGGTACGTTTATTGATACGAATATGAAACATTGTACCTGTTGACTGAGTGTCTTTGGGGACTGAAATTCCTAACCCATGTTGTGAACGACATAGACTTTAGCCTGCCCGTGGTCTTGCAGCACAGCGGTGCAACTTGGCCCTGCCCCATACTCATATCCTGGAAGAACCCCAAACCCATGAACAGCCCCTCCTCTGGTGTCCCAGTTCCACCAGCTGTGTCTGTCCTCAAGTGACGTCCATGTGGTCCCTAACTTCCTCATCGGGAAGAGAGGTGGCAACAACCTCTCAGCCACTCAGGCAGGTGTCTCCTGTCCCTAGTCTCCCTGAGTTGTGAGGGGAGGCCAAGGTCTGGCCCCTCTGCACACCTGCTGAAAAAGCCCAGGGCCTGTGCTCATTAGCAAAATTGGGAAACCTAATAGTCCTGCTAGGAACACATCAAGACTTGTGCCTGTGACTACTTCCCTGAGTGCTTCCCCCTCCCCCATCTGCACCAGTCAGTGTGTCACTATCTTCTGAGAGCAACTTTGGACTCAGCTAGGCCAGGAATGGACAGAGCCCATCCCTGACCTACTACCCTATGGGTTCAGTTGGCCTTGGTCTTTGCTGCATCCTGTGACTGACCTAAGACAAACAGCACCTTGTGGTCCCAGATCCTGGGAAGCTGAGGCAGAACCACAAGCTTGTTAGTTGGAGAGACACAAATCAACATTAAGGGAAACAAATGTTACCTGTGCTTGGGGGCATGTCTCGGGCAGAACCCCTCCCTCAGAATCTCCCAATGAGGGGCTGGGGGCATGGCTCAGGGGAGATCTTTGCCGAGCTTGCAGAGGGGTCGGGGTGGGAATACCAAGTCTTGGTTAGAACAGAGCCCCTCAGCCTGTAGCTGTCCCTATCAGCTTCTGAACGCTGGAAATCGCCATTCTCTCTAGCTTGCTGTCTCCTGAACAAAAAACCAGGGTTTCTCACACTTGGAGCTGGAACTTTTCCTGCTGGTGCTGCTGTTCTGTGGCTTGTCACTGCTCCAGGGACCCAGTGTTCAGCTTTCAATCTGACTTGGTGCAGAGGCTCCAGTCCCAGCCTAGGTCACCTCTGATTTTTTTTTCGTGGTGACTCTATCCACAGTCATGTATCACTCGTGCCCCATTTCAGAGGCCGGGAAACCGCAACTGATGGAAAGAGGCAGAGTCCTGGAGTCCAGGCACATCTCTGCCTACACACTCTGTTGCTGGAAGCAAGTACCCCAGCTCTGTCCTCAACCCAAGCCAGGGCCCAGGACCTCAGAGATGGGGAGTTGCCCTGCCTGAGCTAGCTTCTGTGCTAGGGCCAGAATCAGCAGAGGTCGGGGGATGTGCCCGACGGGGCTGGCTTGCTATGACCTGGAGTGGTGGGGGTAAGAATTAGTGAGGAGTGGAGTTGGGGATTTAGCTCAGTGGTAGAGCGCTTGCCTATCAAACGCAAGGCCCTGGGTTCGGTCTCCAGCTCTGAAAAAAAGAAAAGAAAAAAAAAAAAAAAAGGATTAATGAGGAGTCTATCACTGACCCCACTCCCCTGACCCCGACCTCCACTGAGCTCAAAGGAAGGACATGAGGACTCTGCCTTATGTCCCTCGATCGGTTATTGTCTAGAGTCCTCCTTCCCGTCCCTTGATCCTTTCAAAAGCCTCACGTGACCGGACATACTGGCCGCGGAGAACACAAGGCTAGACAGAGTCCTGTGGCCTCGTGATTTGGGGCTAGCACCTGGCTGGAGCGGAGCCTTGAGGAAAGGGGGCCCAGAGTTAGGAGGAACCTGTGTGGGCGTGGTCTCAGTGGGTGGAGCATCCACTTGCTTAAAGTCTCCCGCCTCTCCGGCCTGGCCAAGCAGTCCAGCCAGCTTTTTTCTCCTCAGCCATGTCCTGTTCTCCGCTCGTAACATTCTTGTCCCTTTTGCTTCTGCTGTTCCTACCCGAGGTTCCCAGAGCAGCCACTGCGTCCCTGCCGCAAGGATCCTCCGAGGGCACAGCCACCTGCAAGGTAGGAATCACGACGCAGGAAGGGGCCGATAGTCAGATGCCCGCCAGTCTGTCAGCACAGGGACTTCTCTGCACTTATTCCGTGAACTCATTCGGGGAATTCCAAAGTCTCCAGGGAAAGTTGTCAGGTTCAGGGCCACCACCCCTAATCCAGTCCCCGGACACTGAGCACCGTGTCCACGTCCTTCGTTTCCCCTCTTAGGTCTGAAAAGCGCAGCTATCCCCTGCCCGCCTTGCCTGAGCATTTACCAACCACCTACGGTATATGTCTGAGTCAAGAGCTGAGGGATGGGCACGCGCGCGGCATGTAGGGGAGTGTTCTGCTCCAGACCTGTTGAGCTACTGTCTGGTCTCCACTCTCACGCAATTCTTGTCGCTTACCGCGTGCGTTCCAGCCAAAGAAGAGAGGGCTAACGAGCTTCTGACATGGAGCAAACACATGCCCCGCGCACCTAGAGCGGTGCTCAGATTCTGGCCCGCCCTCCCTGGGGACCGGAAGTCTGCACGCATCAGTCACCTCCTGTGTCTAGTCGGGCGTCAGACTGGGTGAAGTTCCCCTGGGTCCCTGGAGAGGAAGAATAAATAGAGTGAGGGGGGGGGACAGGGGAGAGGGGGGAGGGGGAGAAAGGGGGAAGGGGAAGGGCGCGAGTGCTTGTATTTGGCTTCAGAGTGTGCATCTCCGAACACACAAGGCTGAGAGAGAGCGGCAACTAGAAATATGCATATCTTGTTTTTCTTTTACTTTAGTTTTCTTGTTTTGTTATTGTTTTGATTAGGTTTGATTTTCTGTTTTGTTTGTTGACCCTGAATATAGTTAAAGAGTCTCAGTACTGTTTGAGAGCCTGTCAGGTTCTGTTTTTTGTAGATAAACTGTGATTGTCCTAGAGGAACTCACTAAATAAAAATAAAGTAAAAGTAAAAATGTATAAACCATGCTGGCCTTAGGGAGCTCTTCTTCTGGATATCTGGCAGAAACACCTCCCTTAAGTGCTAGAAACTGGTGTTTTTATGCTATGTTTAGCAGATATTCCTGAATAAATAGTTAAAAGATTTGTGCATTCTAGATTTGGCAGACCACTGTCCTAATACTGTTTGAGAGCCTGTCAAGTTCCAGCTTTTTTGTAGATAAACTGTGATTCTCTCCAACTCCGATCTAACCCTCCTCCTCAACTGTCAATCCTCCCCCCCTCCTCAGGGGGCTCGGGCAACTGGCTCCATCACTGGACCTAACCTGAATCTCACCCAAACATGCCTTTATTTAACAAAAGAGACCTCAACAGTCCCAGTTAAAAACTTTTTCCTATACAAGGCTGCAATTTATAAAACCGGAACTGATACCCAGCAAACTTGTCATCTTAGGACTGCCTCTAGTCCCAGTGCCACAAGGGTGACTTGTCATAGGAAGCCTGGGGATGACGGGCCGGAAGCCTGGGATGACCTGGCCGCACCTCACCAGATGCCTCTCTTCCTTTCAGGCCCACGACCTGTGCCTCTTCGGACCACGCCGGTTGCTCTCTGAACCACCTGTCAATGTCAGCCTCTATTATGAGTCCCTGTGTGGAGCTTGTCGCTACTTCCTCGTCCGAAATTTGTTCCCAACCTGGCTGATGGTTATGGAAATCATGAACATCACCCTGGTGCCCTACGGGAACGCACAGGTGCTGGAGGGGGGCGGGAAGCGACTGAAGCAGGGAGGGATGCCTTGGGACAGGAACGCCTGGTCACCTGCGCTCACCAAGATCCATCCTTCTCTTGCAGGAGAGAAATGTCAACGGTACGTGGGAGTTCACGTGCCAGCACGGGGAGCTGGAGTGTAAACTGAACAAGGTGGAGGTAAGCTGGAGTGCAGATCCGCCATGGAGGGAGGCAGGGTTGGCCACTTCCTCCCCATAACACTTGCCTGCTTCTCCAGGCCTGTCTGCTGGACAAGCTGGAAAAGGAGGCGGCATTCCTAACCATCGTCTGTATGGAGGAGATGGAGGACATGGAGAAGAAACTGGGCCCGGTGAGTTAGTGCGTGGGAGGTTGCGCAGCCAGGTCTCCAATATCTGCGCAGGGCTTCCACCCCAGAGCCACGCCCCCAGGCCCTCACTTGGGGGTTCCAGGCAGGGGCGTGACTTTGCCCATATAGTTTCTATACGGGAAAACCTTTAGATCTATGAGCAGAGCCTGGGATCTTCACTCTCTGTAGACACAAGATAGGTGACAGGAGATAAGCCAGGGCATTGTGGAAAATAACGTCCAAGTCCAAAGATTGATTCACAACTCTCCAATCGCTACTGTGGCCGCCCAGCCTCCTCGAACCTGAGGGACACTTCCAGCGCTGCCCCTTTGATATGAGTGGAGAATGAAGGAGGACAAGCACCTAGGAGACACCAAGGAAGGAGTAGGGTGTTGCCAGCAGAGGGATCTTGTAAGAAGGCCCTGAGATAATGAGATACCAGGGGGCAGAGGCTGCAAATCCGGTGTTACTGGGAGGCAAGAGCACCCAAAGACTCAGTTTCAAGGAACCTCCACCCAGGCAGACAGCGAGAGGGGAGAGGCTTATCTGGGGCCACCTGGGGACTGATGGCGAAATAACGAGTGAACTAAGCAATGTGTCCTCCTCTTCTCACAGTGCCTGCAGCTGTATGTTCCGGAGGTGTCACCAGAAAGCATCATGGAGTGTGCCACCGGAAAACGAGGCACAGAGCTGATGCATGAGAACGCCCAGCTCACAGATGCCCTACAGCCGCCCCATAAGTATGTGCCCTGGGTCCTGGTCAACGAGGTAAGAACTCTCTAGCTGACCGGGCAGCACAGTCTGAGTTTAAGGCTCCAGAGCCATGTAAAAAGGTAGACATGGTGGCGTCTTCCCCAGCAGTGAGTGTCGCTACATCAGTGACTCCAGGCTCCGTGGTTAAGAGCACTAGCTGTTCTTGTAGATGACCTGGGTTCGAGTCCCAGCACCCACGTGGCAGCTTGCTGCAGACACTCCGGGGATCTACCGCCCTCTTGTGGCTGCCATGAGTACTACATAAACATAGTGTACAGACATACTTGCTGGCAAAACACCCCTTTATACATGAAATAAGATAACAAATCTGTGGCTGGAGAGATGGCTCAGCGGTTAAGAGCACTGACTGCTCTTCCAGAGGTCCTGAGTTCAATTCCCAGCAACCATATGGTGGCTCACAACCATCTGTAATGAGATCTGATGCCCTCTTCGGGTGTGTCTAAAGACAGCTACAGTGTACTCACATATAATAAATAAATAAATAAATCTTTAAAAAAGATAACAAATCTAAAACTAATATTTTAATTAGAAAAAAGACACCAAAACAGAAATAACAAAAGATAGCCTATTTTAAGCTCACACAAGAGTTTTTGTACTCGGAGGACCCATATCAGAGTGACAGATCAGCCGGCCTGCCTAGGTCAGTACAAGTGAGATTGTTCTGGACTATCTACCAGTGACCCTCCTACAGCAGCTCCCAGGCACATGCATCCTACCCAGCTGCACTTAACCATGTCTCCTGTGATTTGTAGAAACCGTTGACGGACCCCAGCCAGCTCCTGAGCTCCGTTTGTGAGCTGTACCAGGTAAGCTGGGCACAAATCGTGAGGTTCATGTGGGGGGACTGAGTTTCCACGTAGGTCCCTCACTCCTAGCCTGTCATCCCCCTCCAGGGGACGGAGAAGCCAGACATCTGCTCCTCCATGGCTGATGCCCCCAGGGAGGTCTGCTATAAGTGAAGGTCATTGTCCCAAGAAAAACTACTCAGCTTGAAGACGAGGAGTCTGCAAGAGCTGCTGACCAGCCATGGAGTCCTGCACACGTCCCACAAAACCCAGATGCAAAACTCGGAGTCAAGAATCTTGCCTTATTTTCAAATGGTGCTAAATTCAAATCCACACAATACATCATCCACATTGCCGTGATTCCCTTTTCCTGAGGTTGGAGTTTGTGTTTTTATCTTTAATGTGGAGCTGTAACTCAGGGTTTTGCTCCTGCTCAGCACACAATGCCCCAGACCCTGGAGTTCAAGCCTCATCAGAAAAGCCAAAAGGGGTTGGGGATTTAGCTCAGTGGTAGAGCTTGCCTAGCAAGCTTGAAGGCCCAGGTTGGTCCCCAGCTCAAAAAAAAAAAAAAAAAAAAAAAAAAAAAGAGTTTGGAAAGAAGAAAAAAAAAAAAAAAAAGAAAAGCCAAAAGGGGGGGTTGGGGATTTAGCTCAGTGGTAGAGCACTTGCCTAGCAAATGTAAGGCCCTGGGTTCGGTCCCCAGCTCCAAAAAAAAAAAAAAAAAAAAAAAAAAAAAGGTGCTGTCTCTAACAGTCACTTTTTCATGTGTATGACAAAATACAAACTACTTAAGGAATCGTGTGTGTGTGTATGTGTGTCTATCTGTCTGTCTGTCTATGTGTGTGTGTCTGTGTGACAGTGTGTGTCTATGTGTGTGTCTGTCTGTGTGTGTCTGTCTGTGTGTGTGTGTGTGCCTGGGGGGGGTTGGGGGTGTGTATGTGTAATCCAGGCAAGAGTTTGAAACCACATTGTACGCACAGTCAGGAAGCAGGCAAGCCAATGCTTTCTCTTATTTGGGGGAGGGGAGGTGGGTGGAAAGAGATTTCTCTCTGTAGCCCTGGCTGTCCTGGAACTTGCTCTGTAGAGCAGGCTAACCTCAAACTCAGGGATAGACCTGCCCCTGCCTCCTGAGTGCTAGGACTAAAGGCATGCCCCACCACACACAGACACTTGCGACTTTTTAATTCATCCAGAACTCCAGCACATGGGATACTGCCACCCACACTAGGGGTGGGAGGGATCTTGTCACCCCAGCTAACACAGTCTAGACCTACGGCTCTCACCCTGTGGGTCTAGACCCCTTGGGGGGCTGGGTGTCAAACAACCTTTTCACAGGGGTCACATATTAGATATTTACAATTTGTAACAGTAGCAAAATTACCTAACAACAAAACGTCATGGTTGGGGTCACCACAACATGAGGAACTGTATTAAAGGGTCGCAGCATCAGGAAGGTTGAGAACTGCAGCTCTAGGCCAACCATCTCATGCCCCTGGGACTTGTCTTTCAGGTGACTCTAGATCCTGTCTGATTGACAGTATTGACCATCTGACCATCACACCTTAAGATGCCAAGGGCCAGTTACAGATGGGTCACCTGTCGTGGAAATGCAGAACCAAGCTTGTCTCTAGTTTAATGAAGCCAGGATGAACCAGGGGGAGGAATGAGGGCTGGAAGGATGGGATGTGTGCTTTAAGAGTATAGTATATAAGTAAGGGAGGCATTTTAGAATTGGGTTTTGAAGAATGAGTAGGAGTCCCTTAGGCAGCACAGAAATTCATGGATAAACCCGTAGCTATAAAACCCAGGATGGGGCAGAGACTCGATGGGGGTCGGGGGTTTGTGTTCACTGTAGGAAGAGATAAGGCTTTTCTGGAAAGGGCAGGTGATATAATCGGGAACCTGGGCATCAGAGAACAGTTTGGTGATTTGTGTACCGTTAAAGAATAAAGGAAGTAAGAGTGTTTATTTTTGCAGCGACACAAAGTTGCTATGAGGCGATCAATACATGAATTTTGCATAATGAACTCCTCCTATTTAGTCTTCGAAACGCAGGCTTGTGTCATGGCGGTGGAGGCAGCAGTAGTTCAAGGCCAGCCTGGGCTATAAGTGAACAAGTCTCAAACAGCTGAGGTTAGACCGGTGTACATGAACTTGCCTGAGCAGCTTCGCTGGCACAGGATAGGTCACGCCAAGGTCAAGTCCCAGCAGCAGCGCAAATACGCCTCATCCCGCCCATTCCCAGAAAGCTTTGTGGGAGAGGCGGGTCAACCGGAGGTAACGACCCACGATTGGCCAACTCGGCCCAGTGGGCGGGACGCCGCGGGGAGGAGGCCCGCGAGACTGATGTGCACTTGCCCATTGGTTTGCTGAGAGCAGGAAAAGGGCGGGTAAAGCGAAACAAGACTTCCGTGTTCGGCTTGAGCGGCGTGCTGCAACGCTTGAGGACAATTGGTCATTTCCTTCAAGAGGCGGAGCTTTGGAATTTTCGATTGGGCCGTTCTGAATAGGGCGGTCCTTCGGCACGGCATGTGATTGGCGCGCGGCCGGCTCTCCGGTTGCTGCGGCTTCCTAGTGTCTGTCCCGGCGATGGCTGCAAGCGGCTGGCGCTGGGCTCGCAAGGCGCTGGCTGCGGGGCGTCCGCTGTTCCAGGGTCGCGCGCTGCTCGTCACCAACACACTGGGCTGCGGCGTGCTCATGGCCACGGGCGATGGCGCGCGACAGGCCTGGGAAGTACGCGCGCGGCCTGAGCAGAGATTCAGCGCGCGGCGCTCAGGTGAGCGGGACCGGTCCGCGAACGAGACGGACCCCCAGAGAGACCTATCGGTCATCCTTGGACCGGGCATCCACTTTCATGGGGGCTGTCAATCACCCTTGGACGGGGTACCCACTCTCATGGGTCCTGTCAGTCTCCCCGGAAGGTTCCCTGCCCCTCCCCAGGAGGTTCTGCCCTGACTCTCCTTGTCCGCAGCCAGCATGTTCGCGGTGGGCTGCAGCATGGGCCCCTTCCTACACTTCTGGTACCTGTGGTTGGATCGCCTCCTCCCCGCCTCGGGCCTACGAAGCCTCCCGAGTGTGATGAAGAAGGTGCTAGTGGATCAAACGGTGGCATCTCCCATACTAGGCGTCTGGTACTTCCTCGGTAAGGAGCAGCAGGACTCTGGTTTCAGAGGCGGTGATGGGCAGAACCTGGTTTGTGCTTAGGAGAGTGCTGATGGGGCTTCTCTAATCTTCTTTGTATCCTCCCCCACTCCCCACCCCCGAAACAGGGTTTCTCTGTGTAGAACTTGCTGTCCTGGAACTTGGCGCTAAAGGCCAGGATAGTCTCAGACAGAGATCCAGCTGCCTCTGCCTCCCGAGTACTGGAATTACAGGCGTGTGCCACCAAGCCCCGTGGGGCCTTTCATTATTTTGGGCTTTGTTTTGCTTTGTTCTAGGAGGCATCGTATACCCAGGTTGTCTCGAGTTTGCTACCAACTGGCAGTAGCCCAGTTCCCTGCTTCCCATTTTGAGACAGGCACTCACCATGTAGTCCCAGCTGGCCTGAACATCTCTATGTAAACCAGGCTGGCTCTGCAGCTAAAGAGATGTGCCTGCCTCTGCCTCCCTGAGTGCTGGGATTAAAGTGGGCCACCACTCCTGACTTTTTAAAATCTGACCAAAAGGAGTCTGAGGCAGAGTTTTCTAGCTATAGTTGTGCGGAAATCAAGGCAGGAACTGAACACACACAGCTAGTCACATCTCAGCCAGAGAGAGAATTGCATGGTCTCTTGCTTTACCCGGATTATTTTCCACTCGTGACCAGTCCAGGATCCTGGGTCTTCCCACATCAATTAATTTAATTACATAAGCCTATACAAGCTGCCACAGGCCAATGCATGTAGACAGCCCCCGGAGACTCTCCGGTGATTCTAGGCTAAGCCAAATTGACAAAGGTGAACACAGTGATGGGCTCATGATCTCCTAAAGCACGTGCTCATGTTTTCATAAGTAGCTCAGGTTCCCTGTCACCAGCCTCTCATTTCCCTGGACCCGCCCTGGTGCTCTGCTTCTGCCTTGCAGCCACCTCAGCTTCATTCACTTTTTGGTCTTCTTCCCAGGCCTTGGCAGCCTGGAGGGCCAGACACTAGAGGAGAGCTGCCAGGAGCTGCGGGCCAAATTCTGGGACTTCTACAAGGTGGGCTTGCCCATGGGAGCCCTCTCAACATGGCTCCACCCCCCACCCCCACTCTACCAGACCCACCCCAAAGCCTTGGCCCCACCCACTGCCCAAGTCCCGCCCATCATAGCCGCCCTGTCCTCATGGTGGCCCCACCTTCCCGCAGGCCGACTGGTGCGTGTGGCCAGCTGCCCAGCTGGTGAACTTCCTCTTCATCCCTTCTCATTTCCGAGTCACCTATATCAATGGGCTGACACTGGGCTGGGACACATACCTGTCCTATCTGAAGTACTGGGTGAGCTCAACCCCGTGGAGTGGGGGAGGGCGTGGGTTCCACCCTGTGCCAGTGTGACCGTCCTTCTGCTGTATGCAGGCCCCTGAACCCCTTCAGACTCCGGGCTGCGCAGACTGAACCTGAGGTCCAGCAGCTGAGTTGGACGATAGACATGCTCAAGGAGGAGGTTTTGAAGCAGGTCAAAGGCTCTGGGCCATGTCCAAAACCCAGGCTGACAGTGCCTGGACCAGCAGTTACTTCTGAGCCCACCAGAGACTGTTCCCATGTGGATCAGCCACCAGCAAGGGCTGTCCCGGTTTTCTACTGGGACCATGAAGTCCTTGGTCTGCCTGGACAAAAGCAAGGACATGCTCTACGGCCTTGAAGTGAGGTCTGGCTTGGTCTCAGAAAACTTGATGCAAGGCTGGGTGGCCCGGGTGGCCGTGCGGAAATTTCATTAAATTCTCTCTTTAATGTCAAGGACTGCCTTGTGGGGTGGGTGCAGGGGCTGGGCCGGCTGGGTCTCAGCAAGTTTCATTCGCTTTATTGACTGTGTATAGTGTTCATAACTTCTAGGGAGGTGGGGGGACACATTTGACACTCATGACGTAAGAACAGTTTGGGGGTATTCCAAAGTAGTCGACTATATCCCCCTTTACCCCCATCTATCCCAAAGTATAGGGCAGAAGGCCCAGGCAAGCAGGAAGCCAGTCTGTCAACCAAGTGGTCCACGTGGCACATCCCCCAGCCTGAGGGCTGGCAGGCCCGCCATCTCCCATCAGCCTGCTGCAGAGTGACATCTGGTCCCCTCTTCACAACTGACAACTGTGGATGGGACGGTTTACAAAAACAAAAGTGGGAACCGGGGAGGTTCTAAAAGGAGAGGAAGCAGCACTGACCACAATATACCACGGCAGAGCTGGGTGGGGGTATGTACAGGGCGGGAAGGGGGTGCGCTCTCGGCGCCTCCTCAATAAATAAATAAATAAATAGCTACAATAATAAATAGGGTGACAGGGATGGGGGACGCGCCCCTGGCGGCGGGGAAGGGAAGTGTGGTTCAGCAGGCGCAATCCTGATGAGGTGGTGCCTGCTGGTCGGTGAGCTGTGGGCCCTGCTTGGCACCCGTGACTGCAGGGTCCGCAGTATCTAGGGACTCCGACATCTTCTCACAGATCACGTCCACCAGACGTTCAAAGGTCTGCTTGACATTAATGTTGTCCTTGGCGCTGGCCTCAAAGAACTCAAAGCCTGCCATGGAATGGAGGAATGAATGACAATGGAGCTGCAGTCTCCAATGCACTCCCTCTCCAAGGGTCACTCCCACGCCTTTAAAGGCACAAGGGTGCGGAGGGAGGCCACACTGGCCTGGGTGAGCCGTCCATTACCCCTCCCCCCCACTTCTGCCTGGCTCCCAGCCAGCCTCCACAGTCCCTTTCCAGAGACAACTTCCACGACCTGGTTCTTGGTAGCTCTGCATGCAGTGACAGGCACAGTTCCTCTAGGGGGCGACCACACACTACTGTCACTGCTCTGCCTCTACCACCCACCCTTCCTTCCCACACAGGCGTGCTGTGCCTGCTCCAGGAAGCCAGGCTTGGCTTCTTCCAAGGTCCAGCCCCTTGAAGGTAGCCCATGGCTGACAGCCAACATGGCAAACACCTGGATTCAAGCCCAGCAAGACCCATGGCCAAAGCCTCCTGGGCAAGGCCTAGTTTTCTCAAGTGTGAACCACCTAGATTCAAGCCCATGCCCCGACCCGTGAAATACTGGGTGGGGTAGCTGTCAGGTGTCCGGGTCCCTGGTCCAGCCTGGTGATGGCCACCGTCCTCGGTACTCACCCAGGTGGTCGGCCAGCTGCCGGCCTCGTTCTGAGGACACCACTCGCTCGTCCTCCATGTCGCACTTGTTCCCCACCAGCAGCACCTGGGCATTGTCCCATGAGTAAGTTTTGATCTGAGTGGACCTGCAGAGGCAGCCAGAGGCTGAAGAGGAAGCCAGAGGACCCAGCCCCACCCCTGAGTGCCTGTGTCTAGCCCTTGGATGAGAGACCACCTGCCCTTTGGTAACTGAGATAGGCTTTCCCCATGAGCCCGGGTTACCCTGATCTCTCCGTCCTCTTGCCTCCCACATGCTGAGAAGATGGCTGGTGTTCCAGTACACCGAATGTTTAGATTTAAGGGGATTAGCTTGTGGCACTACGGCTGGAATCCAGGTTCTCACATATGCTAGGCGAACGCTTGGCCAGACAATCACCTGATCTCAGACAAGTGAGCTCAAGTGGTTCTCCTGCCTGGGCTTCCTAAGTCGCTGGGACCACAGACCTGACCTACATCGCCTAGATCAGTGGGAGACCCTGTCTAGCTTACTGGTCACCTTGTGTCTCTTCCACAACCCCAAGCCTTGGGAACAGCCCACGTGGTTTGTCCCACCCTTTGTTGTCTTTTGGACATACTGGGGATGAGCTCAAGGCTTTGTCCTAGCCGGGCAGGCACTGGACCAACTAAGCCATAGCTCCAGTTGCCTCCAATCCCATTCTTCTGAGAGGCTTCTAGTTCTGAGTGGGTGGGTGGCTCACCAGTCCTGCACTGCATTGAAGGACTCCTCATTGGTGATGTCATACATTAGAATGAAGCCCATGGCGCCCCGGTAGTAGGCTGTGGTGATGGTTCGGTACCGCTCTTGTCCTGCTGTGTCCTGGGGGAAAGAGTGAGAGGTCACAAGGGACCTCACAGCAGCCCCTCTGAGAGGAAATGCACCCTGAGGTTGTCCAGGCAACCACTTTGAGGCCCAGGGACAGTGAGTCAGAAAATTAAGCTTTGTCTAGTAGTCACTGGACAAACATACTGGGTGCTGCCTGAACGCCCTATGCCACACTACGCCAGAAGTGAAGTGGGGACTCACAGGACTTAATAAACGAGAGACTCACAGTAGGAAGCAGAGATGCAGACCTTAAATCCCAGCACCAGTTGGGGGTTAGCCCCAGCTTCCTTTTCTTAAGGCCCACAGTGAGATAGCATGCCTAAGCCGCACTGAGGATGGACTTCTCCCCTCCAGCCCTACACACCCAGATCTGCAGCTTGATCCTCTTGTCATTGCGGTAGATGGTTTTGACCTTGAAGTCTATGCCCACAGTGCTGACAAAGGCTGGAGTAAAAGAGTCGTCTGCGTAGCGGAAAAGGAATGAGGTTTTGCCCACACTGCTGTTCCCAATGATCAGGATCTTGAACATATAGTCGAAGTTCTGGTCTGAGGACTCCTTCTGCCCATAGCGAGAGTCTGTGGCTGAGGCCATCTGTAAGAGGCGGGGCACAGAGGGCCTCAGGGGAGTAGCAGGACCACACACAGGGTGGGCACTGCACAAGGGTAAGTGAGGACCCCCCATATCACATGCCTGCTCCCCCCCCAACATAAGCCAAGCTGTGACCTTGACAGGCTCAAGGTTTTAAAAAGGCTGTGAACCTCAGATTCCTCTGTACCCTGAGGGGAGACTTGTCTGCCTTCCCATCAGTCTCTCATTACCCTAAAGAGGCCCACACGGGGGCATGAGTACAGGAGGATCCCCAGTTCTCTCTCATCCTTATTCCTCTCCTGGAAGAACTGGGGCCCTGAGATAGCCGCATCACGTGATAAGAGACAGGATGAACACAGGCTCACATGCACAAAATCGTAAGGGCGCGCCTGTGCTCGCTCGCGTTTCTCTCTCTCTCTCTCTCTCTCTCTCTCTCTCTCTCTCTCTCTCTCTCTCTTTCCTCTCTCTCTCTCCTCTTCCTCCCCCTTCCTCCATCCCTCCCCCCCCCAATGAAGCATCTAGGACAGGTAAACCCAAACCCCTGCCCTGCATAATGCTAACAGAAGAAATAAGCAGACATGTATAGTGTATGCAAGTCGATGTGTGAGCCCAGCTCCCTGCACCCATGCACGATTGCACCTGGCCATCGGTGAGGACACATCACACACGCTCATGGCTCCACACGCGTGTGAGCTTATACTTGAACTGGGACCCACGCACACCATGCACTCACAAGGTTTCACAAGTGTGCACGCTGCGCGTCCTGAGGTCACGCGAGCTTCTCCATGCCCAGCGGGCGCGCACACGCGTGTTCACCCCACGAGCACGAGCACGCACAAGACTCCCGCAAGGCCTGGCCTTCCCCTCCCCCTCTATCGCAGAGCCCAGGCCCCAGGTGCTAGGTTAGGGGTGAGGCGTGCGGGATGCGAGGTGCAGAAAGCCAAATGCGAGACCCATAGCCGCTACACCCGAGTCGCGCTCCCCCCTTGACCCCCAGGCTGTCAATGAAACGCGGACTCCGCAGTGTGTGGTCCTGGGTTGCTCTCACCTTGCCCTCTCTAAACTGAGACAACGCTGGCGACAGCGACCGTGGCGACTGCGCTGGCGACCGGGCCCCAGAAGAAGATGCGGGGGCTGCAGGCGGCGGCGGAGGCTCAGGCCCCTGCAGTCCTCGCTGGCGTCCTGCAAAGCCAGGGGCGGGGCTTTCTATGCAAACGAATCTGTGACGTTAGGGGAGGGGCCACATCGACAGCCGCGGGGCCCCACTGGCCTGCGCAGGCCGGAGAGGGGCGGGGCATGGTAAGCCACTGGAGAACAGGGCTTTAGTGAAGCATGAAATTCTCAGTGGCTGATGCTCTCGAGCGACGGACTAGATATCGAATCAACACTCTCCTACGTCTTCAGCGGCCCAATGGTGACTGCCAGGTGTTTAAAGGGCGGAGAGGCTGAGGCCAGGACCCAGCTCTGGTTGGAAACTAATGGTTAGAAGTTCTTGGCCCTTGGTTATGAGATATGCAGCAGTCAGAAGTTTAGGTTTTGTTTTGAGAAATGGTCTTGTGTAGCAGGCTGGCCTCGAACTGGCCAAGTAGCAGAGGCTGACTTGAACTCTTGATCCTCCCGCCTGCACCTCCCAAGTGTTGGGATGGCAAGTATACATCTTGCTTACAACATTTTAGGGCTCAAAAGACCCATTAAAGAAAAGACAGAGTTTTTAATCCCAGCACTCAGAAGGCAGATGGAGGCAGATCTCTGTGAGTGTGAGGCCAGCCCGGTCTACAGCGTGAGTTCCAGGACAGCAGAACTATGAAGAGAAGCTTTGTCTCAAAAACAAAACAAAACAAACAAATAATAAAAAAAGAAAAAAGAAGGAACTGTTTTTTAATGGGCTGAGGATATTTTCCACTTTGGTGGGGAGCCTGCATTGCAACACAAAGGCCTGGATTGATCCAGGGCCCTTGTTCTCCAAACTGGGAGAAGGAGGGAATGAGGCGGGGAACAGAAATTTAAGATCATCCTCAGTTACGTAGTGCCTTGAAGCCAGCTTGATCCACATAAAACCCTGTCGCAAAGAAATAAAGGAGAAAATCCGGTTCTGTGCAAAGAGAAAAGGGTCTAAGGAGTACCCAGAGAATGCCTTGCTTCTTTGCTCACTTAGAGCTCAGAAGTATCCTGACCTGCAAGTATTCCAAAATTGTAATAAAGACCAAAGAAGCAGAGAAGGTTCGAGAGCAGTCACCCCACACCCTTTACGATATAGACACTGGGACCCAGGCAACTCTGTGTCTCAGGAATCTGGGCGCAGACATGCAGACTTCCAGACCATGATGCCACACGACTCATTCCTGCAAATCTGCCTGCCAAGGTGGGAATCTGGGTCTATCCTGTTCTCCCTCCCAGTGAGGCCGGGCAGGGTCCTCATCGCTCCCATCCCCACAGGAAGCAGAACTGGGAACGTGGCCCGGCCCCATTTATAGACCGCCCCGCCAGCTGCGGAGGCGCCAAGGGACCAGAATAACTTGTGTCGTCGCCTGGATGCTCGTCCACCCCCACGAGGAGCCTGGAGC
Organism: Rattus rattus; assembly: GCF_011064425.1. NCBI lineage: Eukaryota > Metazoa > Chordata > Mammalia > Rodentia > Muridae > Rattus > Rattus rattus. The sequence goes on along the minus strand of NC_046166.1, from coordinate 12,993,962 downwards.
TCCACCTAATCCGGGGCCTCCGAGGAAGCTCATTATTTTCTCCTTCCCTACACTTCATGCAGAGACACAAAGTGACCATCAGAGCTCCCTGGCCACGCAGAGGCTACGGTAGGGACCGGGACCAGATTTGAGGACAGAGGTTGCAGGAGCAGCCTGGGGCACCCTGAGCCTGGCTTGGATTTATTCCCAAGTGATAAGGCCAGGGGAGGAATCCAGCCGCCTCCACCACCAAGCAAGGGCTCTGCTTGGAAGGCAAGGCTCCATTTGGAAGGCTGAGGCAGGAGGATTGTGAGCTCATCATCGTCCTGAATCACAAAGTGAGACTCTCTCATACTAGAAACGTATAAAACTGCTGGCATGGAGGCAGAAACCTTTAATCACACAGCACTTGGGGATCTCTAAGTTGGAGGCTGAGGACAGCACAGCTGTCTGGAAGAATGAAATGTGTGTGTTAAAGGCCTGGGAAAACGAAAGCACAGGCAGAAGAGCAGGAACAGAGGGAAACAGGATTTGTCAAATCTTTATAAGTTATACTCATTTGCGTTGGAAATAGGGGAGTGTCAGAGGACAACCTAGGGAGTCCTTTCCTTCCACCAGAAGTCCTAGGGGTGGAATTCATGTCATTAGACTTGGTGGCAAGTGCCTTAGCTAGCTGAGCCATCTCACTGGCCCAATAGTTTAATTTTTGTTATAAGTTTGTGTGACTTCCAAATTCTCCCACAGTGAACACACATTACTTTGTTTAACAAGAAAAGAAATCTCTAAGGGTTGCCTCTTAAAACATCTGGAAGGAAGAAGGAAATGTTCCAGGGTGTGACCCGAGATGGCCTTTTGTGCCTCTGGGGAATGAATAGCCAAAGTCATAATATTTACAGAGGAAGTCGCCTGCCACTCTGGCTCCTTGGAGGCCTTGGTCAGGTGCAGGATTACAGGCCCAGAGGGAAAAGGGAAAGGGAGAGAACCCACCCTGTGACGCACGCCTGTTACCCTAGCCAAGCACTTGGAAGGTGGAGGAAAGAAAATCACTTTAGTGTCATTGTCATGGACAAACACATTTGACATCAGAACTTGAGACCATGAGACCTTGTCTCAAAATGTCCAAAGAATGGTATGCAAAACAGGGAATCAGTCACACAGCCAGGGGCTACCAGAACCCAGTGCCCACTTTCCGGAAGAGCTTTGAGAGACAAGTTATGACTCAGTTTCCCCACAAGTGAATGAGCATGACAAGGTTTACTCTGTTTTTGCAGTGATAGAAATGGAACTCAGGACTTCCTATGAGCTAAAGCTGTTACATGAGCCATGCCCCCTGCCCCTCTTTGGGGGATTCTAGGCAGAAGCTCCACCCCTGAGCCACACTCCAGCCCCTCTTTTTATGGTCAGATGGTGAGTGAACAGGGGCGCTCTGGCACACTGGTTTGAGAAGCCTGATCTTGTCGGTGAAGGGGATCCTCATTCATCCACCCCCAGTTTCGTGAAATGTATGAGCAGCTCATGGGAAGGGGCCAGCAAGGGTCTTCTAGTAGGGTCACTGGCCCCCCAGCATCTAAGAAGAGTCTTATGCAGCCTCTGGTATCAGGAAACACCACACCTCCATGGGAGGTGGTCCCTGCCTGCATTTTACAACGAAAGGGATCCTCCTTGAAGAACTCAGTAAAGGCCTGCGGCTGGACTGTTGAAGGCAGGACATCCACAGGCGATGTTGGGGTTGGGGTCACAATGCTCACAGAGCCCATGGGAATCCCGGCTTCCATCTTCGGCACCAAAAAGAACCCAACTAAGCCATGACAGAGAATCCTGTGAGTACTGTAGCCTACGTGCAGACTGAAGTTGAGTCCATCTTCTGAGATGCAGGAGGTGGCACTGCCCAGGCCCTGGTGCCATTCCAGCCAAGCCTGGGGTCAGAGTTGACCACCAGCTACAGGCTTTCAAGTGGACCTCAAGGCTTGACTATGTGTAAATCTTGACTGTCCTCTTTGACTGGTGGAAAGAGAAGTCACCACACCCATAGGTGCCCAGATGGCCTGACCAGGACTTCCTGGTTTGCATTAGGCTAATCCAACTCTTGCTGGACAAAGCAGACCCTAGGCTCTGGGCTGGCCTTGGAGGACAGGAGTTAAGTCCTGTTCAGTGCCTTTCATCCTCTTCCTCCTCTTCCTCTGTCTCCTCCAGGGTCAGCTCAAACTTGAACCTGTCAGGGCCAATGGCGTGTGGAGGGCTGCAGGGAACCCTACTCTGATACCACTCTCTGTTGTCTTCCAAGGTATCCAGCAGCTCCTGGGCATCGGGGTGCACTAGGTCGGCCCAAGTTTCCCACAATGGGTGAGCGATGTAGTCAATGAATCCCACCTTAGGGTGACCACAGAAGGAGCAAGTGAGTCCTAGTGAAACCTACAGTTGGCCCTGTCTCACGTCAGCTGCGTGGTGTTTTCAGCCTGGAATGCCTCATTTACCAACTCCCATTCAGCCTTCAAAATCCTTTAAAACTCATCCTGACACAACACGCAGGAAACCGAGGCAGGCTGCTCTCGAGCCAGTGAGTTCTAGGCCAGCCAGGGTGACAAAATGAGATGTCATCAAAACAACAAATCAAAAATCTGCCCTTGGGGTTGGGGATTTAGCTCAGTGGTAGAGCGCTTGCCTAGCAATCGCAAGGCCCTAGGTTCGATCCCCAGCTCCAAAAAATAGAAAAGGAAAAAAAAATCTGCCCTAGCCGGATCGTAGTGCACACCTTTTATCCCTGTACTTGGGAGGCAGAGGCAGGTGGATCTCTGAGACAGAGACCAGCCTGGTCTATAGAGGGATTTCCAGGAAAACTAGGGCTACACAGAAAAGCTCTGTCTCAAGAAAGATTCTACCCTGAAATGGGGCACAGCTCCCTCCCCGCACCTGGGATTTCTCCACCGAGGCTGTGTGCTTGTCGCACATGGGGCTGATGTCCAAGCCCGACTCACGTTCCCGGTCACCCTGCTGGAAGAACTCAGCCATGATGCGCTCAGTCCACTGGCGGTAGAGGGGTAGTGGCTTGGCGGGGTTGCTGAGGTCGGCACAGTGCACCAGGCTCTGGAGGACCTGTTGGGTATGGAGGACTCAGAGGGCCCAGCCACACCCCACTTCACCCAACACATCCCAAAGCTGATCGCAGTGTGGTGGTGTGCACCCAAGGTAGGAGAACATTGACTACTCAAACAGTCTGGGCTACACAGTGAGACTTTCTCAGGAAGCAAAGGGGGAAACGGAGGATCTGGGCCCTGCGTTGCAAACCTGGATGCGGTCAGAGTAGTTGTCCAAGAGCAGGACGCCAAGGCTAGTCACCTTCTTGGTCTCCACCATGGTCTTGAGGTCAGCCAGGAGGCTCATGTGCTTGGACATGTCTGTGGCCAGTACCTGGGAGGACATGATCGTTAAGGATGCTGCGCTTCTGAGACCTTCTGTGCCTCAGTATCCCCACCCGTGAGGGCGAGGATGGAAACGGTAGGCGGCACAGTTGACAACTGAAGCTGCCCGCCTGTGGGCGCAGAAGTGGTAACAGGGGCAGGAATTTCAAAAACGCAAAGAAAAAAACAAAGAATACCCAAAGGGCACAGGGGAAGTCAGTACACAACAGGCGCTTAATAAAGTGTTGAATTTATAGATGAAATATGTGACCCTGAACCCCCGACAACCCACTGACTAGGATCAATCAAACGGGCCGCTGGAAACCCCCATGCCTGTTGCCAAGCATGCAAAGCATGCGTGGAAAGCCTAACCCTCATAGGGCGTCACTGCCCCGCGCCATGACGTCACCATGTCTATGACCATCCTGCGCAGACTCAGTTTCTGCTTGGTGCTGAGGTTCTGGAAGATGTCGCAGTTTTCCCCCTGCAGGAGCTTGAAGCCTACCGCGAGGTGATGGTTCTCTAGCACCGATGAGTCATTGTACATCAGTGCCAGCTCCGAGTCTGTGGGGATAGCCATGGTCTGGAGATCCAACTCCACCCAAACACAGTTTAGGAGGGAACGTCACGGGCCAACTCCCACATACGCAGTGAAGCCCAAACTCTAGTGCCCCTTCCAGCAGAAAGCCATCCAATCCGCGGACACCCATCTGAGTCCGCAAGAGAGGGCAATTCAGAACATACTGGGCAGCTCCGGCTGTGGTCACCTCACTTACTGGTGTTGATGAGAAACTGGTTGGAGACACCTGGGTGGTCTACATCGTGTATAGCGCACGCAAAGATGGCGGCCAAGACTTCTAGGTCCGTGAACACAGCCTGGGTAGAGCCTGGGTGTCAGGGCAGAAGGTGACCACTCTGCCCTGCCCACCCCATGACCTTGGTTGGGAGTGGTACCTCCAGGGCTGGGGTGCCCAGCAACACGTGCGCGGATTGCACCACGTCAGCAGCATGTATGCTGTTGTGGTACGCCACATTGGAGTGGTAGTGCCCTTCGAGGGTCAGCAGGTACCTCAGCAGCGTGTCTGCCGGGATCTGGAACGTCTTGAGCAGGTCCCGTTCCTGGTGCACCACAGACCTGGCTCAGGGCCTCGGCTTTGGGACTCTAGCTCCCCTCACCCCACTCCTCTTTTCTGCCTCCAACGCCCCTTCCTCCAGGATGTCCTGGTGCTGCTGTAATCCTGACTTCCTTTTGTCTTTGTCCCCTTTTCTACTCAACCCACCAATTCCGGTCAGTGCCCCACCATTTGGGAAGAGAAGGCAGCCCAAAACAAAGGCAGGGGCGGCACCTGGAGAACGCTGAAGATAACAGCAGTGAGGGGCCGGTTCCCACTCAGCTCAGCCACTTTAAACACATCGAGTCCCCATTTGTTGGTGTCTTCAAGCTCCTACAGGAGACAGTGGTGCCACATTTGTCCCTCGAGCCCGTGTACAGGTTGAGAAACTGAGGCCCGTGGTTCTGGGGAGACCCACCTTAGCCAGCTGCTCCTCCTGGTCTGTCTGGACCCCAAAGCGCGGGATGGCAGCTGTAGGAAGGCTGGTGTGGCAAGACTTCCGCAGCCCAGTGATCTGGGCCATGGGCCATGGGTGGTCTTCCGTGGGCGGAGCCGGCAGCTCCACCTCAGCCTGCTGGTCTGCAGGGGTACAGTGGCTCAGACTTCAGCCCACTGAGCAGGTCTGACTCAGGACCCCAGGCCTAGCTGTCCTGTTTATCACTGAGGTCCCCTCCTGTCACAAGCATCTATCTGTAGGCTTTGCTGAGTCTAGGGTCACATGTGTTCCCCTTGTCTTCATTGGCAAACTCCTACTTCTGCTTCAAAACCCTACCTGTTATACCCTCTCCTCCTCCAGCCCTCACTAACTGTGTCCTGGCCAAGTGTCCATGTCACCCCTCTCCTCCAGCCCTGGCCAACTGTACTGGCTGAGACCTTGCTAGTTCTCCACAGAGGGCTGCAATCTGCCCGTGAAACCTCCTATGACCCCAGGAGGTTATCAGGCATCTCACCCAGGAAAGTCTGCGAGATGTACTCTGACACTTGGTTCCCTGAGCGGCTGGTTTCCGACAGGTGGGTCAACTCACGGTTGAGCATGCGCTTGAACTGTAGGGCCGGGAGGAAAATGAGCAGGAAGAGCAGCGGGCAGGGAGGATGTTGAGCAGGGGCACTATGTCCTCACCTTGTTAGAAGCCATCTCGCCCACCGAGCGACGAGTCTGCAGTGTCTCCAGCTGCTCCAGGCACCAGTCCAGCTCCTCCAGTGTCTCCTGCGCCAGCTGCAGCCCAGAGTCCTCTGGGAGCCAGGTGGGTCAGGGCAGGGACCCCCGTTGGGAACCTGTACCTCCCGCATCTCCGCAAGTCAATCCCCGGAGCCCAGGGTCACAACTCCACAGCCTCCTGCGAGTGGCTGTGTCGTGCCAGACAGGCCCATGACCCTCTCTGGTCTGTAATGTGGGCGGGGATTGGGGGCTCTGAATGCCAATGTGGGTTTGGGGGTGGAGCTTGTTTACAGTGAGCCACAGTTCAAGGGCAGGATGGGAAGACTTTCACAGCTGCCCTGGGGTGGGGGTGGGGTGATACCTGCTGGGGCGGCCTGTTGGCTGCTCTGCGGAGGGGTCCCCAGGAGCGCCTGCCTGTGAACAGGGACCTCAGAGGGATTCACCTCACCAGGTCCTCCCAGACTGGTCCTCACCTCCCAACACCCCCAAAAACCCACACACACCGTCAAACCCCGCCCTTCCTGAAACTCTCCATACCTAGTGGCACTATCCGCGCCATGTGCAAGGGCAGCCACGTTGCTACGGACCGTCCTGAGACTGGCCAGGACCTGTGGTGAGAGCGGTGCTCAGCGGTAGGAAGAGGCACAGCTCTCTCCGTGGGTTCACAGCCTGAGGTCAGCGGGGACACCCACCTGGGCGAAGGGTGTGACAATCATGTCTTCTCCATGTCTGCAGGACAAGACCATCACTGAGGGCATCTGCGGGCTTCAGCAAGCCCTGCCCTCAGGACTCCTACCCAGATCTTTCCAGCGTCTCCCACCAATCCCCTACGTTATCCACATCTAAAATGGGGAAACTGAGTTCTACGGACAGAAGGGGGTCTTAGCGGAATAGGACAGAAAAAATTGTTTCCCTTTTCATCACAGCTACTAGGGAGCTCTCTCTAATAAAGTATTTGTTGAATTGCTATTAATGTGCCTTAATGTTCCCGAATTAATATGCCACTCTGTCCCCAACCTGACCTAAGGCCAAGCAAGCACAGACCACTGGTGTTTGCTACATGCCGGCATCCACAAACTAACGCTCTGGGAAATTGCTACTTCAACTCCAAAACCAGACTAATCCGAGGAAGGGGCCTCACAGGTCGCTGGCCGCCGAGGAGGTCCGGGACACAGCCTTGGGTGAAGGCTCATGGTCACTGTCCGAGCGGTACAGGAAGGACTCGCGCCGCTGGCCGTGATGCACAGGGGGTTGGAGGGCGCGGCCGAGACTCGACCCGGACTGAGCATCCAGGGGACCCCTGCCGCTCGGGAGCCCATTTTCCAGGTCAAAGCTGGGGGCAGGAACAGAAAAGCCACCTCAGGGCAGGGTCCTTCCTTCGGTCCGTTAAACGCAGCCTCCCCGAACCCACCCCCTCCCACCTCCATCTCGCAAGCCCCGCTTGAGCGAACCTACCAATGCCTTGAGCCAGTCACGCCCCAAACACAAAGTCCCGCCCCATTACAGGCACCGCCCCTCCCCGTCGACCACGCCCCCTGCTGCAAGTCTTCCTAGGTTTGGCTGTGCTTCTGAGCGGGCATGAGTGGATCTACACTCCTCTCCTCTAAGTCAGAAAGATTTGGGGGGCTGCAGAGCTGGGGTTTGCTTCCCACGTAACGGCCCGCAACTGTGACTCAGTACTCAGTACCCTCTTCCGGCTTCCATGGCACCAGGCACGTGGCGCCCACAGGTTCAGACAAAACACCCACACAATGATGCATACATTTCTAAAAAGAAGTGTGTGGGGCAGGAACTGGGTGCAGGAGGACGGTGGCAACCTTGGGAAGCGCTGCCCGCTGGCCAAAGATGTGGTCACGTGATTTTCCGCTGTACCCTAGAGGTCATTCCATCCTGATCCTCGCCAGTAGAGCCGGGTAAGCTCGGCTCGATTAGGCTGTTTCCGGCAGGATTGGGTTCGAATGGGTTCGTGCATCCTCGGCCCAGTCCCGCCTAACTCGGGTGATCTCGGCTGTGTTCATCCTCTGCCAGATTCCCTCTTTGTTTTGGAGGGCGCGGCGCAGATACTTCATGACGTCACGTGGAACGGGGCTTCCTCTGCCTTTACTGTCACCATGCCCAGGGGCTCCCTGGTGTCCCCGCGAGCGCCCCAAACTCGCCATCCCAAGGACTTCAGGTGGTGGTCCCCTTCCCCGTCCCACCTGGGGACGATTAGAAAAACTTGAGGCAGGGGCAACTTCAGGATGCTAGGTTCTAATCCCTCCCTCGGGCGCAGAGAGTTCAGGGCTGGCTGGCAATTCGAGGGGCCTGGAAGGTTGCTTTTCTTTCTGCTCTAAACTTAGCCGGGGTTGGCGGGTCAGGCAACCGTTCCATGACGAGAACAGCACTGGGTGAGGGCTCTGTCCTGGCTATGGGAACGGCGCGTGGGCCAGACGGGTAGACTGAGGCACCGAACCACAGAGGAACCTCAGACCTGCTTTCATTCCCAATCTGCTAAGAACCTGTCCTCCTCCCTCAGGCTCACTTTGGGTAACAGGTGGCACACTCCTTTCACACCTAGAGAGGGGCGGCTCTTGGCTGATGGCTGTGGTCCTGCTGAGGCTCTCCAGAGCAGGACCGCCACTCCCATGGATCACCCCGTCCCCAGCTATCACTAAATGGCTATATGACATGGGTGACAGCCCGTCTCGGGGTGCTAACACTCAGCCCGCACGCAATCTCAGCAAAATGACTTCATGAGGCTGGTCACAGTGCGCCTACAAGTCTCCGCTTTGACTCTGCATAAACTTATAGTCTATGAGGCCACAGCTCCTTAGCACAGGTTAGGATTTGAACCCGGAATGGACCTGGGAACTCTACCTCTGCTTCCGAAGCCTTCCCCTCAACCCCCACCTGACCGCGCCGTCCCTTGTGAGGACCAGGGATGGGACATCGGAGGGAAACTCCCCCCGCCCCCGCGCCCGCCCTAGGCCAGCCGGGTCAGAACAAGATGTGCCAAGGCCACACAGCTGCCCAGGGACCGTGGGGACAATGTGCTGGTCCCCTCAGCGTGCATCGAAGCGGTGAATGGAGGGTACAGGCGGACAGAGACAGTCACTAACTGTGAGAGAGAGGGCAGAGAGGAAGAAGAGGCTGGCGGACAGACGGACGCCTGACTCTAGCGTGGCTGTGACTGCTCCTGCGTGTCACCCCAAATCCCTGTCTCTGACCCTGCTCCCCTCACCACAGCGGATGGGCCACCGTGAAGCGGCGCTGCAGGCGGATGCTCTGATTCACCAGCAGCTTCCTGAAGAGCGCGGGGGAGCCGCGCGGGGACCCCCGTGGGGAGCCAGGCGCTGTGGAGCCCTGCATGGCCGGGCTGGGTCAGGGCTCAGGAAGCTGGACCTTTTTAGATGCTCCGGGGCGGGGCAAGAGGACCAGGCCCCGCCCCGCCCGTCGCTATGCATCTCCCACCCTGGGGGACACTGCAGGGCACTGAGGCTCACCATACCCACGGCTCTATTCTCCATTATTTATTTTAAAGACCGGGCCTCAGGTAGCCCGCGTTGGCTTTGAACTCACTATGTAGCCCAGGCTGACTGCAAATTCATGGTAATCCTGCTTCAGCCTCCAAACAGCCGGGGCAGAGAGAGGGGTAAGCCACCAAGCACAGACTTAAGGGTTGATATGGGTGTCTGGGCTGGGAACTGCCTTAGAGTGAGATGAGGTGTGGTCGGGCACATCTGCCATTCCATCTGGAGAGGCTGAGGCAGGAGAATTACCACTAATTCAAGGGCACCTCAGAGTTCAGGGTGAGACTGTCTCAGAGATCTGTGAGAGATTGGAGAAGGATATTCCCTCACAGAGATCCCTGAGGTACGGGGTCACCGCAGCCCACAGTAATTTGGATCCATTCCTAGGTGAGGATATCCCCAGAATGACAAACCCTGTAGCTGTTTTCCCATGGGGGAAACTGAGGCATTGTGTGATCACAGGACTTCCCTGGAGCGCTGTAGCACAGCTCCAGCCCCCAGGTCCCCGTGTGACCCCGTTGCTCTGACATTCCCCAGGCCCCGCATCTGGACCATTTCAATGGTGAGGCAGCATCTCCCACACAAACATCCGCCCACAGAGCCTTCCGCCTGGGCTGCTCCAGATGTCACGGGATCTACGCCAGGTGCCCTGCAGGAATGCTGGGGTACACAATCACATTGGACAAAAAGGAGAAACCGAGGCTCATGCAGGTCACAGACAAAGGAAAGACATGGACTGTGCAGTGGCCAGGCTGAGGCCAGGTGACCTGGAGCTGAGGCTGTACAGAGACACACACACACACACACACACACACACACACACACACACACACACACACACACACACACACACACACACACACGCCCAGGCCCAAAAAGTGACTCCCAGGATTCCCAACACCCTGAGGATGGCTATGGAGCAGTGTTTTGGTGGGGACCTAAGTGATGGGGGTATAACTGGAACTGAGTTACGTCCATTGTTCAGACAAGATCACTGAGGTTCAGAGGGTTCCAGATAACCCCACCCCTCCCTAGCCAGGAAGCCCCTCCAACCCACTAGTTGCCATCCTGACACCTGGTGGGAAAAAACTCACTGAGCCCAAAATGAAAATACCATGTGTGACCGCTGGGCTGCAGCTAATTATAGCCATTCCCAGGGGGTTGGGAGAGCAGAGGCCGCCAGCTAGGGTCCAAGGACTCTTGACATCACTCCAGGCCTGAGGGAAGATCATTATACCCAGGTCCCCAAGAGTTCCAGAGAGAATGAGTTCCACCCTTAAAATCACAGAAAACAGAAAAGTGAAGGCAACATGTGATTGGTGCATTGCCAACATGCTAACAGGAACAGAGAGGTTGGGCCTCTTGCCTGAGGTCACACAGCTATGAATGGGAGAGTGAGTGCACAAGATCCCAAGTCAGTGAGCTCCACTGTGTGGGCATTTTGCATTTAATTCACTAATTAATTATCCACCCCTCTGCCGTCTAGCATTAACATCTAACAACGGCTGTCCTACAACTGTTTCATTCACAAATTCACATTTCATTTATGGCTCCCACAGTCATTTTTTATAGTAGCTTTTAATTAGAGAAGTGACCACAGCCTGAACTGCACATTCAAAGCCCCCTGGAACTTCAAGGGCTGCAGTCCTGCTAGGTGACGGCCACTAGGAGGAGGTGGTGCAGACAGCCCTATCTGACCTGCCCTACAGTGTTGTGTGACTTCATGGAAAGCCCAGAAGTCTCCAGTGCCCTGCACCCCACAGCCTCTACCCCAGGAGAGCACTTTTCTCCTCTGTAATCAGAAGGACTGAGACAGGGAAACCAAACACTGTCTATTTTGCTGAGGTCCTGGGAAGAGAAATGATTTGCCTAAGTCCCCTGGGAAGGCTGGAGCCAGGGGGGGATGGGGGTGGAGTAGAGGCTGAGTGGTGACTACGGATGCTCCCAGATGTTCCCAGGAGACAGAGCAGAGTGGCCCCTCCCCCACCTCTCCCAAGGCTCTCACCCTCACCCTCAGAATTCACACCTATGCAGGCTGCCTCCGCCAGTTCTCTCAGTCCACTGAGCTGCAGGGGGCCCACAAGTCGGTCAAGGGCAGGGCAGGTCCACCTTGTTTCAGCCGTACCCTCAGCATGCAGCAGGCACCCAGTAGGTGCTTGCTCAATGCATGTGACACACTGAGTCTCCTCTCCCACTCTCCAGCCGCACCCTTCAGTCTGAGACTCTGTAGTCTCTGTTCTTCCTGCTGATCGTTCGTCTGTCCACTCAGCCTGGTTCTCTCCTGCCTCTCTAGACCAAGCTCACAGCTTCCTGCTGCCTGACTCTCACCCTGAACCTCCCAGAGCCTCCCAATCTTCCAGCCCCTCTCTGTAGGGGCTGATACACATCTGGTAAACAATAGGTGCTTTATAAATACTTTCTGAACAACATATTTTGACCTTCCTACACCCAAGCCATCCACTGGCAGGGTAGGGGAGGCTTAAGCCAGGGGCCAGAACCCCCCCCCCAAGCCCCTCAACCCCCTCCCGCTGTGAACTTGACTCCCTGAGCTGAGCCCCTCCCCTATATGGCCTGGAGAAGCACACTCCACGCCTGGACCACGTGGGGTCTCCCCTCCCCTCACCAGAGAGGCCCAAAGGAAATGTGTTTGTTCTCTCTTGAAAATGGAAAAATCCTGAGTCACTAGAAAGGGTGGGGCAGGCCCTGCTAGGTCACCTGGGATGGCAGACCTGGTCCCCTGGGGTGAGGGACTCATCTGTTCCTGAGACTTTCCCAGTGTTAGAGGCAGACTGATGGGTGCCCCAAGGGTACAACCGAGCTAAGAGAGGGAAGTGACAGGGGTTGGGGATTTAGCTCAGTGGTAGAGCGCTTGCCTAGGAAGCCCAAGGCCCTGGGTTCCGTCCCCAGCTCCGGGGGAAGTGATGTGGTCCTGGTCCCCTAGGCTACACTTCTTCAACTTGGGAGGGACTTCCCTGATCCACCCAAGGCCTCCTCTATCTCCTGGATGACTGGGATTGTTCCTAGGGACAGAGCCGCAGCTGGAGATGCCCTCCCCTGCACAGGCACACCCACCATGCCCAGGGACTCCAGTGGAGTCTCTTTGGTCCCTGTCTCTCCCACAGTATGAGAAGCAGAGGCCAAGAACCCCACACCTTTCTTTTTCCTTCTTAGACAGTTTCAGGTAGCCCAGGCTGGCTTCACACTTGCTCTGCTGCTGCAGATGACCTTGCACACCTGATTCTCCTACCTCCAGCTCCCAAGTGCTGGGATGACCTGCCTATGGAACCCAGGGCTTCAGGCATGGTGGGTGAGCAGTCCACCAATCATCGCAGCCGTGGCTTCAGTTCCCCTCCTTTCTTCTTTATAATTTATTCTTAATACTTTTTAATTAGATGTGTGGAGCAGAGTATCAGGTTGTTAGGAGCTCAGATCCTCTGCAAGAGCACATCTCTCCAGACCCTCGCGATGTGGGAAGTCAGTTACGTCAAATGACGGTTGGCTGGGGCACACAGGAGAAAGGATATTTTCCTGAAGCAGACACAGGAGAAAGTGTGTTTTGCTGTAGCACACAGGGGAAAGGACACGTGTTGAAGGAGTATAAATCTGACCCCACAGACAGTGGAGCTGGAGCATTGGTTTGCTTTGCTCTGCCTGGCTACCCTTCGCTAACAGTGTGCAGGTATCGGTTCGCCTTACACTGTGTTGCTAAGCTCCGCTTGTGGTGACGCCATAGAGAAACTCACCAAAGAACTTCTCCTAAGGCTCCTGCAGCCTCTTTCTGCTTCCAAGGCCTCAGGCTGGTTGTGGAGCCTTGCCGTTTCTTCAGGATTGAACTGTAGCCGCTGGTTGGTGTGTGGTGTCTGCCTACTGAGAGGACTGGACTGCAACTGCTGACTTGAATTTGGTGTTTGCTGAGGGACTGAACTGCTGATATCCTGACAATGAAGACTGAGCTCGCCCCCCAAAGGAATATTTCTAAACAGGTCCACTTCCCCTGTGTCCTAGTAACTTTTCTCTTCTGCTACCTTGGGTGCGTGGTGGGCTAGAAGAGAGGTTGAGGCTTATTAATAGACTGAAGATTTTATGCCCACACCCTTGCCCTCCTCTTCCTTCTTGTCTAACCCAAGGTCTTTCTATGTAGATCAGGTTGCCCTGGAACTCTGTATGTAGACTAGATTGACCTCCAGAGTCCTGAGCCACCATTGGCCTCCCAAGTCTCCTTTTTTTTTTTTTTTTTTTTTTTTTTTTCGGAGCTGGGGACCGAACCCAGGCCCCTTGTGCGGTTGCTAGGCAAGCGCTCTACCACTGAGCCAAATCCCCAACCCCTAAGTCTCCTTAACTGCAAGAACAGCCTATGTTCCGGCCCTCAAGCTGGGCCAAGCAGCAGGCCATGGGCAAACTGCTCCGCAGTACCATGGCTGTGAGCCCTGTCCTGCAGCCCAAGGCCCATTTAGATGCTAGGAGGGATCTGTAAGGCCTCCCGGACATCTCAGAACATTCTAGAGCAGCCCTCCCCACTGAAGCCCAGCAGACAATAGGCAAGGGCAGCCCCACCCAGCTGCCGACAATTCCTTGACCACCCAAAAGGAACTCATGCCTTACACACTGCTTATGACACACTGGAGTGGGGACCCACAGAGACACATGACTGGAGACTGGCACCAGGCCTCTCAGCCTGTGGCTGAGGCACTGTTCAGACTGTTGCTTGAAGATGCCACACACACCAGGAGCCCATGACACTGAGCACCCTAAGTCACTCAAATCCATAGGAAACAATCCACCAACAACAACTACCAAGGCCCCTTCGCCTGCACATAACTCTACCTCCAAGGTGCACTCCAAATCCCAAAGGCTCCCCACACAGTCCTCAGGGGTAGTCCTGACCTTTCCACACGCACCCACCATTCCAGCCACAGGGTGCCCAGCTCAGTCTAGCCTATGATAGTCCCTGTCTCCACAGAAACCCCAGCCCCCACAGCCCACCACGCACCAACGCCTCTAGGCCATGCCCTGCCCCACCTGCAGAAGAGCCCGGACACTCTGCCCAACGTGCGCTGCACATCACTAGCCCCTTTCACAAACCTCAGGCTCCGCCCCTGTCACAACACCCCAGAGATCAGGATGCTTCTGCATCCAATCCATGTACCCTTCTCCAGGCGACCACTGCCCTCTGCAGACCATGCCCAGTTATGCTGGTTCTCACCACTTCCATGCTCTCCTACCCACCCTGCCCTCTTAAGGACCAGAAGCTTTCCATCCCCAATGTGCCCGTCCCTCATGTGACATCTTGTCCCACCCACCGCAGACCACACCCTCTCCAGACAGGCCTCGCCCATTTCCTTCAAGATCCACCCACTTTCTGCATGCAGCTAGACTGCTTCCCTCACCAGGAAAACGGTGACCTTTACCATTTGTGTAAGTGTCCCCTCTCAATACAGGTCAACAACTCAAACAGGCCCCGCCTTTTCGGCCAGGCCCCGCCCCATCACCTACCGGCGGTGAAAGGAGCTGGGCCATGAGCGCCGGGACTTTACCGGTGCAGGCCGATCGGGGCGCTCTGGGTCCGAGTGGAAGCGCCGCTGGATGCGGATGGGACGCTGTGGCTGCCCCCACAGGTGCTTCGGGGGTCGGGGAACCCCTGTGTGGCCAACAAGCCGCGTCTCCATGAGCTGTCCCCCGACCACAAAAAGGAAAGAGAGACAGTGGGTGGCTCTATGTGCACAGGGTGGGGTAGGGGAAGGGTTCTCCACCCCACCCCACGGAGCCCGTCTCTCTCCGAAGTGCAGAAGCCGGGTGGAAATACCACAAGACTTACTCAGACCTGAGGCTGCGCCCACCAGTCACCAACGCTCCGGGCACCTGAGCTAGAAGCCTAGATCCAGCGTCTGGTCCCAGAAGACACCGGGACAGGCAGGCACACCCAGAGAGGCCCCAGTGGTCAGAAGAGGGGTTCCCAGAAAGACACCGAAATTGAGAGTCTCACTGGCCTAGACACGTGCACACAAAGTCACAGGTCAGGAATCCCAAGAGCTGGTGACAGAAGGAAAGGCATCCCTGTGGTGCCAAGAATATCCCCACACCATGGGCTTAAAGAGCTAGAGTGAAGACCCACCTTGCCTGTGAGCTCAGGGTGGCCCTCAGGACATTGCAGACAGCCTCGGGTCTTTATAGCCTCCTGGGTGCTCAGACCCTCCTCACGGTGCATGATATCATTGGCCCCAGAACACCCCAGAGCTCCACCCTGCAACCACGAATCCTGTCCAAACCTCCAGCTGGTCTCTTCCCTCCCGGTTCTAGAAAACTGAGGCTCCCACTCACCACCACTCCTAGTCTCAGGGGGAATTTCCCGGAGAGTGTCAGAGAACTGTGAGGACATTTTCCATCTTAATTAGTAGAAGCACTAAGTGTGTGGACAGCCTCTGTGGGCCGGGGGGGGTGGGGTGGAGGGAGTAGATGGCTATGGCAGTGCCATGCCTCAGGCCTGGTGAAAGTCCCCTGAGGGCACTGTGGTGCTGGGAAGGAACTGTTATGAGGGTGTGAGACATGGACGCTATCCCAGCCCTGTCCTATCCCCCAGCTGAAGACAAGACAGCTTAGTCGGTGCGGACACCTGCCAGCAAGTGTGACAACCTGAGTTTGGTCCCTGGACCCCACACGAGGAAAGAAGGGGAGAGAAGGGGAACCTCTCTGTTCCTGTGCTTGCTCCAGGTGCTCCCCACCCCTTCCTCTGCCTCTCCCCTTGGGCCGGGTTTTGGTTTTGAGACAGGGTCTATGGTGATGTGGATGGGAACAGCCCCTATGAGCTCATACTCTTTTTTTTTTTTTTTTTTTTCTATTTTTCGGAGCTGGGGACCGAACCTAGGGCCTTGCGCTTGCTAAGTAAGCGCTCTACCACTGAGCTAAATCCCCAACCCCGGGCTCATACTCTTGATCAAGCGCTCCGTCCCCAGTTGATGGAACTGCTTGGGAAAGATTAGGAGGTGTGGCAATTAGGAAATGTCACCATGTAGGAGGAGCCACTGTGGTGGCTTTGGAGTCTCATAAGCCCAGGCCACAGGTCCAGTCTTTTCCATCTCTCTGCTTCCTGCTCAAAGACCAGATCTAAGCTCTCAGCTTCTGCTCCAGCGCCATGCTTGCCTGCCTGCCTGCCTGCCTGCCTGCCACATTCCCCACTGAGATGGCCATGGACTCACCCTCTGGACTGGAAGCGTCACATTAATGGCTTTCTTTTCTACGTTGCCTTAATCATGGTGTCTTGCCACGGTGACAGAACAGTGACTAACACAGTGTCTCACCTTGTAAGTCAGGCTGGCCTGGAACTCACTACATAGGCTATATTGGCCTCAAACTTGCAACCATTCCCCTGCCTCTGCTTCCCCAGTGCTGGAATTACAGGCACACAGCACCACCCCATTCTCCTAAAGGTTTCAATCGTCACTTTGTCTGTCAGTCCCAGACCATTCTCTTCTAGCTTGGGGGTGGTGGTGGTGGTGAATGGTCCCTCTGCAAAGATCAGTTACTCCATGTGACCCACAGAGCCATGAAATCACCCTGACACCTCCACCCTCCTTGCTGTCCACCACGATAGATGAGCTCCCATCTTGGTTCACACATCAGCGACCTCTCAACTCTGCTGAGCCTCCTCCTCCCTGGTCTGTTTCCACCTTGACTTGACTGTCACTTCTAGCCCACAATCCCTGAAGTGAGGCTGGCCTTGAACTCCTGCCCCTGCACCCTCAAGTACCCCCCAAGTATCAGCACCTCTGTTTTTATGGTGCTGGGGACAGGACCCAAGGCTTCATACATGTTAAACAAGAACTTTATCAACAGAACTCCAACCCCAGCCCTCTAGTGGTCTGTCCTAGCTAGTCTATGTCAACTTGACACACAAACTAAAAGTTACTTGATGTGAGGGGACCTCACTTAAGTGAATGCCTCCCTAAGACTGGGGTGTAGGGTAGCCTGTGGGCCTGCTTCTCAATTAGTGATTGAGGGGGTGGGCCCAGACCATTGTGGGTGGAGCCAACCATGGGCTAGCAGTTCTGGCTTCTATAAGAAAGCAGGCCTAGCAAGCCATGGGGAGCAAACCAGTAAGCAGGACTCCTTCATGGCCTCTACCTCAGAGCCCCTGCCTCCAGGTTCCTGCCCTGTGTGAGCTCCTGTCCCGACCACCTTCAGTGATGAACGACAATGGGGAAATAAAAGCCAAATAAATCCTTTCCTCCCTAACTCACTTTTGGTCTCGCTGTTTTGCCACAACAATATAAGCCCTAACTAAGATGAGTTTTTAATTTTTAAATGAAGAAATACCATTTATTTATTTATATGTGCATGGGGCAGGGCACATGTGCATGCTGTAGTCCGTATGAGTAAGGCAGAGGGACAACTTATGAGAGTTGGTTCTCCCTTCTACCATGTGGGGTCTGGGGACTGAACTCAGATTGTCAGGTTCGGTGGCAAACACCTTTACCCACTGAGCCATCTTGCTGGCCCAGAGCTTTTTTTTTAATTTAATTTTATTATTTTATTTAATTATTTATGTAATTATTTAATTATTTATTTAAAAGACTGTTCTGTAGGCCAAACTGGAACTCATTATTTTTTTTTCTATTCTTTTTTTCAGAGCTGGGGACCGAACCCTTGTGCTTGCTAGTGGAACTCATTATTTTCCGGCTTCAGTCTCCTAAGTGCTGAGAAGATAGACCGAAGCAACCACCATCTGTCTTGTAGATTTAAAAAAGTGCCAATATGGGGTTGGGGATTTAGCTCAGTGGTAGAGCGCTTGCCTAGCATGCGCAAGGCCCTGAGTTCGGTCCCCAGCTCCGAAAAAAAGAAAAAACAAACAAAAAAAAGTGCCAATATGGTCAAATTGTTGCCCTAAAATACCCCAAATGTGCTCCAAATGTCTTACAAAGTCCGTCCCCTGCCTACGTCCCTGGGCCTTCCAGCCAAACTGCTCTGACATACGCTGTTCCACCTGCTAGGCACTTGATTCTCTGTCACACCCCGTGTGACTTCCTTGGTCAGCCTGAGTGCGGCTGACTCTTCTTCCTTAACACAGGGTCACCCGCTACCCAGGAGTAGTTACCTACTACCTCCTTTCCAGAATGCAGAGACTCTGGCGGCATAGGCATTCCGCAGGTACATCTGCTCCCTGTCCTCACCTGCTCTGAGCTGAGCCATGGCTTCTCTCTGTCCCTCGGGATCCGATGGTGAAAACCACGGGGGCAGCAGACTCCGCCTCCCCAGAGGACCCGAGGCGGCTGGACAGCGGAGGCAGCAGCAGGGTCCCTGAGAACCGTCTCAGGATCACACCCCCACCTAGGTGGCTGACAGGGGCCACTCCAGAATCCACTGGCTCTCGGACTCGCTGGGGAGACAGAAGGAAGTCATGGGCAAGCTCCTTGTGCTCAGATGTCACCAGGTAACGCCGAGCCTCCCAGATTTCTCACCAGCCCGGCTTCCCTACAGTCGAGGCCTCAGTTCATGTGTGTGGGATGGGGGTTTGCATGGTGTTATGAATTTGTTCCATTTTCTTTTCTTTTTTCCCGGAGCTGAGGATCGAACCCAGGGCCTTGTGCTTGCTAGGCAAGTGCTCTACCACTGAGCTAAATCCCCAACCCCACTGAGCTAAATCCCCAACTCCAACTCCACTGAGCTAAATCCCCAACCCCCTCCATTTTCTAACGAGTCAGTTTATTTGTTTGGGAGCATACACATGCTACAGTCCACAGAGGCTATCCACAGAGGACAACTATGGAAGTCCTCTCCCGCCCCCTCCCCCCATGTTAAGACTAGCACTTGCTGAGCCATCTCATCAACCCCACACGTTTTTCAACTCTTTTTCCTTTATTACTTTTCAATCCTTCCCCCATCTCCTCCCTTTCTCTCTGAGCAGGTGAAGGCCCCCTGGGTATCACCCCACCCTGACACATCAAGTCTCTGCGGAGATTCCCCCCTCCCCCATCGTTTGTGGTACCAGGACTACAACCTGTTCCTCGCTCATGGTTACTAGGTGCCAAGATTTGAACACAGAGCCCTGGGAGCCAGGAGCCACACCCCAGCTTCCTCTGAGTTGTCGACTGGAAGGGGAATCGGGGAGCTGTCCAGTGCTGACCGTCGCAGGCTGCACAAATAGGGACCTTCTGGGCAGAGTGTCGTCTGTGGGGATCAGAGGGCGGCTCAGCTTTCCTAAACTTCGTAAAGGTCTAACCTAAAGGTCTCCAGTATCAGAAGAGTAAGTAGGGAAACGGAGGCCCGAAGCCATAGCCTCAGGACCAGAGCATATCAAGAGGTGGGAAAGGGCTAGAGCAGATAGAGGCTAAGCCTGTGAAAACAGATCCTCTGACTCTGGTTTGATTCCCGTAAGACTCCCTTTAGTCTCAGCGGAGGGCCTGGGGGCGGGGTCAGAGAAAAGTATGAGGCGGGGCCAAGGGAAAGCCTGGGGCGTGGCTCGGGTACGGGGGTGGGGAGGGAGTGGGAGGGCATGAAAAGCCTGGGGTGGGCTGTGGCGGGCTCAGGACTCATTTTCAGTATTTTATTCTGGGAATAAATTTTGAATGAATTCTGAAGACAGCAACAGTGTATTCACATATATTAAATAAATAAATAAATCTTTAAAAATTACTTTTGATTTTTTAAATATTTATTGATTATGTATACATCATACAGCTTTCTGCCTGCAGGCTAGAAGAGGGCATCGGATCCCATTACAGATGGTTGTGAGCCACAATGTGGTTGCTGGGAATTGAACTCAGGACCTCTGGAAGAGCAGATAGTGCTCTTAACCTCTGAGCCATCTCCCCAGCCCTAAAATTACTTTTTTTTAAAAAATGTATTTATTCTATATAAGTACACTGTAGCTGTTTTCAGACACACACCAGAAGAGGGCATCGGATCCCATTACAGATGGTTATGAGCCACGATGTGGTTGCTGGGATTTAAACTCAGGACCTCTGGAAGAATGCAGTCAGCACTCTTAACCACTGAGCCATCTCTCCTTCCCCTAAAATTACTTTTTTTTTTTCTTTTTTTTCAGAGCTGGGGACCGAACCCAGGGCCTTGCACTTGCTAGGCAAGCGCTCTACCACTGAGCTAAATCCCCAACCCCCTAAAATTACTTTTTAAATGAATGAAAACTATCTTGAGCTCTAGCCCTGGGCTCAGGGAGCCTCACTGTCCCCGAGTTTCCCCTGTGAGCTCCTGTGGGGAATCTCTGGCCTTTTCAGAACAGGGACCTCAGGCCCCAGGTCCTAGGCTACTCACCTCAGTCAACAGGAAGGACAGGGTCGTTCCACTCCGCCTCATGGTGCAGGCTTCTGTGATGACAGAGGGGTCAGTGAGACAGTGTCCCAGGCAGTTGCTGGAACACACCTCTCTCTCTCTCTCTCTCTCTCTCTCTCTCTCTCTCTCTCTCTCTCCCTCTCTCTCTCTCTCTCTCTCTCTCCCAGAGCCTAGAGCCACAACAGCAAGGCAGTGAAGCCACAGCTGCCTGGAGAGGTTGCTGCAGATACCTAGACCCTGTCCTAGCTCCCTACCCTGCCCAACCCTAGGGACTAGCACCCAGGGTCCAGGTCACCTGGGAGAGCCGTTTAGCTCCCATGGGATTCTAGTGCTTTGCAGGGTTTCTGAGACCCCAGTTCCCCAGAGGTAGAACCTTCTCACACTGACACAGATGTGGTACTCACCTCAAGCTCCTCTTGTGGGGACCTATACTGTGAGTGTGCCCTGTGACCTCCTCGGGAGCAGAGGACAGACGGTCCTGTCCCACTCCCAGCTGGGTCCTTTCACTGAGCACCAGACCAGACCTGAGCCAGGAGGCACCCTCAGGATTGGAGGAGGGGGCAAGGGCAGGGTGATCACAAGGGCAGGGAGGTGTGTGTGCCCCAATGTGTGACCAAAACAGGGAAGAGTGGGAGGGGACGGCAGGGGAGGGGCGAGTGGCCAGGCAGAAGGTTTAATTGTTAATGTGTTTACACCTGACAGAGGACAGAAATAGCCTGAGACTGAGAAGTCGCCTTAGTATTTTAGGGTACCAACCAAGGCACCTCAAGGTTTTAGGAAAGCTACTTAAGTAGGCTGTGCTACTCCAGGCAGTGGAAGAACTTCTCTGGTCAAACCTTACCCACAAGTTAGAGCTGCAGTCAGAAGTAGGAAAGTCAGGGAGCTGGGACTAGAAGACAGAATGTGGCTTGGGACAAGTGGATCTTGAGGCCACTCCAATCTGTAGCTGTGAGTTAAGTTAATGTTTCACCCTACAACCCCACCCCCACCCCCACAGACTGGCCAGGAGACCTCTCACCACCTACTCCAGTGGTCATCAGAGCGTGACCTGCCATGGGGGAGGTCACTTCAATCTGCTGTCAAACATCACAGCAGCTGAGGAGACACCCCACCCGCACTGAAGCGTGGGTCATGTCTCACCCTCTGCTGGAGACACTAGTAGCATCTTGGAAAAGCCAGCTGTTTTTTTTTGGGGGGGGGGCGGTGTCTGGAGCCTTCAGCCACTGAGGGAGGGTGGAGAGCAGGGTGTGGGGAGAGGAACTAAGGCAGCCTGCTTCTTCTTCCCCTGACCTCTGCACAGAACACTTGGTACCTCCTGGCCCAAGGTTTTGAAGCTTGCTGGAGAAGTCCATCTCCTTCCAGCAGCCCTCTCCCCTTCATAGTTAGGCCTCGATGTGGGAAACAAGCCCATGCCTCTCCTACACTGGCTGGGCTGCTTAAGTGATGTAGGTTTGTGGCTTTCCCCAGGATGCCTGCCTCCTGTTAGGTTAGGTCATCCAATTCCTTAGAGAGCAGCCTCTGTCCTGCCAGGACCCTGGGTCACACAGGTCCTTGGGGGTGAGGACGGCATCCCTGTCCTCCAATTGTTATCCCCCCTGAAAGCAGACGGAGTCGACAGAGCGATTCCGGCTTCGGGAGTAGAGGTGTACAACATACGACGCAGGAAGCAGCTGTGAATGGTAAGGACTTTACTTAGTTTGTGTTTATTTAGTTTTATTTTTTTTAATGTGTTTTGTCTGCATGTATGTCTGTATATCACCTGGTGACAGCAGAGGCCAAAAGAGGCCACCGGATCCCCTAGGACTGGAATTATTGATGGTTGTGAGTTTACACGAGGGTGCTGGAAACAGAGCCCTGGTCCTCTGGAAAGCAGACAGTGTTCTTAACCATTGAACCATGCTGCCCCCCCCAAAAAAACCAATTATTTTAAAGACAGAGTCTCATGCAGGCCAGGCTGACCTCAAACCCCTTATGTAGTTCAGGGTGGACTTGAACACCTGATCCTCCTGTCTCTACTTCCCAAGTGCAGGGATGACAGGTGTGCTCCATCACTCCTGGATTGATGTAATAACTGAGTTGGGTACTAGATGTGTGGGCCTGAAACCCCTGGGCTCCAGCCGTCCTCCTGACCCTTATCCCCAGGTCAGGATAGCGGGGGAGGGGAGTTTCCAGACACTCTTCTTTCCAGGTGTCACCCACACCATAATCTGGGTCTCTGAGAGTCACGACTGTAGGCGGTCAGCGAATGGCAGCCTCTGACTCACACTGCCCTAGAAGAGGAAGACGCATTAAGTACCACAGGATTCTACTGCAGGAGGATTCTACTGGGAAGTCAGCAGCCCCAGCCCTGCCTGTACCCATCTCACCATGGATACCGTATCCAGATTGTGAAAAGCTGGCAAATCTCGATTAAAATGTCTCACAGCGATGAACACAGAGCCGATGAGTAAGACAGACACAAGCAGACACACAGCAGTCACCACACCGGGGTTCCTGTGTGATGTGGGGATCCAGAGGCTGCCTGCATCTGGGAAGAGGAAGGGGTCAGCCCTGGCCACAACCATGCCCCAGCCCCTCACTGGGGGATTCTAGGCAGGAGCTCTAGCCCTCGATGCACTCCAGGGCCTATGTTGTTTATAAACAAGTATATAATTTCATGAGGATTTTCTTCTTCTCTCTCTCTTTTCCTTTTGTTTTTGTCCTTCCTTTTCCTCTTCTCCTCCTCTTCTTCTTACCCTCTTCCTCCTCCCCTTCTCCTCCTTCTTCCTCCTTCTCGTCCTCCTCTTCCTCTTCTTACTCTCCTCCTCCTCCTCCTTCCTCCTGTCCCCCCCTCTTCTTTTTTCGAGACAGGGTTTCTGGACCTGGCTGTCCTGGAACTCTCAGAAATTCTCCTTCCTCTGCCTGAATGTTGAGCCCCCATCACCCTGTATCTTCCCACCTCCTCCTCACGGTGTTAGGAGCACAGCTCTGGGCCACCACACAGGGCAACAAGTAGACAATGGCACTGTTTTCTTGCACATAGCTGTGTCCTCAGGAGTCAGCACAGACTAGCAAGTTAGTGCCACAGAGCAGTAAGGTAACAACTGGCTTTTAGATGGCTGATGGCTTGTGGCTCAGGCTGGCCCGCACACTTCCAGGTCTGTGTTGCCCCCTGTTGACTGGTTCCAGAACTGCTGTCAGGTTTCAGCCAGCTAGCCCCAGCCCTTACACTCACCCTGGCCTGGACTGGACGTAGTGGGTGACCCTTGTGGAGCCAAGTTCGTGAACTGGGGTGTGGTGGTTGGCTCAGAACTGGGGAACACAGAGCTGGGGAAAGAAGCTGTCTCTGGTTCTGGGGAGGCTGAACCTGCTGTGGGGTTGGAGCTGGAGTGTGCAGAGGATGTGGTTTCCAGACTTGTGGGGTTGGAGCTGGAGTGTGCAGAGGATGTGGCTTCCAGACTTGTGGGGTTGGAGCTGGAGTGTGCAGAGGATGTGGTTTCCAGACTTGTGGGGTGGAGACTTGGAGAGGTGGACTCAGGGGTTATCTCTGGACTTTGGGAGGAGGGATCGGAGGTTGTCTGTGTTGATTCTGTAGTTGGGGAGGGGGAGTTGTTTGTTATTACGCTCTCCCAGAGTAGTGTAAAAGCAACACCTGGAAAAAACAAACAAACAAACAAACAGGATGTAGATGTGGATCCATGAAGCTTTAGAATGGGCAGCCTGGGCTCAAGATTCGCTCTCAGCCCCTGGCCGCCTAATGCAACCCTGCCTGACTCCTGAGAGCTGGGCTCTGGAGCGCCACCTGTTACGCCTCAGTCACTGACTACCTGTGACTGCCGCTTTATAGAAGGGGAAACAGTCGCGGAAAGTTGAAGCATGACTCAACTCTGTCCCACAGGTGCAGGCACCACCTTCCCATCCAGAGCTTTCTAGAACCCTGAGAACTGGGAAGCCCTGACCTAAACTAGGACTTGAACTCTGCCCCCAAATGCTGGCCACACCCTCGACCACTGAGCCGCGCCCCACCCGGCTCAGAAGCACGGAGGGACCCTCCGACTGCGCTTCTCCTTCCACAGCACCCTTTCCCCATTCCGGAGAGGGTCAGAGGTGGTGGAAATAGTTCCTGCTCTCCCTCCTACCGTGACTTCCTTCCAGATCCAGGTGGCTCCACCCAGGCGTGCAGGGCACAAACCGCAGCAGCTGCTTTGCCCAGCCCATGCCTCACCCACACAGCAGATATGAGGAAACAGCATTTAGGTGCTGGAAGGGGGTGCTGAGCGGACCCCTCCCACACACCAGTCTCCCAGAGCCTGCCGCCAAGGAATCTAAGGATGTGAGTCCACAGGATGAGAAATCCCGGCGGAAGTGAAATTGAGTCTGATGCCACAGTGGACCCCAAGCCAGACCAGGACTTTATTTAACCAGGAGTTAAGGTTTTAAGTGATGAAAGAGGAGGTAGTGGCAATCTCCAGTCCTACTAAGTACCTAGCACGAAATAGGTCCTCATGATTTTCTGGAAAGTTAAACAGGAAGGAGAGTGGAGCCTGGCTCACGCCTTTAGTCCTGCGCACAGGAAGCAGAGGCAGGCTTATCTCTGAGTTCAAGGCCAGCCTGATCTACAGAGCAAATTCCAGGACAGCCAGAGTTACACAGAGAAACCCTGTCTTGAAACACACACACACACACACACACACACACACACACACACACACACACACACACACCCAAAAAAAAAGAAAGAAAGAAAAGGAAAGTAGAGGTGTTTTTGGCAATGTGCCTAATGTGCCTGGCATTGGACTGTCCCCCAGTCTCCGGCAGGTACGGGCTGTGTTAGTTGTCCCTAATAGTGGCGTCCGCAGACTGGAGCCTGTCTGGGCTTCCAGGGATAACTGTGGGACTTTCGGAATAAAACCGTCATCTATAATCAATCCAGCTGTCTAAAGAAGTAGCTGGAGGGAATTAAGTCCCGCACCATGAACTCCTAAAGGAAACTGGGAGAGTGAATGAACAGAAAGTGAGACCCGGTTCCTGGCCCTTGGCATAGCTGGAGGAGTGTGTAGGACCTCACCACTTTCGGATGGGGCGGGACTGTGCTAGAAGCCCCTGAAGTGTCCCGGAAGCCACTGGCTTCTGCCTCAGCTCAGATGACCCCAAGGGGTTGGTACCAACCCTACTGTGCCGAAAGGAAGGGGAGAGAAGGGCGTGAGTCCTGTGGCCGGGCCCCCCTGTCCCCCGAAGCCATTTCCTTTCCCTCCACTAGTCTACCTGTACATGTAAGGACGACGGAGGAGTCGCCGGTTCTCGCGAACAGAAGCAAAGCCAGCGTCAGGGGCAGCAGCCGGGAGCCCGCCATTCTTGCGGTCCGCCCAGGCTACAGGTGCGCGCCCAGGTTGGCAGCGCCTCGCCCACGCGCGGCCCCTGCTGGCGGACCGCAGGAATGGCGAGCTGCGCGGGGTTCTGGGGCTCCAGTCCCGCCCTTCCTCAGTGGCACCCTCCTCAGCACGGAGCTGGACTGTGTTCCTAAAGCTTCTAACGCTGCCTCAAGACACGTGCCCTCTGTCCCCAGACACCCGGGAATACCCCTTCTGTAGCTGCCCCAAACCTGACTTGAATACTCGGTGTTGCTCTGGCCTCCAGGCTCCTCTAAGTGGGGATTGAGGATGCCCTCCTGTGTCTTCCTCTGGCTCACCTAGGTGGAGATGCCTTTTCAGGTAGGTCTAGCACCTCCCTGCACCGAGGATGCAGCTAGAACCTTCTAGCATTTTCTAAAGGAGGTACTCTCATGTACAAGCAAGCTAAGGAAGGCAAAGAAGTCTGGTCCCTGCCAGGTAGGTTCTCACGTTTTGTCGTTAAATTTTGTTTTTGAGATAAGGTCTCGGGGTTGGGGATTTAGCTCAGTGGTAGAGCACTTGCCTTGGCAAGCGCAAGGCCCTGGGTTTGGTCCCCAAAAAAAAAAAAAAGAGAGAGAGAGATAAGGTCTCACTGTGTAGCCCAGGCTGACCATAACCAAATCTCCTGGTGATTCTGCCTCAGCCACCCATGCTGAAATGACAGGTGTGTGCCTGTCACAGGTTAATTTATTTATGTATAGTGTGTGTGTGTGTGTGTGTGTGTGTGTGTGTGTGTGTGTGTGTGTGTGTTCAGGGAGGTCAGGTAAGTCAGCTCTGCCCATCATGTGAGTCCCAGTGATCAAATACACAGGCTTAGTAGCATCTTTACCAATGGTGTCATCTCAGTGGCCCCAGATGGGACATTCTAGAAGTCATTAGCCATGTGACACACAGGATTTCATGCTAGCACCCTGTGGCCCCTGAAAAATAATTGGGCCGGAGACACTGGAACTCCTTGCTGCTGGCACGATCTAGAATTCCCCTTGTCCCTCCCTAACTCAAGACATATGACCAGAATCAGGCTGTAGCATGCTTTATTCACAAGACTCATGGGGCCACGTGGCCATGATGGTGTCTCTTGCCCACAGCCAGGGAGGGGCCTAGACGCCAGGCCAATGCAAAGAGTAAGCCCTTGAGGTACGGCGTGAAATGTCCCTGGAGATGCTCCACGGGCCTCCTGTTCCCAGGAGTGCATCCGTGGTGAGGCAGCTTCGAGTATAATGTCCCCTCCACATGGCCTGAACCATCTTGGCTGCAGACTGCTGCTGACGGAGCTGCCGGCGGGTCCTGTAGCCCTTCCAGGCTGCCTGGATGATGGTGCATGCTCTGTGCTGCTGGCTAAGAGTGCTCTGCTGGGATGCTGAGGTCCATCGAGAGACGGAGTGGACTGAGGCGCCCTGGCCAAAGCCCTGCACCACGCGCGTGGACAGCGTGTGGCCACACACGTGACAAGTGCGTGGCTGGGACCCCACAAGCATCACAACGCTGGGTGGACTCTCTACTGGGGGACCCAGGGATTGGCAGACACTGCAGACGTCTGGCTGACAGGATAGGAAGCATCGGTGCTCGGAGCTGCTTCTGCTGTCCAAGTTTCCCTGGGTTCTGCCACCGTGCTCTGGCCACGCAGTAGGAAGCAGGATATGGCGAGTCCGGGCCCGGCGAATGGAATAGCCACGCCAGGCAGCCTGGATGACGGTGGTGGCTCTGAACAGCCTTTCCAGATTCCGACGTACACGGTAACCACGCCACGTAGCTTGGATGATGGTGGCCCATTGATGCCACACTTTCACGGTACGGCGCACCAGGTAGCCACGAGTGCAAGCTTGGATGGTGACAACGGCCTGGACGACAACTTTCTCCATAGCCTGTACTGACATCAGCAGCTCAGCTGAAGGCTTGCGGTCCAGCGCTGCCTCTGCACCAGAGGGGTCCCATGGCTTGTGGCCCCTGCTGGGCCATATGCCTGGAGGTGCCCCAGCATGTGCTGTGGCTCTGACCGATACGTTGGGGACTTTGGAATTCCATGACTGGCCAGCAGCCAGGCCGGCATCCACAGGGCCCTGGGGTACAGTGGGGGGTGGGGACATCGTATTATGGCCAGTTTTAGGGTATGTAACGAGATGGGGTATGTGGTTCAGGGGCGTGGTTCTGGGGCCCTGGGAACTCCCATCAAGGGTGGTTTTGCGCACCGTGATATGGTGAAGTCTGTGGCCATAGTGCGTGGTGGTGACTTTTTGAGAGCCCTCATCAAAACTAGTTATAGGGACTCTGACCTCTTGATGTTTTTGGCTGGGAGGTGCAGCCACACCTCCCATCATTCGTGATCTCCCATCATAGCCAGTGACAGAACTGTTGATGGACTCAATATTTTGGCCATGGGGCATGGTTGGGACCAGGGAACCCTTATCATAGCTAACTCTGGGGAGGGGTGTGGTCAGGCTTAGTACTGTTCTTGGCTGGCCAGCCTGCCTGACATCCTTAGCAGACTCATCAAGAAGGGGTCTCTGGGGGTCATCTGATGATGGCTCATGGACCAGAGACACCCTCCGGCCTCCTGAGGATGTCTTCTGTCCCCTCTCAACCCCCACGTGGATGATGGGCATGACACCCACTGTGGATGCCCCTGAGGGCTCCCTGTGACTGTCCGATGAGGCCCGAGATACTGGCTTGAATGGATAACTAAAGGGGAGCAATCTGTCCATGGAACCTTCTAGAAGTTCTGAGACAAAGTTGCCTTGACTGGATTGGTAGAACTTTCTAACAGTGAGGGACTCTTGGTGGTCCCTCTCTGTGTGGCTCTGAGGTTCTCCAATCTGGGAGGCACTTGATGCCCCAATTTTAGGCGGGGGTGCTGAGTTTGTCCCTTCTGAGCTCTGGACAGCCCTGGGGTTTCCAGGCTTGGCCCCCTCTAACCCTAGAGGCAGCTCGGCTGTCCCAGCTCTGCCTGTACTCAGCTGTGGTGCCACTGAGACATTAGAAGCCAGAGGTTGGCTCGAATTGTCCACAGGGGTCTCCTGCCAGCTCAGGATCCTGGGACCAGGGTGGAGGCTGGGGGGATCACTCTTGCTTTCTGAGGCTAAGGGCTGAACAGTATGGCTGCTGGCTGTGGGGTGCTTACCTAAACTCTGGACTTGTTTAGGGACACTGTTGGCTTGTTTAGGAACTTCCTTGTTTGACAGGGTCTTTGAGAATGTTTGGTCTTTGGGAACATTTTCTGCTGCCAGAGGTATATGCCCACATCTCTCTCTTCCTGTGGCACCAAAGCCTGTCTGTGATGCCCCCAGTTTTGACTCAGTCTGAATGCCCTCAGGTTTGACAGAGTCTGTGCTAGGTGTCACGGTTGAGGACGTGGTTTTAACCATTTGTCCTGGCTTTGGCAAGGTCAGGTCACCAACACCTACAAGCTTTGTCTGCCCAGGGTCTTGGCTAATCTGTGAGGGTGGGTGTTGTGGGTCTTCAGCCAATTTCTGAGTTGCTTGTATGCAATCATTGGCCAGCTTGGTGACAGAGGGTGTCAGGAAGGAGACCTGGGAGGCTTCCTTGTACTGTGTCACCTGAAAGGGACGTGGAGAGATCCCTACCAGCATGGACCCCCCTGGGACCAGGTTACTTGGCTTGCTGGCCACAAAACTCGGCCAGGGGCTTGGACAATGGGAGTTTGGTGAGGGTTCGACAGCTGGGCTCAACTTCTCCCTATTGCCATCAATCTTTTGAGGGTGACTAGGGGCCTTATTGCTAGCCACAGGACATGGAGGTTGGCCAAGGGCCACATCACTGGCCCCAGCATCTCCATGGGAGCTCTGACCCTCACCACTAATCACTGATTTTGTCAGTAGGTTCTGGGTCCTGATACCTACAGTGGACTCTGGGGAAACATTCTGGGCCACACCCTCTGCCTTGGACTCAGGAGGTACACTCTGAACCAAGCCATCCACCATGGACTCCGGGAGCAGTTTCTGGGCTATGCCATCTGCCATGAACTCAGCGGGGACACTCTTGCCTACACCCCTGGTCATAGACACTTGAGGAAGGTTCGGAGTTTTGCTTTCAAACACAGGCTTGGCGGCCGGGGCTGAAGACACCTTTCCCTCTACAGAAGCCTGGGGTAAAGTCCCGCCCACAGCACCTGCTGCATCTGCAATGATCATACCTACGTATTGGTAACTGGGTGGAACCATAGTGGCCATCGAGAAGAGCTGGGGGTCTAATGCAATAGGGAGAGTGGCACAGGGCTGAGGGATGCTGGTGGCCAGCTGGTTTGGGAAGAGCTCAGGTGGGACCTGCATCGTGGGCACCGCGGCTGGGCATGGGCTCTGGCCCACACCTGCGGCCATGGCCGCCTGATTCTGAGTCCAGTGGATATCTGCAGGCGAGGCCCAGGCAGCCACGGTGGGTGGGTTGGCCCCCTGACATACACTTAAGAACAGTCCAGTAGTCAGAGGCCCCTGGGGAATCCCTGGGGCTATGCCCCTGAACAAAGCCTGGCATGGAACACTGGTCCCTATGGCCAGGCCGTTGTCCTCGACAGGAGCCACAGAAGGGTGGCCATGCATGGTCTGAACCATAGGACTTGGGGGCCCCTTGTTGGCCTGGGTCGGCTCAGAGTGAACTGTGGAGCCCTGAGGGCTGGACTGGCTCCTGGCACCTATCAGGAGGTTTCCACCTGAGCTGCTGCAGACGCCCAAAGATGGCTGGCCTGGTGTACTCTTCACACACGGCTGCAGCCCCCCTTGGGTGGGCATGGAGGGCTGGCTTTGAGTTGTGCTGCTGTCCAGCAGGGTGTGCTGCTGTGGGCTGAAAACTGGTTTGCTCACCCCGCGACCCACACCGCATACCACAGTGGGCGGCAACAGGCTCAGGGTTCCCAAGGTGGCCGCAGGTGCATTTGAGAGATCAGGGTACATTCTGGGAGCCAGAAACGGGGAGTTGAGGTTGGGGGGTACCCTGTTGGACAGAGGTACCTTGAGCACCCCAGGGACCACAGTGCTGGCTGTGGTTGGCTGACTGTGGTTTGGAGATGCCCTGTTGGCCACAGACACATGGGCCAGCGTTGGGGACCTAACACTGACCACGAAAGCCTGGGCTAGGCCTGGTGACATGCCGTGGGACACACATGGCTGCACATAGTTGGGGGTTACAACCGTGGCCATATAAGGTTGAGTGAAATGTGAAGGCACGCTGTAGGCCGGGAATGGTTGGAAAAAGCCTGGAAACATCCCGGGGGCTACAGATGTCTGGACTGAGTCTGGATGCCCTGCAACCTGTGTGGGCACGGAGGAGCTGCCAGGTGGTGGCCAGCTACTCAGAGGTGACTGAGTGGGCCGGGGGGCTCCGTGGATAGCGGCAGATGGCTGGGCCTGGCCTGAAGTTGCCCCAATGCTTACTGGCTGGCTGTTTAAGGTCACCACACCAGTAGCAGATGTCTGCGTAAAGTTCGATGGTGCACTAGAGGCCACATGTTTCTGGGTATAAATTGGGGACCCTCCAGCATACACAAATGGTTGACTAAAATTTGTAGGTGACCCATAATATATCAACGGTTCTGTCAGGCCTGGAAACAACCCAGTGTCTATGGATGCCTGGGCTAAAGCTGGGGACACCCTGGTAGCCACAGATGGATGGGCCAGGCTTGGGGCCACCCCAGGGCTGGTGGATGGCTGAGCCAGGCTTGAGGCCACCCCAGGGCCTGTGGATGGCTGAGCCAGCCTTGGGGTCACCCCACGGCCCGGGGATGGCGGAGCCAGGCTTGGGGCCACCCCAGGGCCTGTGGATGGCTGAGCCAGGCTTGAGGCCACCCCAGGGCCTATGGATGGCTGAGCCAACCTTGGGGTCACCCCATGGCCTGGGGATGGCTGAGCCAGGCTTGGGGTCACCCCACAGCCTGGGGATGACTGAGCCAGGCTTGGGGTCACCCCACGGCCTGGGGATGGCTGAGCCAGGCTTGGGGTCACCCCACGGCCCGGGGATGGCTGAGCCAGGCTTGGGGTCACCCCAGGGCCTGTGGATGGCTGAGCCAGCCTTGAGGTCACCCCACAGCCTGGGGATGGCGGAGCCAGGCTTGGAGACACACTCTTGGACCCTGCAGGGTGAGGTGAGCTTGGAGACAGCCCCTTGGCCTCTAATGGTTGGCTCAGGCGCTGAGATCCCTCACTGGCCTTGCGTGCCTGGCCAGGGCTTGGGGCTCCCCTCTGAGTCCGCGTGTCCTTGGGTAAGACAGGATCCAGACAGGTGACCCCACTTGGCTTCCGGTCTCTGGCACGAACCTGATCCTTCTTATGCCAGGGTGTAGCTGTGTTCTGGCAGAGCGCCTCAGTCAGGTCCCCAGTACTATAGTCAGACGCACTGTCAGAGTCCCAGTGGACATTTGAGGCCAGGCTGCTGCTAGAGAGGAAGGGCCCAAGTCCCAGAGGGGGATGTTGGGACTTGGGGAGTGTGTGCTGAAGACTGGGTGGACATGTTCTCTCCAGCTGCCCCTGGAGCCTGTACCTTGCCTCTCTGATCTCATTCGCCATTGGCTGGGAGTCCTGCATGTCACCCTCCTTGCTGCATTCCAGAACTCCTGAAGGTGGTAAGCTAGATGGTACGGAGGGGTTGTCTGAGGGGCTGCTCTTCAGGGAGCTCTGAGAGTCACAGCTGTCTTGGCAGCGGGTCCTGGGATAGCTCTTGGCTAACACGATCTGTGGGTGCTGTGGGATCTTGGCCAGTAACTCATCCAGAAGGGACTTGTGCTGGCCAGTGGTCTGGGCATGAAATGGGGGGGTTAAAGACACTTGAGGGCGCTTCTCCAGTTTGGGGGTGGACCTGTTGGAGGCGGTTTGCGACTTAGGATTGAGGAGCACAGGTGACGGCTGATCACTACCTTGTTCGTCTGCCACGTTCCTGACAATAGTGGCCATTTCCTTACTGCCCGGTGGTGACAATACTCGATTGTGACCCGGCAGCGGGATCTGCTTACAAGTCTCCTTGGGCAATGAGCTGTGACTCCTGATTAGGGAAGAGCAATAGCTACAGGGAGATTTCTTGTGTATCCCCTGGGATGGACACTGACACACATTGCTCTGACAAGTGGTAGAGGGCCACAGGGACGTGGGGGAGTTCCCGTCACCCATGCGACCTGAGGGCTTACTGGCTACCACGTTGCCCTCTCGGTACGACGACCCTGGGTAGGGTACCCTGCTGGCCACAGATGGCTGGTGGGAGCTTGGGACTGGGCTATTACTGGTCACGGATGGTTGGTTACTGCTTGGACCTACACCGTTGGCAACAAGTGGCTGCCATGGACCAGGGGGTGGTGGCTGGGAAGGTCGTTTGGGAACATGGGGACCCTCACCACATGCCATGGAGTCAAGATCCAACGACCTCAGGTATAGACCAGAATAAAGGACTGAACCTACCTCCCTCGACAGTGTGGGCATTTTGAGTAGGGGACAGCAGTAAGTGCTGGTGACTGTCCCTCCGGAAAAGGAGCCTATGAGGGACTGCGGCGAGCAGGGTGACCCTTCCAACGTGATCCCAACACTTTTGTCCCACGGGATCCCATCAGGTTGTTCCCAGGGCAAGCCCTCCCATGATGGCCTGACCTTGCTACACCGTGCTCCTACAGGACCCATCGTAGGTCCCCACGCCACCGACAGACTCCCGCTGCAAGTCACCTCCATTGGGGCAGGCGCTGTGGTCATCCGACTCCCCACTGTTTTTGAGGTGGCCTTAGGGAGGAAGGCACCTGTCCTCTGGGCCATTTGGGCCAAGGACTGAGTGAAGACAGCACCCAGCTCACCCTGGCACAGTGCCTGGCTGAGTGTGGCCCTCTCGTCTTCTGTCAAGGCTTTGCACAGGACCTCGGCCAGCTTTCCCTGTGTGGCCTTGCTGAGTTCTGGACGCAGCTCACCACGAGACAGGGCCCGGGACAGGGAGATGCCCAATTCACCCCATGACAATGCCTTCATCAGTGCCATTCCCAGCATGCCTTGAGGCATGGCCTTGACCACAGACGGTCCCAGGACCTCCCGGGACAGGGCCTGGCTCAATGCTGCCCTTACTTCCCCCTGAGAAAGTGTCTTGACCAGGAGTGCCCGCAGGTCCTCAGGGGAGCCCAGCATGGCCACCAAGTCTGCACATAGAGATGCGATGGATGCTGCCAGGTCTTCGTGGCATGACACTGCCTGGTTGGGCATAGGGGATGGAGGTGGGGTCCGTGGCCGTCCACTGTCACCCCAGGATTCTGCATTGCACACAGGGTGTCCACTGGGTGTCATCAGAGGTACCAGCATGCCTTGGGGATCTGTGGCCACTGAACGAGAGTTCTGCACGGTCTTGTTTGGTGCATGGCTATGGGGCTGGGGCTGGGCTACACTCCTGTCATCTGGCTTGGCACGGGGTCCGGTGCTAAGTGTCCCCAAATGTTGCCACAACTGGACAGATGCCTTGGAAGTGCTCAGGAATGTCTGCGACTGGGTCTTGCTACTAAGGTCAGTGGGAGGGTGGGCAGTCAAGAGGCACTTGGCTGTTTCCGTGGCTATCTGGGCCTGGGATGGAACCTTAGCCAGACACGTAATGAGCTGGGCCAGGGACGGGGCCTTGTTAAGCTTAGCGGATGGACAGACCTGGCATGCTGCCTTGGCGGTTTTAGCGTTCATGGTCTTGACATGCTCAGCAGGTGGACGCAGCTGAGGCGAGTTTTTTGTCAGGATAGAGGCCATGGGGTGCTGGGGAGCAGAGATGTGTGAATATGTGTGTGGGTATACCTCAGGAGGGACTGAGGTCATCCCAGAGGAGCGTGACTGCGGGCAAGCCGAGGTTGGACGTGACGTGGTCGGATGATCTCGAGACACAGATCTGGCCTGTTCACCGGCAGGTTGGAGCTGGGCTGTGAGGGACATCAGGTGTGCAGCCAGTGGCGAGGAGGATAGGGAGGCAGAGAGACCTACAGGTGGACGCCGTCCTTCAGGTGTGCCTGGGGCCAGCCTGGATGGTGTGCAAGACTGGGACAGAGCTTTACAGCAGGGTGAGGCCGACAGAGTTCGGGCATGGCAGGGGGATGGCCGGGTTTGGGGGCAGGTCTTGGTCAGGGGCACAGCCAGCTGGGCCTGGGACAGGGTCACAGTTATCTCCTCAGGCATGTACACCCTGAAGTGAACCTTAACAATCTCTGCCCTCTGCTCGATCTGAGTCAGGGCCTTACTCCTGTCTTCCATCACTTTTGTCCAAGACAGAGCCCTGGTTGCAATGGTTGTGTTAGTCTTGAGAGCTGCTTCCTTCTTGGGGGCCCTTGCAGGACAAGGCTTCATCCTTTCTACTTCCAGTGGAGACTTGGCTGGAGGAGGCTTAGGAACTATGATGTCTAGATTTCCCTGGGGCCCGCACCTGCCCTTCCCTTCGGCCAAGTACGACTGAGAGGCCACCTTGACAACGGCGGGGGTCTGCTTGGTGCTCACGGTGACCTTGGCCTTTGGGTTAGTTAAGTGGACCTGGGATGCAGTGTTACCGGCAATCACCGGACTTTGAGATGAACTCTTGGGACTTGAGGGTACTGACGCCTCAGTTGAGCCACCACACAGGGTCCGGAAGACAGCAGCTACGGATCGTAACTGAGCTGGGGTCTTGGTTATCATGGCTGCCAGGCGTGTCTGGGGTGAAGGCTTGACCGTGGGGCTTGACTGGCAGGTTTTGGATGAAGTGGACACTGCGCATGTCTGAGCTTGGCCTCTGGTCACCGGGCGCGTCTGAATTAAGTTCTTTGTCACTGCGAACCCAGGGCCAGTTTGCAGTGGGGCCTTAGTGACAAAAGTTCCTAAGCGTGGTAAGGCCTTGATTGTAGGGGACACAGCAGACACTGGGGGCTGTGCCCTGACCCCAGGGACCATGGAACGCACCTGCATCTGCGGTGTAGTACTAGAGAGTGAAGAGTTGGGTGGCACAGGAACCAAGGGCCTGATCATCGGAGAGGCTGGGCTGGTTGGAGCTGGCATCTTCGTGACTGCCGTGACTGCCGTGACTGTCGCTGGGGATGAGGGACGTGTCTGTGGTGCACTCTTTGGTGCTGTAGACATTGTGGCTGGGGATTTGGGGCAGCAGCAGCCGCTGGACACACCTTGGTAGGGACCTTGCTGACTTGATATATATGCAGTGGGACCTTGGGAACATCTGCTTCTGTGTGGGTCTGGGTCTGGGTCTTCAGGGATCCAGGAATGGCCTGGCCATATCTCCCTATTGCTGCTGGCTCTAGGGTCCCCATTTTGATGGTCTTGGAAGCCACATGCCTGATCTTCACACTGTCCCCCTCCAAGTGTCTCATGAGACAAGAGCTCTGAAAAGTCTTGGTCAACATGCAGGGCTGATGCTTGGGACCTGTGTATCTGTCGAGGCCACCTCTGGGGACTCTGCTAGCACAGGGGCCTGCTGTGGCTTGTGAGGAGACCAGGTTGTCAGATGATGGGAACTGAGTCTCTTTAGTCACCATGAGTGGTGACTGGTCCTCTGGGGCATGAAAGCGCACCTGCTGTGGCTGGTGGTAAGGGATGTCCCCATCATCCTCCCTCTTAGCTTTCTTAGCCGTCAGCTTGTTGGAGTGCATCAGCCTGCGAGTGCTGAAGCGTCGCCAGGCCTCCTGGATGGCCTTGGCTGCTGTCATCTGGGAGATGAGTTTCTGCCGCAGCCGGTAGCCCTTCCAGTTGGCTTGGATGACAGTGGCTGCCCGTGAGACCATCATGTCCATCTCATCTACCAGGATGTTCCTGAAGGCCTGGCTCTCCACCACCGCCCGCAGGCGGGGCACTTCCTGTGACGCTAACACTGTCAGCTCCTTGGGCGGATAGGAATCATTCTGGATCTGAGGACGTAGCTTGGCCACTTTCTCTTGGTGAATGGGGGTAGGCTGAGGGAGGCATGGCCTGCTTGGTGACATGAGGTTCTGGAACTGGAGCTGAGCTGCAGGCTGCATTGCTGCCATTCCTGAGCCGGCCAGAGAAGTCTGGGGGGAGGGGTGAAGGATGAGGTTTGGTAGGTGTATGGGGGGGAGAGAGATGGACAGGTAGGGACTCGCACAGATGGGCGGTGGGTGGAGATGGGTAAGGAGACAGTGGGTGCATGGATGGTTGGATATATGTGGAGAGGTGGGAGAGGAGTTGGCAAAGAGCAGAGAGGTGGTGAGTGAGAGAGAGGGATGAGGGAGTAGTACCAGGCCCATGGCAGTCCATACACTGTGAATGGATGAGGCACTGTGCATGAAGAACATGGAATCCAGGGATACCTGTGGTTTCTGCGTGACAGCAGGTGCAGAGAGCAGGGACACAACCACCCAGCAGCCCGCAGCCCGGTAACCTGGGCAGGACCTATATGCATGGCAGAAGTGCTCCTCAAGGCAGGCCCAGTCAAGCCCTGACCCAGCGATCTCCTTACCTTGGAGGGTCATAGAGTTGGAAAAGGAGCAGAAGAAGGTGTAATCTTGGAAGCCAGCCTGTAAGGGGAGGCTGTCTTCAGTTCTTCATTCCAAGAAATGTACACAGCAGCGCTCTGGGCTGGTTCTGTTAGAAATACCAACAGGAGTGGGACTGTGGACTAGGCCGGGGGAGGACAGAGCTGAGAAGGCACAAGGAGGATGAAGCGAGGGAGGACAGAGGGAAGAGTCAGGACAGGGGAAGGAGGAGGCAGGAGAGAGGACACCCGACAGGAGGGGCCTGGGAAAATGAGTGTAAGGGGAGGGCCCCAGGATGCATGTAGGATTGGAGAGCTGAGGGTGTCTATGTCTGCATTGTCTAGAAGGGTGAGAGCCAGAAAGCTCACACCCAGGGCGCATCCACTCAGCACCCTATTCAGTGAGACGCAGGGAGCTGCAAGGAGGCTCAGTGTGAGGAGTGACTGGGGCCAAGGCGGATGGTACAGGTTGTCCCCTGAGCCCAGCCAGTGGGAGCAGTGAACCAACTGCTGCTGTTACCTTCTGCCTCTGCATGGACACCTAGTGCATCCACCCTTCACACACAAACTTACATGTCGATTAAAAGAGTTAGGCCAGGGCTAGGGTGGCCCCATGGTTAACAGCACTTGTAGCTCTTGCAGAGGACCCA
The DNA here is from genome assembly GCF_011064425.1 of Rattus rattus. Classification (NCBI taxonomy): domain Eukaryota; kingdom Metazoa; phylum Chordata; class Mammalia; order Rodentia; family Muridae; genus Rattus; species Rattus rattus. The sequence continues at coordinate 12,956,091 of NC_046166.1, read as the reverse complement.
GGTTCGTTTCACACAATTCACAACAGTCCCTGACTCAGCAGATCTGACCCCTTAGCTGGCCTCAGCGGGCACACTCATGGTGCACTGGCACACATGCAGCAGGTAAAGCACCCACATATGTAAAGCTTTTAAAAAGAGAAAACAAAATAACGACGACAAAATCTAGACCAGTCCTGGTAGCACCCACTTAACCCCAGCACTCAGGAGGCAGAGGCAGATGGATCTGTGAGTTCAAGGCCAGCCTGGTCTATGGAATAAGACCCTGTCCACATAGATAAATGTCAGACAAATGATCCTAATTTTACTGCCAGACACACTTTAAACATGAAGATATGGTTGTGTTGGACGTAACTGAGTAGAGACAAGAATTGTAGGCCACTGTCATGGGACTGTCATGGCTATGTTCCAGTCTCAGGGACTTATGCCTTGTATCCACAGAAGATACACTCGGACAATCACAAACGCATCCGAACCTAATAACACAACTACCAAACACGTAAGGCGAAAACTGGCAGTATTAAAGAGACAGAGTAATCCACAGTCAGAATTGGACTGCTTTAATTTTTTTTTTCTTTTTTTTTTTAGACAGCCTGTCTCTATGTAGACCAGGCTGGCCTGGAACTCACCAAGATCCACCTGCCTCTCTCCTTAGCGCTGGAATTAAAGGTGTGAGCCACCACGCCTGGCTATACCTTTTAGAAAATATTGTTTTCCGTGTGCATTGGTAGGTGTGTGTGTGTACGATGTGAGTGCACGCTCTGGTCACAGGTGTGTACAATCTCTCAGGTCGTTTTGTGGGTGCTGGGATACGAGCTGGTCTTCCTGACTGAGAACATCCTGTCACCCTGCCTTGGTTGTTCCTTTAGCTTTTACAATTCATTTCACCTGTTTGAGTATTTTTTTTCCTGTGTGCATGTCTGTGCACTGGGTGTGGTACAGTGCCTGTGGAAGCCAGAAGAATGAGTGGGTGCTAATTCTAAGCCACCCCATGTGGGTGCTGGGAACTGAACCTCTGGAAGAGCAGTTGGTGCTCTTAATTGCTGAGCCATCTCTCCAGACCTAAACATTATTTTTAGTGTTATTTATACGTCTCTTCTGGCTAGTTTTATGTCAACTCGACATTGGCTAGTCATCAGACAGTAGGGAAACTCAATTAAGAAAATGCCTTCATATGATTGGCCTGTAAGCCAAGTGGTGGAGGCCAACCTGGTCTACAGAGTTAGTTCCAGGACAACTAGGGAACCCAGAGACCCTGTCTCAAAAAACAAGAAAAGGAAGGCTGAGCAAACTATGGGGAGCAGCCATTAGTAGCACCCCCCTCTGCATCAGCTCCTGCCTCCAGGTTCCCACCCTGCGTGAGTTTCTGTCCTGACGTCCGTGGATGGGTGTGGAAGTGTAAGCCAGACAGATCCTTCCCTTCCCAGATGCTTTCAGGCATGGGATCCAATAGAGCACAGACAGTGAGGAGGGCACTGCTGGGTGCATGCAGGAGGAGACACTGCTTTGTGCATGCAGGAGGAGACACTGCTTGTGCATGCAGGAGGAGGACACTGCTGTGTGCATGCAGGAGGAGGACACTGCTGTGTGCATGCAGGAGGAGACACTGCTGTGTGCATGCAGGAGGAGACACTGCTGTGTGCATGCAGGAGGAGGACACTGCTGTGTGCATGCAAGAGGAGACACTGCTGTGTGCATGCAGGAGGAGGACACTGCTGTGTGCATGCAGGAGGAGACACTGCTGTGTGCATGCAGGAGGAGACACTGCTGTGTGCATGCAGGAGGACACTGCTGTGTACATGCAGGAGGAGACACTGCTGTGTGCATGCAGGAGGAGACACTGCTGTGTGCATGCAGGAGGAGACACTGCTTTGTGCATGCAGGAGGAGGACACTGCTGTGTGCATGCAGGAGGAGACACTGCTGTGTGCATGCAGGAGGAGACACTGCTGTGTGCACACAAGAGGAAGACACTACTGCGTGTCCCCAGAAGACTGAGGATGGCTCCTAGAGATGTGATTACAGATGCAGTGAGCCTGTGGATGCTGGAAACCATTCAGATCCTCCTTAAGAACAGCCCCGAGCCCTCTCTCAAGCCCCATGTTCACCAGCATGCCAGCAGTACAAGGAACTCTAAAAGGTCTCTCGGTGACTATGAGAGCAAACAGGCAGAGCTTGGGAAGAGCTCAGAACTACAGTGCCATGTTGGCGGCACTAGCCTGAGAACACAGAAATGTTGCAATGTCTCTGTGAGTCTGAGGCTACATAGTAACTTCCAAGACAGCCAGGGATATACATTGAGACCCTGCTTAAACAACCACCACCACCACCACCAGAAACCTCCTGTTTATAAGCCAGTGCTGCCGAGGTAAAATCAAGGTCCCTGGGACTGGCTGCTCACTCTGTCTTAATGAATCCTGAGCCATTAGCCAGTGAGACTCTGTCTCAAAAAATAACATGATGTCAGGCATGTGCTGACACATGCCTTTGATCCCCAAACTTGGGAGGCAGAGGCAGGTGGATTTCTGTGAATTCAAGGCTAGCCTGATCTACATAGTGGCACCCCATCTAATGAAAATAAAAGAAGAGAAATTGAGTCCCAGAAGTGTGGTTACCTGTCCACGGTCACTACAGGGTCCACAGCAGAACCTGGCTCGCTGACTCCAGTCAACCAGGGTGACCACCAGCCCTCTCCTTCAGGACAGGTCCCAGGGGTGTCCTCAGTCCTGGAGTGGTCACCGTGTCCCCCAGGCACTCAAGACACCCCTGGCTTCAACACTGAGCCAGTGTAGGGTCAGCAACTGAGCCCCCATTCTGTGAGCTCTGCAACCCCAACTATCTTTATCCAAATCCCAGAACATTCATGTGTACAGGGTACTTGTTAGACAACCCCAGTATGCTGGGAGGAGCTGTCAGCAGGCTCACAATCAGTGATTGTCATCATACCAGATGATGTCCATGTCACAGAGAAAGTGGGGCTCGGACCCTGGGACCTGGGGAGCAGAAACTGGCATGTGAACACAGCTAGAGCTCACGATACAGGGCCTTGATGTGTGTGTGAAGGATTGTGAGCTCCATCTCTAGCACCCCATAAAATGAGGCAAGTTGGTATCTGAGGCAGGAGGATTGTTGTGAGTTCCAGGACGGCTTGGGCTACAAAGCTGGATGTGGTGGTGATGAATACCTGTCAGCCCAGCACACAGGAGGTGGAAGCAGGAGGATCAGAAATTCATGGTCATCCCCACCTATATATAGTGAGTTCAAGGGTAGCCTGGGCTACATGAGACCCTTTTTAAAGAAAAAAAAGAAAGAAAAGCCACCAGGTTATGTAAGCCCTGTTGAGAGTACAGAGGGGGGAGAAACAAGGTTGTAGGGTGGGAAGAGGTTATGGAGGGCACCAGGGCAGTTGTCTAGGGACAGCTGTGAGCACATCTCTGAGCACAGGGTTCCCTCTTAGTCATGCAGAGCAAGCCCACCCTACCTTGGTGCTGGAGAAGGGAAAACAGGCTCACAGGGTTGATGCCCAAGGGATAGTACCATCAAGGCTTGGGGGACCCCAAATACTATCTCTAAGGGCCTAGCTACCTACCACAGCCAGAGGACGCAGACATTCTTAGCAAGAGCTGAGTGTGGTCCCCCACCAGCCCACTCACCTATCCCCAGAGCTGAAGCCACCAGCCCTGATAGCCCAGCCTTGGGACCGGGGCGCCCAAATGTCTTTATGACTTCAGCTGAGTTCTGACCACTCCCTAGCAGTATGTAGGGTTCTAGAACTCGGAACTGGGGCCCTGATGGGACAAGAGGATCTGAGCTGTCCTGATGGTCCAACATGGAAGGAAAATTAGGGCTCTGAGTATAGAGATGGCTCTCCAACCTCTCCCCCTTGTGTCCGGAGGGAGGCCTGTCACCACCTGGGATAACTGCTGAGCCTCCAAGATATCCTGGGGACATTCCCTGGTGGGGCATACAAAGACATGTGCAGCAGTCACGCACCAAGGAGTTTATGGATGTTGGTGAGTTCCAGGCTAGCCTGGGCTACATATGGAGAGAGATCCTGTGCAGAAACAGAAAAAAAAAAAAAAAAAAAAAAAAAACGGGCATGCACTGTGAGCCATGGCCATAGGAGGGGTAGATGGGGTGAAGCCAATGTTCTGGGCCACCTCCCCATGCTGGGGCTCATACCCAACATGAGTCACAGATGCTCCAGCCAAGACTGACACACACCTTGGCCTAGGCACAGCAGGCTCAAGCCAGAACCACTTTGCCTGGCCAAGGGGCTACTAGAACAAGGCCTCTATGCAAGCAGAGCAGACCACACAACCCTGTGGCTTTCCCCTGCCTCTCTCCTCTGTCCTTTTGCTGTTTGAGCACTTCTGGTGAGCCTATTATGTGTCCTTGGGAGCCTGGATATGGTGGTCTTAGCCCGTGTGCCAGATGAGGCTCAGGGAAAGAACTACACTTGAATTGCAGAGCCAGCCTTTCAAGGCTGGGGAACAGAACTCTGAGCCCAGGCAGCCTGGGCACATGATATGCTCTGTCAGAGTCCTTGGTGTTTTGAGATAAGACTCGCTATGTACCCAAGGCTGGACTGAAACTCATGAACCTTCTGCCTCTGCATTGCAAGCACTTGAGTCACAGGCTTTCAGGGCCCAGCCTGGCTCTGATCAGCTGACTGGGAACACTCCCAGCATCAACAAAACTTAATTTGGACCGGTGTGGCAGCACATGCCTTTAGTCCAACTGAGTTTGTGGCCAGCCTGGGCTACACAGTGAGACACCATTTTTTTTTTTTTTTTTTTTTTTTTTTGGAGCTGGGGACCGAACCAGGGCCTTGCGCTTGCTAGGCAAGCGCTCTACCACTGAGCAAATCCCCAACCCCGAGACACCATTTCAAACAACACAAATCTTTAGAAAGACCCAGATTTCATCCAACACTACATAGAACAGTGAAGACACTGGTGTATGTGGTATCCCAGCATTCCAAGGGCCAAAGGAGAGGTCAGAGTTCAAATTTCTACTGTGCTGTTTACAGCCTGTGGAACAGGCCTCCAGTACTCCCTGGCCTGCTACTGTATAATAGGGGTACAATAATCTTGGCCCTAAGAAGGATAGGGAAGAGTAGAACCAAGACCAGGACACCCCCCATTTCATAACACACAAGATGGAGGCCCACAAAAGAAGAGAGTATAGCTTGTGTAGCTGTTACAAAGCTCCACCGTGTACCCAAGCTGGGACTCGAAATGCCTGAAGCTCAGGAGAGTGCCTGCCTGGGACAGGCTCAACCCTGGGCTCCATTCGCACTGTGTAGATTGTCATCCCAGCACCTAGAAGACCTGTGTTCAAGCCTGTCTGTTACTAGCCTTTGTCTTACTAGACAGGGTCTGTAGCCCAGGGTTGGTCCAGGACAGAGGAGCCTCCTGCCTCAGCCTCCCAAATGTTGGGATGATGCCAGAACCGCCCAGCTGGACTCACAAGACAGTTCTGTTCAGGGTGGGCAGGAGGTACCCAGTGGCTTACAGGGCTGTCTAGGGACACCTGCCTCCAACTGGGACTTACCATGTGACCTTATCCCCACGGTGACACCCTGAGCCCAGTCAGAACCCCAAAACCCAGGGTCTCAGCAGCAGCAGCCAGGGATGACAGGGGGCGGTGGGCGGGGTGGAGACCTAGGGCCAAATGTTCTCACTGGGGCTGAGCTGGATGACCTGAGCACTGAAAATAGAGATGCAACAGACGGGTGTAATAGCACATGCCTTTAACCTTAGCACTCAGGAAACAGGCAGGGGGATCTCTGAGTTCCGGGCCAGCCTGGTCTTCATAGCAAGTTCCAGAACAGTCAAGACTACATGGGGTAACCCTGTCTCTAGAATAAAATAAAGATGCTGTGTGACTCAAAATAATTGCTTTACTTCGCTGAACATTGTTTCCTCAAAATAGAAGAGCGGGTGCTGTGAGAAGGGGGCGTGCCGTGGAGATATTTAAATACACCTACATAGCTAATAGTTTTGCAGAGAAGGCTCTGGGTTTGAGGCACCCCTTGAAACTAACAAAGAGTAAAATCTACCGAGCAGCCTGCAAGCCCAGCTCTATTCTGTATGGATGAATCCCGGAGAACCGAGGCCCCAAGGGTTATGAAACCTTGTGAGCACTTCGCTCTACTCCTTCCCCTGTAGCCACCTTTCTTCTCAAAGAATATACCTGCTAAGTTTCACAGGCCTTGAGTCCCGGTGCCACCTGGACCTGGGCCGACTGCATGCACCTAGGTGGCGCTCGCTGCGCAGCAGATGTGCAGACAGGGCCCGCGCCCACGCCGCGCTCCCGCCTCGCTGCAGGGAGGGGGGGAGTTAGAGGAGGAGGGAGGGGGATGGGAGCGGGCCAGACCCGCCCACCCTCAGCCCTGGCGGGGGAAGAAGGAGGCGGACAGCCAAGCTGGCGTAACGAAGACTTTACTGAAAACACAAAACCGGCGAACCAAGGATTACGGAACAGGAATGTGGACTCGTAGCAAAACAAAACCAAACAAAAAGAGAGGGGATGGTGTCGGGAGGAGGAGAGAGCGCGGGGGATAAGGGGGGAGGATTTTTTTTTTCTTCTTCCCGTTTCTTTAAAAAACCAACACAAGGAAACACACACGCAACACGCAACCAACGTTTGTTCCCGAGTAGAAACATAAATAGGGCGAAATCGGACACTCCCGTTCTCTCTTCCAAAAGGCAAAAAAATAAAAAGAAATAAAGGCAGAGCGTGAGGCTGCGCGCCCCTTAGAGCCCCTACTCGGAGGTACAAAGGGGCAGCCACGCGTAGGATTGGGGGTACAGAGGCGGCGCGAGGGCGGGGATCGTGCGCTCGGGGTCCCCATCCAGAGTAAAGGGGGGTCCAGCTTGTCGAGTCCGGGGGCACCGAGTCTCGAAAGTGTCCGGGGCGCCCCCCCCACCGCATCTAGTCCGCGCATGCGTCCCGCGCTCGGGCTCAATACGCCGGGACCTGGTGCTGGGGCAGCAGCTGGCAGCCGCTGTTGACGTGGCTGAGGACTTTCTGTTTGAGCTGCGCCACCTGCTCGCGCAGCAGGCTCGCGGTGGACGCCAGCTCGGTGTTCTGGCTTTTGAGGGTCTTGACTTTCTCCTCCAGGCGCGAGATACGCTCCAGCTTGCGCTTGCGGCATTTGGAGGCGGCGATGCGGTTGCGCAGCCTCTTGCGCTCCGCCTTGATGCGTTCCTGCGTGTCCATGTCGATGGGCGACAGTGGAGGGCTGTCGCCGAAGCTCGGCACGTCCGGCACGGTCTGCGGCTCGTCCTTGAGCGCGGCCAGACGCGGTGGATGCGGAGGTGGCGGCGGCCCCAGCGCGCCCGGGGGCGGCGGGAAGGGCACTGGCTCCGCGGCGAAGGCCACTGTGGCCGCGCCCCCAGGGGGCCCGGCGCCACCCGCGAAACTGCTCAGGTTGGCGTAGACCGGGGTCTCCGTGGCCCCGGGGGTGGCCGCCAGGTCCGCGGGCGCGGGGGGCGCGGGAGCCCCTGAGGTGGCCGCGGTGGCCGCACCCAGCTGGCTCTGCTTGTGCAGGTCCTCCAGCGCCTTGACGAAGCCCTCGGCGAACTCCTGCTCCTCGCTGGCCGCCACCTTAGGGTAGAGGAACTGCGTACTGGTCGGGGTGGTGGTCACCAGCCCGTTGGACTGGATGATCAGCCTTTCCAGCTCCGGGGACGCGAGTTTGAGCAGCCCAAGATCCGGCGAAGCCAGCAGCCCGTCGGGGGCGCCGTCGGGGCGCAGCGCAGAAGGTGCAGTGGCCGACCCTGGTTTCAATCCCGCCGCTCCCTGCTCCGCCAGGCTGAGCGTCAGCGCGTCTTTCTTCAGCATGCTGCTCGTCGGGGGCGCCCCGGGGAAAGCGCGGCCCGGGGGCGCGAAGCCACCGCCGCCGGGGGCCCCAGCAGCACCAGCGACGCTCGACGCACCCGCAGCCAGGCCGCTCAGCGCCTCCTCGCCATAGAAGGGCGTTTCCATCCCCGCCTCCCCCGCCGCGCTCGGCCCCGGGGCGGGGGGAGTGGCCGCGGCCTCCCCGGGGGGCCCCGTATGCCCCCCAGTCCGCTGCCCGTACAGACCGGCTCCGATGCCGGCCGCTCTGCCCCGCGCCGCCCGCGCGCTCTCTTATAGCCTCGGCCCCCGCGATGAGCTCACCGCCCCCGCTCGCCATTGGCGCGAGGTGACGTCGTGGATTTGCATAAAGGGGCGGGAGCGGGACGCCCTCGCCTGATGGCTGCTGCGGCCGCTGTTGCCAAGAGCGACGCTCGCTACATGGCACAACAACGCGCTGCATTGTGGGTTGACGTCATGGGGGTGGGGCTGAACGCGGTTTGGCCGGGTCACCACGCCCAGCTTGGATTGCCGGGCAGTTTCTGTCCCTCCCCTGCTGTTTCTTTTCTCTCTCTCTCTCTCTCTACCCTCTCTCTTCCTCCCCTCTTTACATCTCTCTATTATCTTTTTTCTTCGTTTCCCTCACACTGGATCTCATCTGTGTATTTATGTCTCCCCTCGTCTCTGGCACTTCTGTGGCGTGCTGGGCCGAGCCTCATAAACTAAGGCCCTCTGCGAAGCCACGCCCCGCGTCACGCCCACCATGGGCACGCCCCTCGGGGGCTGGGCGCCAACCAGGGTTCCTCTGGCTTGGAGCTGGCAGGTGTGGGCAGGAAGGGGGAGGGCAGAGGAGGGTCCCTTGGAGAGTCCCCAAAACTACTTAGCGCCCTGTCAGTTTCACGGGGTGGAGTCAGACGCCTAAAAGCTAACCTCCTGCCTTTTCCGAGGAGAAACTGAGGATGGGCTATGTGGAGTCCAACCTCGTCCAGGGCAGCCGCCAATTATGGAGGTTTTTCTTGATCTCTGTGAAAAAATCTTTTTTCTTTTAATCTTTGTTTTGGGTTATTTTAAGACAAGATCTCATCCTCTAGCCTCCGATAACTTAACTTCAGTCCCCCTGTTTCATCTCCCCAAGTGTGGCAATAACAGGCCTGAGCCACAAAACCTGGGCCTACAAATCCCGGTTTTTATTTTACATGTTTGTGTGTGTGTGTGTGTGTGTGTGTGTGTGTGTGTGTGTGTGTGAGTGTGTGAGAGAGAGAGAGAGAGAGAGAGAGAGAGAGAGAGCACGTGCGTGTGTTTCACGGGCATGCACGTTTGTGTCTGGGAAGGTCAGAAATATCTGGGAGTCCATTCTCCCTGGTGTGGCACTAAGGCTGTCCGGCTTGAGTGCAGGCACCTTTACTCTCTGAGCCAACCCCATGGCCCTGGATTGGGATGTTTTGAGACAGATTCTCACTCTGTAGCCCAGACTGACCTCTTGAACTCCCCTGCAATCCTACCTCACGCTCCTGGATGACAGATATATGTCATTGTGCCTTACTTCGAAGGATCTGTATTTGATTTCAATTGTTAGGACACCCTATACCCTAGCTGACAAAGAACTTAGGGCAATTACACTGCCTCAGCTTGAAAGACAGGCCAATCACCTCATCTTAGCATGAGATTTGAATCTGGGGTTCTTTGAGTTTTGTGTTTTGAGCTGGGGCTGACTGGGAATTTACAGATGTGGACCTGCTAAGTGCTGGAGTTAAAGGTCACCATGCAAAAGATGTAACCCACGTTGACCCGAAAGGTCTGGGGTGAGCTTGTGGGGTTTTTGTTTTCTTTCTGCCTGTGTTGTTTTGAGACAGGATTTTACTATAGCTCAGGCTAGACTTCAGAAGTGATCCTTCCGCCTTCCGCCGTCTAAGTGCTGGGAGGACAGGCATGTAGTGCATACCTGTCCCCCCCCCAGGACAGAACTGGGCTTCAGGCCGCGGGGCAGCCATGGCAGTACACATTCTTACTCTTAACTCTGCTAGGGCCTGAGGCGGGACCTAGAGGGGAGCCTGCAAATAAGAATCCCGCCTGGTAATTACCCTCTTAATTAGTACATTATGCCACCAGGCCTGAAGCAGGGTTTTCAGCACGCTGGGAAAGGAGGTAGAGGAAGCGGGAGCAACAGGTCCCAGCACACTCAACACAACAGCCCCTTAGAGGACCAGAGAGAAGTCTCATCCCTCCTCTGTGAGCCCTGTCTGACCAGTCACCCATCAGAGCTCCTTTGCCCAGGCCTCTAGAGGGTCCCGCCCTCACCCCCACGCCCGAGCCTGGCACAGTTGTAGCCTCAGGGAGCTCCACACCCAGGGTTTATTCCCTTTTGTAGCCAAGGGATTATCCAGAAAGATAGGATGAACTCTTCCCTCACCACACACATGGGGTTTGCGCTTCGCCGGCCAGATCCCAGCCTGGGCCCCCGAGAGGACTGAGCCAGCTAGTGCTGGCCCGCAGCCAGCCAGCCCCGGGCGCCAGGCCCGCCTCTCCCCCGGGCCGGTACGGAGCTGGCGGAGCGCGCGAGGCTCCGCCCTGACCTTGGGTCTTGGCCTTGGCGGGTGGGGGATGGTCTGGCGCTCTGGAGGCGGTGGTTTGAGCTGGCTGGGGACCTTTCTCTAGGCAGGCATACATACCAAATTGAGTTTTACCTCTGTTGAGACTCAGTTTCCCTATCAGGCACGGAGAGCATTTTGAAGTGGCATGGAGAATGTAAAGGAATAAGACCTGAATGTTTTTTGGTTGTTTTTCGAGACAGTGTAGCCCTGGCTGTCCTGGAACTCACTTAGTAGACCAAGTTAGTCTCGATTGCACTTCTGTAGGGAAAGAGCTTGCTGAGAGGCAAAGGAAGGATCACAGCTTTCAGAGTCTGTTCTCCCCCATTATTATCCTGTAAACTCAAGTCAGCCTCTCAGCTTGGCAGCAAGCGCCTTTACCCGCAGAGCCATCTCGACACCCATCAGTCATTGTTTAGTTTTGTTATTTGGAGAAACTTGACCTGCTGGTCTTGGGGTGCCCTTAGCCTCTGGGGAAAACTCCTACTCAACCTTCAAAACCACCGCAATAAGGAGCGGAGGGAATCAGAAAGTCTCAGGCGCTGGGTTGGACTGGAGGCGGTGCATTGTGTCCTGTCCGTGGCACAAACAGCGCCCACTCAGGATTCTGTTTTCGCTTCTGTCTTCTCTGGGCAGTCTCTGGGGAAGTGACTTGTACAGAGCGCCATGGCTAGAGACTGCGCACTCTTCACATTGAACATGAAATCTTGTGGGCCAGGGTTCGAATCCCCAGGCTCTCGGGAACCCTACCACAGTGCGAAGACAAATTTGACTTTTCTAGTTCGTGCTTTTTTCCTTGATCAGACAGAAACCGATGATCAACTTTATAAAGTGGGAAGATCGGAAGGGGGCCCCTGGGAGGGGCTGAGGCAGAGAAGGGACTGTCCCTGGAGTGTGAGGGCAGAGTTTGTGGGCATTGTCCGCAGGTGGCAGGGCCCAGGGGCGGCCGCATTCCTGAGGGTCGGGTTACCGGGAAGACCCGGCCTCCCGCCCCTCCCGCGCTGCTTCCGCCGGCGCCGGGGCTGTGACCGCAGGTGTTTGCGCAGCTTCTCCGACGGGCCCCACGTCCTGTTTTCTGGGTTGCTGCCAGCTCCCTCCAGCCTCATAAAACCTTTTTAAAATGAGGAAACGAAGCGCACCCTCAGCTTCCTCACCAGCCCAGTGTCTCTGGGATGTTTGTTGATGACTAGTTGACAGTCAATAGTTACCATAAAGGGCAGAAAACCTTCCCATAGCAATCTACCCACCTCAAGCATGCATTAAAATGCACCTGCTGTGTGGTCATCCCTGAATGTGGCCTGCCCAAGTGTTTGTTTTATTGCTTGGCCCATCCTAACCGCTCACAAGGCTTTACTGAGCATATACTGGAGTGGGGTGTATTAAACCATCTTTTCTCTAGGCCCTTTCACAAAAGATAGGCTCTTTTTTTTTTTTTTTTTTTTTTTTTTGGAGCTGGAGACCGAACCCAGGGCCGCGCGCATGCTCACAAGCCACAGAGGACAACCTGTGACAGCCTGTCAGCTCTGCCTTCTATCATGTGGGTCCTGGGCACTGAACTTAGTCTTGGTGCCATCTTAGCAGCCAGAAGGGAGCCTTAGTCTTCCTCACACACTTCCTAAGCCAAGTACGGGGCACATCCGTCATTAGGAGTCCAGAGCAACCTCAGCTAGATTGAGCATAGTCTGGGCTACATGAGTCCCTGTCTCAAAAGACAAAACAAGAATAAAAGAATGAATAAGTGAAGTGTTTCATTGTAAGCTAGTTTTCTGTAGTAAGTTTTTTTTTCTAAGACAAAGTTTCTCTGTTGTAGCCCTGGCTGTCCTGGAACTTGCTCTGTAGACCAGGTTGTCCTCAAACTCAGAGATGCCCCTACCTCTGCCTCTGGAGTGCTGGAATCAAAGGCGTAGCCCCCATTCCTGGCTCTCAGTTTTTTTTTTTTTTTTTTTTTTTTTTTTTTTTTTTGGTTCTTTTTTTTTGGAGCTGGGGACCAACCCAGGGCCTTGTGCTTCCTAGGTAAGCGCTCTACCACTGAGCTAAATCCCCAGCCCCCTGGCTCTCAGTTTTAAAAGCACATCCCTTTTCTGGTTTTGCTTCAAAGTACACTGTGGATCACAAGGGTAAAAGGCCATAATTAAGACTGGAAACGTCATGATCTGATACCAGACGTAGGCTGCTCCCCTCCTATGCAACCGGGCCAGGCTGGCATCTCACATGGGGTGGTATTCAAGATATTCAAACCCTGAGCCACACATAGCTAGGTGTCCTTGTCCCCTCCCGTGAGGTTATGGGACCCAGCACACACTGTGCACTCAATTACTAGGTCCAGCCTCCAGGGTGATGTTGGACCCCCTGTAAGGGAGGGGTTGCCTCTGTCTGACATAAGCCCCATGGAATCGCTCACCCACCTCCAGGTTACAGGGGCTGTGACCAAGGACCCACTGTAGAAAAGGAAGTTCAGTCTTCATCTGGAGGTCTCAGGACTGTCCCCACCCACACCCCTGAAGGCCATTGACGGACTTCCTGTGCTGTGTGATTGAATAACATTGAAAGGTTTTCCAGGAGGGGGAAGGTGGAAGAAACTAAGGCAGCCATGCAGAGACCTCCTGTCTTTGAAGAACTGGGAGGCAGGTATTTGTAGAACCAAGCTCTGGGGTTCCTGGGAGAAGACACACACACACACACACACACACACACACACACACACACACACACACACACACACAGCCAGGAGGGAGGGCTGAGGAGAGGTGGAGAAACAGGTTGTTGTACACCTCATGCCTTCCAGCCTTTCAAACCAGACCTCTGAAAGCTCAGGCCAGGAGGATGACCACAGCCAAGGCCAGACTGGACTACAAATGGACCCTCTCTTCAAAAGAGAAATGCCAGCCTGGCGGTAGTGGCACACGCCTGTATCCCAGCACTCGGGAGGCAGAGGCAGGTGGATCTGAGTTCAAGGCCATCCTAGTCTACAGAGCCAGTTCCAAGACAGCCCTGGCTACACAGAGAAACCCTGTCTCGAAAAAAACAGAAAACAAAGGAGAGAGAGAAAAAAGCGCAAAGGCTCAGGACTGAGCAAAATGGGGACCCCAGGAACTTATGGACCAATGCTCCAGCCTCAGAGCAGAACAGGTGGCCAGACCCAGACGGTTGCTAGTTAACTTCAGAGAGGAAGATGCTGGCAGGGGTGGGGTGGGGTGGAGCCCAGGGGAAACCGAGGCACAGGGCCTCATCCTGTCCCCTCCCTGGGCTATGGCTGCTAGGAACCGACTTAGGGTTTATTTGGGGGAATTTCTGGTGTGTTCAGAGCGTCATGTGTCCTTACCCAGATCCACCCCAGCTGTGTGGCCCATGCCTCAGTTTCCCTTACTGCACACTGGTCCAGGGGTGGGAGAGAGCACAGCGCATCTGGGGAAGGGCGGAAGAGGGCGAGGCTACAATAAGCGGCAGCCTCCTGCCTCCACTGCAACCACATCGCCCCCCTCCCGCCTCCTAATTGAACCCAGCTCTGGGGGAGGGGCGGAGAAACAGGATTGGGGGGTGTAAGAGTTGCAAGGGGACGCGGGTGGCGTGAGGACCCTGGTCTGTCCAGTCAATTCGACCTGCGCGTGCCAGGGTGACCTAGATCCCTAAGGCTCGCATCTGAACTCCTGACCCCGCAGCAACAATCAGTCCCTCTCTTCCTTCCTCCTCCAGACCCCTCTCCCTCTTCCACCCCTCCTCCCTCCTCCTCACCCCTCCTCCTTGCACCCGTTCTTTGTCCTCCTTTCCCGCCTTTCCTCAAAGCAGCCAATCCCTTGTAGATCATGGGGCTGCTTCTAGGACCTTGAGCAGCTTAAGCCCTGGCCTTAGGGTCCAGCACCCCTCTCCCAGCCCTTCCGGAATTCTGCCCAAGGCTGGAGGCAGCCCTGTCTGTCTGGCCTGTTGAGGACTCCAAAAGTGAGAGGGAGCCACAGTGCACAGCCAGGTAGGTGTGGCCCGGCTCCCCTGGCCCCTGCGTGGAGAGGACCTGAGGTACCCCCTCTGATTGCTTTCCTTGTAGCTTTTCAGGACCAGCAGGGTGAGCTGTACTTCCTGCCTCCCTATTGCTGGAAGATAGTGAATGTGCCGGGCTGGAGGGCTGCCTCAGCCTGTAAAAGCACATGCTGGGGTCCAGGTTCTGTTCACAGCACCCACGTGGTGGGCCACAACCCTCTGTAATTCCTGGTCCAGATTCTGTAGGCACTCCATGCATGTGCATATACACACCCACACACATGCATACATAATTAAAAGTAATAAAACTTAAAAGAATCTGGGCATGGTGGTGCATGCCTTTAATCTCAGCATTCAGGAGGCAGAGACAAGTGCGTCTCTGAGTTCAAGGCCAGCCTGGTCTACATACAGAGTTCCAGGAGAAACCCTGTCTTGAAAAAACACAAACAAAAATAATATAAACAAAAAAATAAGAAAGAGGGCTGGAGAGATGGCTCAGAGGTTAAGAGCACTGTCTGCTCTTCCAGAGGTCCTGAGTTCAATTCCCAGCAACCACATGGTGGCTCACAACCACCTATAATCAGGTCTGGTGCCCTCTTCTGGCCTGAAGTTGCATACATGCAGGCAGAAAGCTGTATGATGTATACATAATAAATAAATAAATGGTTTTAAAAAAAAACAAAACAAAAAAAAATAAGAAAGAACAAGGAATCTTAAAAGAAACCACAAAACAGAAGCAGACATCAAGACCATAAATGATCCTGGCTGGCTGACCGTCACCTCGGATTGCAGACCCTCCTGTTGTCCCCATTTTCCATGGGGACAGCCCCTTTGTGAAACCCACCCAACCTAGCCTCCAATAGCAGCCATCACTGAACCCCAAGCAAGAACATGGGGAAAGCGCTGTTGAGAATTTTCCACACACAATCCCCAAAGAAACAGTACCCACAAAACTGGAGGCTGCTGTCCAATTCATATACCAGCATGAGGGCTGTGAATGGGGCAGGGCTTGCGAAGGACCTCTTCCTCCTGAATTTAGAAAGCTTGGAGCTTCTGCTTCTTTACAGAGACCCACTTTGGGGTCAAAGGAGCCACAGCAGTTAATAAAGGGGCAGTATTTGGGGACCTGACCTGAGAACTCAGAAACACCTGGACAACCTCAAGTACAGGACCCAGCCAACTCCACCCAGTGTGCAGGCGCAGGCGCACCAGAGCTGGCCACATGTGTCTAATCTAGCCTCTACCAAGTTTAACAAAAAACTAAAAACTGTTGGGTTGAATTGACAGTCACTCAGGGTGGGGAAGAGGCTCAGGGATGCTATGACCCTGAAATATCAGGCGGCCATGAGTGCCAAGATTGATCAGTCCCAGGATTATATTTGTTTGCGTGTGTGTTTGGGTGTTTGTTTTTGGGGCGGTGTATGCAGTCCCAGCCCACCTGGCTATCTTTATGTAGACCAGGCTGGCTTCACACTCACAGAGACCATCCTGCCTCTGCCTCCCAAGTGCTGGGACTAAAGGCATGGCTACCATTCCCAGCCTTTAGTTTAATTTTTAAATTAGAGATGTTAAGTCTTTAAAGAAAATAGAACTCCGTTGTTTGAAATTCATAGCATATCAAACAAAGATCTCATGGTTCAAAAGGGAGAGTCCCCTCAGAACTGAGCTCGGGCTGTGTGCAGCTAGAAGTTCTGGGACTGAAGTTCTGGGATGGATGTGCGACTCAGCTGGCAAGAGATGGGCAGGTGGTCAAGTAGGCAGTTGGTCCAAGCCTGGGAATCGTGTGCTCTAACCCAGGGTTTGGGATGCTAGAGAAGCCTAGAAGGATCTGTTTCCAAATGTGCCCACGGGTGGTGAGATCTGGGCAGAAAGGGGAGGGGTCTGGAAAGCAGAGAGCCAGCCTTGCAGCTGGAGAGAGCAGTGTGCACCACGCAGCCCTGTGATGGGGCCGGGGGTGGGGGCAGCACAGGACAGCCAGCATCTGTGTGCCCCTGCTTGACTCTGTCACATCCTGCAGCACAGAGCAGCTGGTGGGGGTGTGTCAGCACACAGGGGAGACCCTGGGAATAACATGTTTGGGAAACTGAGGATGGGTAAGGCGTCCACCCTTCGGATGTAAGCCTCGGCGTCTCTGTTCTCACAATCCTGCAGTGTTCCTCTGCTGCTCATATCTGGGGAACACAGACTGTGAAATCACCTCTGTGTCACTGTAGGAGAGGTGACCTAACTTCCCCTGTACTGTCAGACTGGTTGATCTGTATGGGACTAGTTCTGAGATCAAGGCCAGGATCCCAGGGAGGCCTGGGAACCAGCCAAGGGTGACTGGGAAGAACCAGTGGACTCTGGGAAGCCGGATCCCCTCTCAGAGCTTTCTCCTGGTCTCACAGGAGAGACAGAGGTTCTGTGGCACTGGGAGGGGTGGGTGGGGTTTTTATGAATGTAGGTAGCAAAGAAGGGTGATGGGAAGTCCTGGTTTGACCAAGGATCCGTGGCAAGGCTCACACGGTGAGAGGGGCCCTCCTAGTGGGGGATTTCTGACATTGGGGTTTACACAGCCTCAGCAAGTGCTAAGGGAACAAACAAATCACTGTGAGTTCAAGGCCAGCCTGATCTATAGAGTGAGTCCCATGACAGCCAGGGCTACAAAGAGAAATCCTGTCTGAAAAAACAAACAAACAAACTAACTAACAAACAAACTACAGTTTTATGAACACATGTTCAGGAATTTATTTTGTTGTCTCCCCCTATCAGGGTGGGGTGCCCTGACCCCAAGAGCCTCTAAATAAAGAGCTAGTTAAGAGTCTTTCCAGTCCTGAGAACCCAGGACACCTCGACAGAGCCTCTATAGGTACCACAGTGGCTGTAAAATCACGGTGGTCCTGGTGACGTCCCCATCAAAACACAGACCCATGGAGCTTCCTCTGTCTGGGATAGGGAGGAGATTCCTCTGCTGTGTGTCCTGTACGGCAGGAACTGTGCCAGAGGCCACCACCCACACCTCAAGGAGTCAGAGACCCGTCCAACCCCTTCCCTACATGTGCCTAGGTGCCTTGTACTTGCTGCTGTGGGAAGCCTGGTCCCTGTACTGCCACAGGGATGGATGGCCAGATGCAGGGCGCCTACGCACAGTCACATGTCATCCCTCCACCAGTGCGAGGACCTCAGGCTGTGACTGGCCCTCCGGCCTGCTTGGCTTGACTGTCATGAGCCCCTCTTAATGGCCGGACACTGAAGGATATCAGGAATTGCTCTGGCTGGTTGAGGTGGTGGAGGGGCACTGCCAGGCAGGGACAACAGATGCCCAGAACTAGTTCCCCTGAGGACCCTTGCTGAAACCCTAGTGGTGGCTGGTTTGGGTTTTCTTGTTTCTTATGTGTTTGTTTGCTTGGCTCACTGTGTTGCCCTGGCTGTCACTCAAAGGGCTCCACCTGCCTCTGTCCTCTGAATGCTGGGTAAAGGTGTGCCCCACCACGCTTGCCTCCAAGAGGACACAAGGTCTTGAACATGAAGAGGGCCTCAAGCACTCCAGGGACCAGCAGAGCTCGAATGGTTTCTAAGAGAAGCACAGGAGGTCCTTAACTCTCACACCCCCATCAGATTAGAAGCTCCCTGGGATCAGGATGACCTTTGGTCAGCCAGGCCGAGGGAGACGTCTATCACAAGTTACACACGTCTGAAGGCTTCACTGGCATTAACGCCAGTGTCTAAAGGAGGCTTCATTGGAGCCATTTGCCAACCAGGCCCAGGAGGACTTGAAACAGAAGCAGAGAAATGGAACAGAGAGTAGATCTGCAGACTGTGATGAGAGGGGACAGACTAGGACACTCCTGAGGAGGTGCCTGGCTGGGCCAGGACAAGGACCTTACTGGAAGGGCCACCTAATTCAGAGATGAGATTGGAATGACCATGTGCTTGCTGCCACAGAGGCCACTGAGGTCACAGAGTTACCAGATAGGGACAGCAGGGGTGAGTCGCTGAGTCTAGTATGTACCAACATGGGACATCATGACAAGGCCCCTGAGGATGGTGTTGCTTTGGCCACTGTGGGAAACTATGTAGCGGACTACAGCAGGCTCAGGAGCCTACTGCCAGATAGTAGCATCATCCTGGGTAACTAGGCTTGTGTCCCCTTCGTACCATATCTAAGATGTCCTTTAGGCAGCCATGAAGTCCTTCCCTATAGACCATGCATCCCTCTCTGTCCTGTGGCCCTCATGGCCTCTTGTGACTCTTACAGACACGCTACCCTGGCTTTACGAAGCCAGAGTCAACACTCACAACCTTCAGCACCCTCCAAGAAGAATGACGCTCGAGACCCTCAGGGAGCAGCTGCTATGGACGGCTGAGTGTCCCTGAGAGGGATGTAGGATGTGAGCTGAGGGCGATGCCCCTGGCTGTCCTGGGATGGACCCCATAGCAGGAGCCCTAAAGGCCGACAGGAGGCTGGCTGCAGGCTGTGAAAGGAAGGGGACAAATCTGCCAATGAAGCGTCAAGTTTCTTGGTTTTCACCTACCCCTAGGACAGATTCCACTTGGTCTGGAGAGAAAGCAGGCTGTGGGCCAGATGCTGGCTCCTTCAACCTCATGCCAGATCAGCGGCGCCCAGCCTGGGACATGTCCATGTTTGCCTGCCATGAGCATGATCCTGGTATCACAGCGAGGGTCCTGACCCAAATGTTGGGGTTATGGCACCATCTAGTCCATGCCCCTTGGTCATCGCAGGCTGGCCACTTTGCCTGTGGGCATTTCAGTGACACAGGCTGACAGATTGACTGTGGGACAGGGGTTAACAAGGGGCAATAATGATTGACTAACAGTAGAATAGTTAAATACCTGGCACCCTATGTGCCAGAAGACCTGTGTGGTGGGCCTGACCCCCACTGAACCCTCTGTTGGCCACGTCAGTGACTCTGTCAATCCTGGTCTATATCTTCGGTCAGCCTGGCTTACAAGACCTGCCTCTCAGGGCAAGGATGCTAACTAAGTGCTTCATCTGGGCTGGCAATGTCACCAAAGAGGGGGAACAATTTGTGGGGTGCCCCTGGGGATCCAAAAGGAACCTTGGAACTTGGGGTCTTTGGGTGTGAGTCCTGTCTTGACAGGTATAAGGGGGTTTCTGGAAGACAGGCTCAGTGCTTCCTGTTTTTCTGTACCGCCAAAACCTCTGGCAAGGAAATGGCCAGGCCTCCACACCAGGGGCCCTGTGAGCAGCTGTCTGGTGTGGGTCTGGGGCCTGCTGAAGACCTCGCTGGTGACTATAGTGAGATTCACATGTCAGTCCACTTGTCCCTTTCACCATGACATTCAGACATCCAGCATGCCTCAACCCCCTCCGAAAGAGAGAGCCCTTAACTCCAGGGGGCTCTTCTGACCCCCACATTAGGTAGGTGACATAGGAGCGTCCTGGGGAGTCCCAAACACACAGACCTTGAAACCAAGCAGCAAGCAGTCCTGTTGGAGCCAGCCTAGATCTGGCTGCCGACATCAACACACTGTATGTAGTATGGACAGAAGCTATTTCACTCTTAGAGCCAGCAGTCTGAAGTGTACCGAGACGATGCCATGGTTACCAGGCCGATGGCTGCAGGCAACAGATTAGCCTTAGCTATGGTTCTAGCTGAAAACGATGGAGTCTGTGTCACAGCTGGCGGACAGTGCACACACTGCACACACTGCACACAGCACAGCTTCTGACAGGACTGTATCCAGGGCCCCGTGTCTCAGAGTACAGCCTGCTGAGTAGCACGGGGTGCATGGCCCGTGCAGCTATTGGGAGAATTGCCCACAAGACAAGGAAGAATCTCTCCCACACTCTTAGTCATAACTTGAGTCCGGACTTGGTTTACCCGTTAGTGGCCCAGTCTAGAGCTTCCAGAAGCAGTGAGTACCATGCGAAGACTGTGAATGAGATAGGTGTGAGGACTTGGTCTTCCATCAGGAAGGACTGTTGTGTGTGCCTGGCTGGCCTGAACTTCTCAGGTTCTTCCTCTGCAGTTCTGACTCACTGGACACTGTCTCTTAGACCCTTCTCTTATCTTCCTTTTGTGCCCACTCACAGCCAGTGGGAAGCCGCTGGCCATGACCCAGGGCTGACTCACCAGCGCCCGGTCACTCTGAACACTTGTACACAGAAGTCTAAGCTTGCTTCGCCAAAACCCGAACCCATCTCAACTGGGTGACTTGTGACCCTGGTCTTTTTTTAATTTAAATTATTTTAGTGTGTGTGTGTGTGTGTCTGTCTGTCTGTTTCTGTGTGTGTACGTGTCTGTCTGTCTCTGTGTGTATATCTGTCTGTGTATCTGTCTATGTGTATCTGTCTGTGTGTGTGTATGTGTATCTGTCTGTGTGTGTGTCTGTGTATGTGTTTGTGTATCTGTCTGTGTGTGCGTGTCTGTGTCTGTGTTTGTGTGTCTGTGTGTGCCATGTCTGTGTGTGTGTCTCTGTGTGTGTGTCTGTCTGTCTGTGTCTCTGTGTGTGTGTCTCTGTGTGTGTGTATCTGTGTGTGTGTGTGTCTGTGTGTGTGTGTGTGTGTGTGTGGGTGTGTGTGTGTGTGTGTGTGTGTGTGTGTGTGTGTGTGTGTGTGTGTGTGTGTGTCTGTGTGTGCGTGTGTGTGTCTGTCTGTCTGTTATCTGTGTGCGTGTGTCTGTGTGTATCTGTGTGTGCACGTCTATGTGTGTGTCTGTGTATGTGTCTGTATGTGTGTGTGTCTGTGTGTGCATGTGTGTCTGTCTGTCTGTTATCTGTGCGTGTGTCTGTGTGTATCTGTCTGGGTGCGTGTGTGTGTCTGTGTGTATCTGTCTGTGTGCGTGTGTGTATGTCTGTGTGTGTATCTGTCTGTGTGTCTGTCTGTCTCTCTGTCTGTCTGTCTGTCTGTCTGTGTATCTCTGTGTGTATCTGTCTGTGTATGCGTGTCTTAGACAGATCTATGGATGGGTGTGTGGGAGTGTACAGGGACCCCGCTCGCCTGAGATGCTCAGCATGAGTGTCTTTCTATCCTTGTCGGTTGTCTTTAAAACTGGACCTGCCCTGGAGGGTTTTTTTTTCTGCCCAGGGGACTTTTTCTTAAGTGAGCCCAACCTGTCCCTGTAGCCTGGATGAGGCCAGGGACCTCCAATACTCCTACCTCTTCTCCTTGCCTTGGCACATCTGGCTGAGTGACCAGAAGCTTCCAGGGAGCAAGGGAAAACAGGTCTAGCTAGTAGCCTCACATCCTGGGATTAGAAATAGCTCAAAACAAAGCAGGGCCTTAGAGTTGGGTGGTAACACCAATAGTCTAAAAATCACAGCAGTGGTGGCACATGCCTTTAGTCCCAGCACCTGGGTGGCAGAGCCAGGTCTACAGAGTAAGTTCAAGGCCAGCCTTGGCTACAAAAAGGAACCCTAACTAGGGAAAAAAACAAAACAAACAAAAAATCAGAACAGAAAGAAAAAGGCTCGGGAAGGGAACTTGCTAGTGTCAGTGACATTGGTGGATAGATAGTTCCAGAAGGCTCAAAGGGAGGTATTCCTGAGCAAAGATTCTGGATCAGAAAGTGAGGGATGTGACAGACTTCAGTGGGGGACCTGGAGTCGGTGGAGCGCACAAGGGGAGGAGCAACCCTTCAGGGTCCTCAGAGACTCCTCAGCAGGGGATGAGACTATATTTACCATCCCGTAATTTTCTCCTTGCCTCAGTTTCCTCACCAGTGTGCATTTGCCCAGGAAAGGCGTGGGCTCTCAGCTCATTAACCCCAGCTGTGCTGCCCTGTGATGTGGTCGCCCAGCCCTGGCTACTCTTGGTTTGCAGACCGATTGCCCACCCCATGAGACCTGCCACCTGTTCCAGGAGACTGAGGTGCTGAGGTGGACACAGCTCAGAAGTCAGACTTCCTGTCTCTGGTGATGCCTGAAACCTGCTAAAAATATCTGTGCCCCCTGCCAGGGAGGCAGCTATGACGGTGGCTGGGCTGCAGTGATGATGCTGAGCCCAGGGAGCATCCGGCAGAGCCAGTTGCCATGGTGATGCTGACTCACAGGCAGAGGCAGGTAGGGGCATCTGGTACCCGACTGCCCGCCTCTGCACGGCCAGCCCTCAGCATCCTGCCCAGCACCCACCCCACAAGGTCGCTATGGGGGCGGGGAGAGCGCACGGGCTACACTCCCCATAGACACTGACCTGTCACAGCAGGAAGATGACAGATGTGGTTTGTGGCTTCTAATGACCGTGAGTGGAGCCAACAGGAGGCACACACATGCAACGTCTGCCCACCCACCCACCCTTCCCTCATCTATCCTGTCAATTCCTTCATTTCACACTTACAAAACATGTCCTGTGCATCAATGTACCCCCAGTCACGGTGGGGGGCTGTGCTGAGTGACCTCATGGTCACTCGGACCCATCCCTGGTGCTGGCTAAGACCCCACCTGTTCCTCATTTTTTTGTCCCTGTCCCCTGCTGCCCTCCATTTCCACACCTCAGGTCACCACAGCCACAACAGCTGCAGCTAACACCCTTTCCACCATTCACCCACCGGCAGCCATTATCAGCTCACTTCTGCCCCAGGGCCTTTGCACCTCCAATTGCCACCAGGACCTGCTTTTCTCTTCAGCTGGACTCTGGGCCTCTGAATTCTCTGGGCCTCTGAATTCTTGGTTTATCATCTTCCATCCTAGGTGATGGCACCTGGTAGGCTGATGCCAACCACCTGGGTCACACAGTGACACTGTCCCAGACACAATAAAAGGGTCAGAGCATATATGAAAGCGATGGGTGGTACACACCCACCCAGCACTCAGGAGGTGGAGGCAGGGCTGTCTCTCTGAGATTCACATCAGCCTGGTCTACAGAGTGACCCTGTCTTAATCTGGATGACTGGGGCATGTGGTCCTGAACTTGACCTGTAAATGCTGGGTCACTGAAGAAGTGGGGAGGGAGAGACAGCCGGATCCCTGAGCTTACTGGAAAACGTAGAGCAAAGGGAAGCTGGGCGGGGTGAGATAACTCCTCAGCTACAGGCCATTGCCACCAAGCTTGACAACCTGAGTTTAGTCCCTGGTACCCACATGGTGAAGGGAGGGACTCACACACACACACACACACACACACACACACACAGAGAGAGAGAGAGAGAGAGAGAGAGAGAGAGAGAGAGAGAGAGAAGAAAATAATAATTTTCAAAAAGCAAAGTGGCCAGGAGGTGATGTCGAACACCTTTAATTCCAGCATTACAGAACCAGAGGCAGGAGGATCTCTGAATTCGAGGCCAGCCTGGTCTACAGAGTGAGTTCCAGGTTAGCCACGACTACCCAGAGAAACTGTGTCTTGGAGAAAAAAAAAAAAAACGAAAGGAAGGAAGACCAAATTGAACACCTCTTGAGGAATGACCCAGAGACTGTGTGATGACTTCAGCACGTGCATGCGCACACACACAGAGGGATTAATTACACAGAAATAAGGCATATCAAAGAATAGCATTCTCCCAGTAAACTAAAAAAACGAGATGAAACAAACCCTGCCCTTGTTAAGAAGCTGGGGTCAGGGAGGCCGGTTCCTTAAACTGCACTGTCTAGGGTGACTCACCCTCCCTCAGGGAGAAGCAGGTGGGGCCCGGGTACTGCCTGACCCGATGGGACACCTGCTGAGTGGCAGCTGAGGCCAGCGCCCAGGCGACTCGTGCCAGCCCCGGGGCCTTTGCACGTGCTGCTTTGGCTGCCAGAAGAGCCGGTGCCTGTGCGTGCGGGGAGCTGCCTAGGTTTCCTGGCTGTCCCAGCTTTCTCCCACCCCCACCCTGTCCCTCCCCTTGCGGGTTTCTTAGGCCTCCAGAAAGATCTGTGGCTTAGCCTGTGAGGGCAGACAGGGCCACTAGGGGGGGTGGGGAGTGGGGCGGGGATGGACGTGGAGCTGCCGAGTGCAACCAGGACGGTGAGAGCCTGGGACTGGCAACCCTCCTGCCTCAGCTAGAAGAGATCTCTCCAAGCAAAGTCTCCAGGAGCAAAGGAGATCAGAAATGGTTCCCCTCACAGAGGGCTGCTGCGGGGCCGGGAGGGCGCGGTGGAGTCTACGGAACGCGGGTATTTTTAGGCGCTGAACGAAGCTCTGAAGTATGTCCTTGGCCCCTCCCGAGGGCAGACTGGGTGGCTGTTTAGGAGCCTGGATCCAGTAAAGGCGGGATGGGACGGAGGGCGTGAGTCACCGCCTGGTGGCTGGGAGGCCAGGCGGGTGAGGGAGGGAGCTTGCAGGCTGGTGCTGCCCAGGGGAGGCTCAGCCAACAGTCGACAGTCGGTCTTCATCGACTCCCAAGCTTGTAAAAAGCAACGTCTGGACAGCATGAAGGTTCCAAAGATGGCACTCTTGGGTGGGTCTACGCATTTATTGAGTTCTTAATGCTTACCTTCTACTAGGCTGGCCCTAGGATGACCACCATGTATTCTTGTATACCAGGCTAGCCTAGGAGTCTGCCACACTATATATGCCAAAATGGTGACAGTGATGACTGCCATGCCACACATGTACTCGGTCCATGCTGTGAGCTGATTGAGGGCTTATTCACAGCACACATTTATTTAGCACCTGCTGCATACCAGGCTGATCTTAGCAGTGATGATCATTGTGCCACACATTTGCTGGACACTAGGCCAGTAAATTGTCCTCAGTGTGCACTTACTAATCACTTACTGCATAGCGGACTGGCCTTTGGGTGATCAGCACACCACTTACTGAGCATGCACTGAGGAGCTGGCGCAGTGTGGAAACTGAGGCCTGGTAGGGTTGAAGTGGTCCAGCGCCTTACCTAATTAATGCCTCGGAGCCTGTCTGGTACCACGGCTAGGCTGAAGAGCTTTGTTTTGCTATGTCGTGCTGGGGAGGGAACCCCAGGCCTCCGTGCCGGCTGAGGGAGCCACACCCCTGCCCAGGGGAGGATTTTTTTCCAAGTTTATCTTTGAGAATCCCAGCAAGCTCTACGCAGGCGGAGGAGCCCACAGAATTAAAGTTCTTAACAAGAGCAGGCCTCACAATCCGGCTCCTGGCTAATGTTTGGCTCCTTCCTGACCTTTGATGAAGCTGAGGCTGGAGGCTACTGACCACATCAAGTTCTGTTACCCACTGTATGTGCGTGTATGTGTGTGTACACATGCACATGGGGTGTCTTGAGACGGGATCCCACTGTAGACGGGGCTGGCTTGCCTCCGCCTCCAGTGCTGGGATTAAAGGGAGTACCTGTTCAACAACTACTCTCTCTGCTCCTGGGCAGTGAACAGGATGCCTCCTGTGGGTGGTGTCAGGAGCCTTGGCCATGCACTAGGGACAGGTAGGTCCCAGGAGTCTTCCTTTCTCTATCTGAGGTACTGAGGGGACCTGTGTTGGAATTAGCCACAGAGCTGAGCAAGCCTGGGGCATGGATAGGATGGACAGACAGACCCTGGCTCAGGTCTCTGATGGAGGAATGGTGGTTGTGGAGGAGCCGCTGCTTAGCCATCAGCAGGTTTGAACCATGCACTTCTCTCAGGCACTGACAGGCTCCACCCAGTGAGGCTGCCCTTACTCTTCCTTGCTGTGGGAAGGAGGAGCCTCCTTCTCCCTGGCTGAGCCCCACCACCTCCTCATCTGTTTACCCAGGGTGCACTCCTGCAGCTCATGTCTGCTGGCCACAGGGCCGGCAACACTAACATGGTGGCTGGCCCTGTAATAACCTGAGACTTCGAGTACTCAGGATCAGACTCAGGGCTTTGCACACACTAGTGGTGCTGGATGACTCTCCCTGGCACCTGAGGGTCAAGGACAATTTGTAACTTCTTCTCCAACTCCATCATATGAGTCCTGGAGATCAAACTCAGCTTGTCAGCCCTCCTTGTCCTGAATGTCACCTGACCCCTTCTCTGGCTGCTTCTTCAGCTGACTTCCTCCCTGGCCTTCTTTCTGCGGTGTATTTGGTCTATCAGTGGCAGGCTCCCCCTAGGGGAAGGGCAGGGCAGCAGGGCGGGGGCTTCGCTGTCGGCTAGGTGCCAGTCCTCCCACAACTGGACAATCTTTGTTAAGATGTTCTGGTGACCATAAGGTGAGTGGCCAGGCCTTCTAGTGCCCCTTAAGCTGTGTTACTCAGGCCTGGCTGCTAGGGGTAACTGGGACATAAATACCGTGGGAAGACACCCACCATGGAAAGTGGCCCTCTGCAGTCCCTGGACCTAGGTGAGTCACCCTGCAGTTCAGTCCTGGGCGAGGAACCACCCACAGGACAGCAGCTGAGATCAGGTGATGGGTGTGGATAGCAGCCCTGAAGGCCGGGCTTAGAAGGATCTAGAAGGCAGCTTCAGGAACTAGGTCTGGCTTCTGGTTTCCTCTCTTCTGTGAGGGGCTGAGGTTGGGTTCCTGGAACTCACTAGGAAGAACACAGAAGCCTTACTCAGCCCAGAAGCTTCTAGAAGTCAATGCGCGTAAGCCACAGTGCATGGCCCAGGAAGCAGAATTGGCTGTTCTGACTTGTGTTGCAGGAGGGTGGCGGGACAAGCATGGAATGAGCACTCAGGACCAGGCTGAGCTGGCAGGAAGCTGCAGGGCCACAGGAGCAAAGCACTGGTTTAGGTGGGACTGTGGCATGGACTGGCACCCAGGAGACAGACACTTGGGACCTAGAGGGTACTCACAGATAGGGCCAGGAGCTGCTGTCACTAAAACTACAGGGCCCTGTGGCAGACCCCATCAAGTTCAGGCCCAAATGCCAGGGTCACCTACAACCTGGCACTCAGGCTCAGCTGAGGAGACATAGGACAGCACTGACCCTCACAGCTAGCTGGCTTGCACTCTGTATTTGGAGACAGGGTTTCTCTGTGTAGCCCTGGCTGATCTAGAACTCACTCTGTAGACCAGGCTGGCCCTGCATCTGCTGCCATGCACCATGCTTATGCTGAGATGTTTATCCTCACCGTGTGTTCATGTGGGTCACGAGCAGTTGTGGACGCTGCGGACAGAGCCCACGTGGTGGAGCTAAGCATTCGTAAAGCCCTGGGCTCCATCCCAAGCATTCCAGGGTAACTTCCTTTCCAACAGCATCTTCTGCTCTCTCTGGGAACCAGGTATGCATGTGCTGGGGACATACACAGACGGACACTCACACACACAGTCAGTCTCTCACTTGCACACTCTCACACACGTCCCATGGTGTGTTCTCCCTAGGTGCACTTTCCCTGCAGTGTGCTGGGTTTGCTCAGGGTCAGAGCTGTTCTGCTTGCTGAAGCAGCCTGCCAGCCGTGGCCTTAACCTCCCACACTCTTGCCTGTCCCCGCGGGTCAGCCATTACAGGCTTGGCTTTTTAAGGGCTGTGTAGCCCCAGCTGGCCTAAAACTTCTGGCTCTCCTACCTCTCTGCCCTCTAAATGTGTTGTCTGCTGCACTCTCACCTCTGCTGGCAGGACACACAGACAGCCCCACACCCAGGGAACGGCTTCCTCTGGTGAGACAACTGTGCTCAGGGATTAGGACTGTAAGTCGGGTCCGTGTAACCAGAGGGATGGCTGGCTCCTTCTGTGGTGTTTGCCTTTATTTTTTCCAACAGAAAACGTAGGGGGTGGGGCTGGGAAAGGACAGGTAAACCACCATGTGCGGAGCCTGCAGCTCCAACATGAAACTCAAACAAGCCTAGAAGAAGCCAGCCCTTCAAAGGACATCCAAGGCTTAACAGTCAACTCAGACTGGGAACCTTCCAGAAACTGAGTAAGTGGCCAGTCAGGGACTTCACTGGATCAGACGCCAAGTGGGGCTTCACGCAAAGGCGCCCGGAGGTCTCCTCGCCCACCTTCCTGGACTCAGCTCAGGCTGGGACTGCTCATTGCTTGCCTGCCTGCCGCCCTGGCTTCTTCTCCGGCTGGCCTCGGCCTGCACCAGGGATGCCACCCCGGCCCCGGCCACCAAACACACCTGCACAGGACAGAAGAGGTAGAGTAGACACCAGCTTCCCTGGGCAGGGACAAGGATCTTCCCTTCTATGCCCTACACCACTGTGCAAGGGGCCTGTGGGAGATTCCAGGTTGTACTCAGCCTAGGAAAAGGGCCCTCCCCTCCCCAGCCCAACAGGAGCCCACACCACTATGTCCTCCATGGAGACTGTACAGGGTGCAGAGAGGAGAGTGTCCAGGTATCCCTCCCTTCCCCACCTCACCCTCATCGTGACCCTACCTCTGCCAGCGCCACCCATGCCTCGGCCTTTCTGCTGCTTCTGCTGCTGCGGTCCTCCTCGCCCTCGGCCCTTGGCAGCCTCTTCCCTCACCATGTCAATGATCTCATCCGGGATACGCAGGTACTTGATGGTGCTGCCTCGGATGTAGCACTCAGGCATCCTCCAGAACTTGTCACCGTCCTGTGGAGAGGGGAAGTGTCACAGGCAGGCACAGTCCATCCAGGCCAACCATGCACCCTCCAAGCGTAACCACTCACCCTCGATGTGCAGATCACTTCTCGAAGGTTGATGTTCATCCAGTTGTCGCAGCTCACCAGGTGCCCGTTGTAAGTCTCCCCATTCTTCAGCTCCACCAGCTGCAGGAGACCCCGTCAGCCTAGGCCAAGCAGCCAGGGCTCAAACACACCTGGCTTCGCATCCCAAACTACAGTTTCTGTGCAACTAATCAACCTTTAAGGCTGGGCTGTCATTCACCTGCAAGTGCTGTGATGAGCAGGCACCGCCCAGGTTCCCTACCCAGTGTGTGGACAGAGACAATTAAAACTCCACACTAGGTGGGCATGGTGACACACACCTGTGATTCCAGGACTCTGGCGGCTGTGACAGGAGGATAGTGAGGGGACAATGGGCAAGCCCAGTCTGGTCACCTACAGGAAGAATATTACACAGCCAAGAAAAGGATGACTCAAAACCTCTGAGTGACACGGAGCCAGCCACACGCTCCTCACTCAGAAATGTTCACAAGATGCAAAGGCAGGTGCAGAGGGCAAGTGGTCACAGGACACAAGCAGCCAGGGCTTGGGGTGAACTTGACATGGGTGCTGACAGGTGTAAGGCTAGGCTCTGGCTGTGTGAAGTCTAGGAACACACTGCCTATCAGAGGCAGCGCTCCTGTAGTTCCTCCAGTCCCGTAGCATTCAGGGCCAAGTCTTGACTACGCAGCCATACTGCTGCTCCTTTTCAAAAAAAATGGTTCAACCAGTGGCAATCCTCCTGCTGCAGCCTCCCAGGCAGCTGGGATGACAGGTGACCTGTCTGTGCTGGGGACTCTTGGGATGGGACAAGGAATACATGGGTTGCACTGTGCCCCAGTTTCTTCCTGACACTACTTTTAAAAGATTTTCCTTAGACATTTTACTTTGTATTGCATTTCTGTCTGTGTGCAGAGAGGGAAGCCATGACTCCCTTCCACCATCGTGTGAGTCCTGGGGATTGAACTCAGGTCCTGCTGCTTGGCAGCAGGCACCTCTATCCACTGAGCCATCATACCAGGCTTTCAAGCGTAAACTGCAAAGGAGGGATGAGGGCACATGAAGGGAGGTGGCCCAGAGTAGCCTTGCTTACCATGGGGTGATTCTGGGCTGTCTTCAGCAGCGACAAGGGAAGCTGGAAGGCAAATGTCAGTGTGAGGAGTGTCCCCCCAATTCAGGGACAACCTGGGCATGGCTACCCAATGCACATGGCTGTGTGACCCCACATCATCCCATTCTACAGGTGTTGGCCACCTGGACATCCCGGACCATTTTGGTCATTTCTCCACAACTCCTGTCACCTAGAAACACAGAAGGGGGCACAGTCCAATGTGTGGAGGTAGCAACCTGGTAGGTTTTCTGAGGCAGAGCCTTGTCATACAGCCTATGCTGGCCACAGCCTTCTGAATGCCCAGGGCTGCACACCTGCATTTCTGCTCCACACCCTGTCCCTGTGCGTCCAAAAGGGGTGATTTGAGTCCCCCGGGTCCCAGGTGGGAAGGGCTGAGGTCTGCTATAGGACAAGGTGACAGCAAGGCTGGGGACACTATATCTTCCAGTACCAGCACCATAAAGACCAACATACCAGTTGCCTCAGTACCAGGGAGGCTGAGGCAGGGGGATAAGGAGTTTTAGATTATTCTCAGCTACAGTCTGAGGTCAGCCTGGACTACATTAGACATGTCTCCAAAATTCACCCAAAAATAAAAATACAGCCAGGCACTTAATTTTTGCACTGAGGGGCAGAGGCAGGAGGATCTAAGTTCCAGGGTAGCTGGGTCACACAGCAAAACAAACAACAAACAACAACAACAACAACAACAACAATATGGAGACAGGGCTCAGTGGTTGAGAGCACAGCTGCTCTTCTGGATGACCTGGGTTCAATTCCCAGCACCCACATGGTAGATCACAAATGCCTATAACTCCAGTTCCAGGGGAACCAACACACTCACAGAGACATGCACGCAGGCAAAACACCAATGCACATGAAATAAAAATAAATCATTTAAGGGGCTGGGATTTTTAAAAGGCCCTGGGTTGGGTCCCCAGAAAAAAAAAAAAAAAAAAAAAAAAAAAAATCATTTAAAACAGAAGAAACAAATATCAAGGACCCAGATCCTCAGGGCCATCGTGCCCAGCCTGGTGACTCTGGGTCACGAGAGGGCTGGGGGAGCCTGCAGCACAAGGCCCTTCCTGAGAAGAGCTGGGGGTGGGGGTGGGGGTTCAGTGGCAGGAAGTGAGGCTGGAGCCCATTTCCTGCAGAGGCTTCCTGAAAG
The DNA here is from genome assembly GCF_011064425.1 of Rattus rattus. NCBI lineage: Eukaryota > Metazoa > Chordata > Mammalia > Rodentia > Muridae > Rattus > Rattus rattus. The sequence continues at coordinate 12,925,011 of NC_046166.1, read as the reverse complement.
GGTAGGAGGCAGAGGATGGCTTCTGTGAAAATGGGTGGTGGGAGGGTGGCCTTGGTGATCAGTGACAATGGTGTCCAGCCTGACCCTCAAATAAACAGTGAAAAAGAGGCACAGCCTGGCAGCCTGTGGCTAAGCTCCAGGGAGCTGGAGCCATGGTCATCCTTGGCTACAATGTGAGGCCAGCCTGGGCTACATGAGACCCTGTTTCAATAAAGGAACAAATAGAATAGTCAAACCCCTGAAGACAAGGCACAGCAAAGGCTCAGGGGCAAACATCACTAAACAAGAACAGGCGCACATACACAGCTCTTCCGGAGCTGTTATGGCCAGCACAGGCTAGTCTGGCTGTGAGGCAGCCATGGTAAGGTCCAGCCTACTACTGAGCTTTTGTCCCTCCTGCCCGGGCCCCAGCCACCTCCCAGGGTGCCCTTCCCCAGACTTTCTTTGCCCAATCCTGCTGAGCATGTCCCCTCCTGTGGCTAGGCCCCTAATGGCCACCCTGGGCTGCCAGCCTGTTTCCACCCACCACAGCAGGGGCCGCTCTCTAATTACGGGGTGATTAGCACCAGTCTCCCTGGCTAGACAGAAGGTCAGTGTGGGCGTGGGCTCTCCTGCGGCAGGGAGGGGCAGTAAACACTTGCTGAACAGGCAGGGTAGAGACACCCAGCACAGGTGCATCCTGTCCAGAGCCACAGGTAAGTGTGGTGTAGGGACAGGCCGCCACCCACAGATCTGCGTGTGCAGTGGGATACAGAGGAATGGAAGGAATGGGGTTCATAGAGAAGAAATTAGTCCATGCTCCAGCTGGGCAGGCCTCCCAAAACGAAGGAAAAAAAAAGCTCAGAGTGAAACGGGCCAGGGTGGACAGGGAGGGTGGAGCTGGGATAGTCACAGGCTTTTGAGTGGGGAGATACAGCTTTACACGGAGCACCTGCACCTGCAGGTGTTATGGCCACCGGCTCTGGGCTCCAGTCCCAGCACCTCCCATCAGAGGAGCAGTTTCAGGAAAGGAAATTCCTTCTCAGCCACCCTCCAGCCTCTCTGGGATCCAGCGTGTAGATGAGACGGCTGGAGGATCAAGCCTTGGGCTCCGAATTCAGAAATGTTTGGCTGGGACACTCCTGTACCAGCTGGGCCGCAGAGATATGGGAATGTCTGTGCATACCTGCGTGGAGAGGGTGTCCAGCCTTCAGGGAGGCTCAGAGGCTGGGCGGGTGCTTTATGGTGGGAATAGACTGAAGGAGTCTCAGGGGCTCAGGGTACACCCAGTGGGGAGTGCTTACACAGCATGTGTTAGGCCCTGAGGTCCTGCACCACAAAACCCAGGGTCGCTCTGGAGTAAAGGTAGGATCAGGAGTTCAGTCATATGTGAATACAAAGGAAGTTCAAAAGCAGCCTGGGCTATATGAGATCTGCCTCCCGTCCTAACCCAAACATGGAGGTATACACGTGTCCTTTCCATACTCCACTGATTGAAGCAAGAGGATGAGTTTGAGGCTAGCCTGGATTACGTTAAGTCCAGATCAGAAAGCCTAACCAAAAAACAAAACCAAATATTCTACCATCAAGAACTGAGATGGGGGGTTGGGGATTTAGCTCAGTGATAGAGCGCTTGCCTAGGAAGCGCAAGGCCCTGGGTTCGGCCCCCAGCTCCGAAAAAAAAAAAAAACCAAAAAAAAAAAAAAAAAAAAAAAAACTGAGATGGGCATGTCCAGCTCTCCCAACTTGGGCCAACGCGCCCCTCGATAGAGTAGCAGGGAAACCTGGCCTCTTCTACTCCATCATGTCAGGTCCCACAACTGGGAAGGCCTGAGCCTGAACTAGGAGAAAAAATTTCCTTCCTCCCGAGCAGGACCTGCTATGTGTCCAAGGGAGAGAAACATCCCTCAATCTGGGTTGGACTTTCGGCCAAAGGCGTGGGCAGCTGAGGTCAGACACTTGATAAGCATCAAGTGGGCAATGGAACCCACGTGAGTCCTTAGGTCCGCCCACTTCCCGGAAACACAGCAATCCTATCAAAAACTGTGACAAGCTCCGGAAGCGATCATAGTCCTTCCGGCCGCAAAAAACCTTGTCCATTCAAGAGATAAATCCGCAACGGTGGCGGACTGGGACCCTAGAGAGACACTGGTCACCTCCGGCCTCAGGTTTCCCCATCTCTCAGCAGCCCGAAGACCCTGAGCGCGCGCCCCGCCGCCTCGCGGCCCTCACCATCTTCCCTGCAGAGATAACTTCCGCCGCTGCACAGCCACTCGCACTCCCACCGGCAGTCTACCGCGCGCTCCAGCCTGAAAAAGACTGGCAGAAACTATGACCAATCAGCGAGTGGCTAAATGGACCTATCCAATCGGAACGGGATAAGGCGGTGCCTACATAACGCGGCGGCGTGTCGCGTCGTATTCCCACCGTGGGATTGAGGAGCGGCCGTAAAGCTTGACACCGGAGTGACGCAAAAGGCCGCGGTGCTCTTCACGCCCACTCAGGGTGTATGTTGGGAAATGGCGCCTGCGCAGATGTGCACTCCTGACTGGTTCGGCGCCACACTGTGGGCGAAACTGGCTAATGCATGTGAATCGCGCTGGGCTGGGGAAACCCGCTTCATACCCTCTTCGCGCTCCTATCCGTCCTCGCCCTTATGGAGCTCTTTCTCTTTATCAATCCAAATATAATCCTTGAACGCGAACGTCAGGGCCAGCGTTCCCCGGCGACAGGAAACAAATCGCTGGAATTTTCGTGTTTTGAGATGGGTTCTTGTGGCAGCTGAAGCTGATCATGAACTCGCAATAGCCTGGTACGCAACTTCTTCAGTGCTGGCATGGCCGCTGTAGGCTACCAAGCCAGCGCCTTGTTTTTTTGTTTTTGTTTTTTTTTTTAATCGTTATCATTTTGGGAAGAGGTTAGGGTTTCTCTGTGCAGCCCTAACCGGCCTGGAACACTCAGTGTTGACCAGGCTGGTCTCGAACTTCCAGAGATCTTGGTGCTGGGATTGCAGGTGTGTTTTAATCTGTCGTCTTGAGATACAAAGTTAGGTTCTCATGCTTGCCCAGTGTTAGGGTCCATGATTCGCCACCGAAGAATGATACCGTGGACTCAAATAGTATGTAAAGGCAATGAATGTTTTATTCTGCAGAAGTCCAGCATGCTGTGGTCTCCCATTACCAGAATAGACACCCAAGTGAACTTGGAAGTCTGATTTAAAGCACATTAGGGAATTCTGGGGTAGGTGACCTCTATGTTAATCTGTTGGGTCCATCTCTACGGACATTCCATTACTGGGGTGTGGGGGCTGGAAACTTACTGGGGAGGGCTGGAAACTGCTGCTGAGGAAGTCTGGAAACTGCTGTTGACCCAGCCATTGTCCTTGCCTCAGGCCAGGTGGCAGGGCAGCTTCTGAGGCCTGGACTTGCCTGGAATTGCCCAGTTCTTGGAAACTGATTTAGGCCTACTCTCCTTAACTGCCAGTTTGAAGTCTGTCATGGAATCAGTCTAGCCTTTTCACCAGTCAGCCTTTTTTACCCACGGATCCAACTCCCCCGCCCTTCTATTTATTTTTATTTCCTTTGGCTACTGGCGATGGAATCGGAGCTCTGCCCTGAGCTGTCCCGAGCAGGACAGCTGTTTTACCAAGCTGCTGGAAGGCCTGGTGCAGAATGTCAGTGATGAGCTCACTTGTGCGGTTCCTCTGCCCCCGGAGACTCCCTGGGCGCCACTACCCAGGGCTCTTCTAAGTGATGAAGTGAGACTCCTGCACTAGGACTGCAGCTCAGCGAGAGGGGTGGAGACCCTGAGCTCCTGCCCCGCACTGCTAAAACTAAAATAAAATAAAAATCAGTAAATACTGACGAGGAGAACCTGAGGAGAGTGGGCAGCATTGCCATCTCAGCACTGAGGAGGTGCTGCTGGAGGACCATGAGTTCGAGGCCATCCTCCACTACACTTACGGTTCAAGAACAGCCTGATCCACTTTACCCTGTCACTAATAAAACAAAAGGGAAATGTGGCAAGGGACCCGCTGACGTCACGTCTAAGATTAGAGAGCACCTGTCACCCCAGAATCCAGCTCTGAGATGGTACCTATATTTGTGATGTACTGAGACACCCAGGGGAGGAGCACCCTATGATGGGAAACTTGAACCCCCACAGCAAGACTGGGTAAATTCCTGCAAAGTTAACCTCTGCCTTTGTGGGTACCTTGGCTAGCCCATACTCCTGCGGGGGGTTGGGCGAGAACAGGAGCCTTGAAACCTGAGGTCCTGCTGCTCAGTGACAAGTTACTTACATCACCTGGGTGAAGGGTCGAAGCTCCCTGGTGGCTACAAAGAACATCTGTGTCAGTGTGGCTGTGGAGTAGGGAGGCCATCCCAGTCTGGGCCACCCCTCTGTGCCTCTTCTGGACTGTTCTCTGAGGAGTCTTACTTCTTTGCCCATTTCCAATACTCCTTTCAAGCTTGAAAGTTCTGCTTCAGGGCACCACGCAATGGCAACACTCTTTCTCTTTTCCTGTTTTTGTTTGTTTTGTTTTCCCCTCAACAACTGGGAATGAAACCTAGGGCCTTGTCCATAAGCCATTCCCCAGTCCCCACTGTCCTGACCTAAGTGAGTTTTGCACAAGCTTACCTTTAGAGAGTTCCCGAGGTTACAGCAGTTGGGTTCAAAAGACAGGGAGGGTGGGAAGCATCAGGCAGGGCGACATCCAGGATTAAATGAAGCCATCACTGCAGGGAGAAATGTCCCTCTGACCTGGCTCCAGCCACCATCAGAGGAGCTGTCTCTGATTGGCCAAATGGGCCTGTGTGCATGATGGCCAGGGGAAAACCCCAGCAACAGCCTTAATAAACGCACCTCACACCTCACTTCTCTGCGCCTACAGCTCCCAGATGCCAGCAGGTGATACAGCAGCCAGTGCTGAGCTTCCAAGTGCGGCCTGAACGGCACCTGATGCATCATCATGAGAGGTGCACTTGAGTGTCTGTTCTTCCAAGAAGATAGGGGCAGGTTCCAAACTCTGTGGGTAAAGAACAACCGGGCACAGACTGAGGCTTCTCACACCTTTAACCCCAGCACTCCAGAGGCAGATGGATCTCTGTGAGTTAGAGGCCAGCCTGGTCTACAGAGTGAGTTCCAGGACAACCAGAGCTACACAGAGAAACCTTGTCTTGAAAAACAAACAGCTGAGCTGGAGAGATGGCTCAGTGGTTAAGAGCACTGACTGCTCTTCCAGAGGTCCTGAGTTCAATTCCCAGCAACCACATGGTGACTCACAATCACCTGTAATGAGATCGGATGCCCTCTTGTGTCTGAAGACAGTGACAACTACTTGTACAACTACTCATAAACTAAAATAAATATAACTTTTTAAAAAAGTTCTTTTTCTTTAAGTTTTTTATTTTTTTTCTTTTTTTATGGGGGGGGGGGAGCTGAGGACCGAACCCAGGGCCTTGCATTTACTAGGCAAGCGCTCTACCACTGAGCTAAATCCCTAACTCCTTTCTTTAACACTTTGTTTTGCAACACTTGTGCTTCGTGTGTAGGTGTGAGGGAGGCACATGGGCTTCCTGTGGCCTCAGAGGCCAGGTGTGACATCAGGTGCTCCTCCATCACTCTCCGCCTTGCTTGTTGAGGTGAGGAGGCTTTCCTTTCTGACTAGGCTGGCCGACCAGTGATCTCCTACTACCTCAGTGTTTCTGACTCCCCAGAAACACTGACTCATGTATGGCTGTGCCTTACTTTTACATAGGGATTTTTAAACTCAGATCCATTTGCTTTTTCCCCACCAGTTCATCTCCCTTGGGTCACAAAACAAGTAGCTGGGGATAGCAGCTCATACCGGTTGTCTTAGTCAGGGTTTCTATTGCTGCAACAAAATACCATGACCAAAAAGTAAGTCGGGGAGGAAAGGGTTTATTGGGCTCATATTTCCATATCACCCGTTCATCACTGAGGGAATCAGGACAGGAACTCACACAGGGCAAGAACCTGAGGCAGGAGCTGATACGGAGGCCATGAAGGGGTGCTGCTTACTGACTTGCTCCCCATGGCTTGCTCAGCCTGCTTTGTTATAGAATCCAGGACCACCACCATGGGCTGGGCCCTCCCGCATTGATCATTAACTGGGAAATTGCCCACAGATGGATCTCATGGGGGCGTCTCCTCAACTGAGGCTCCTTCTCTCTGATGACTCTAGCGTGTGTCAGGTTGACGCCATGACTGTTAGCAGGGACGGGCATCAGGGAGATGTGGGGCTAGCAGCCACAGGTACACTGGGGCAACAGCCGCACGATCGCTACAGGCATCACCAACACTTACTGCGTAGACTGGAGTCCTGGACCAGGGGAAGACCTGTCTGTGGCTGCAAACAGACTGTGGCTCCACACTTGTGGCTGGGGACCTCATAGACCCAGTGGGGAAGCTACTGTTTGCCTAAATGGACAGGAAAGGGGGAGAGGAGATGTGATGGGAATGTGTCAGAAGTGTATGAGAGCCATCATCCTGTGACTGAACGCACACTAATATAGCACCCAGGGAAGGGGCAGGGTTATTGCCACAAGTAAAGGCTAGCCTCTGCTAAAAAGCAAAACTGCCTCAACATAAGCCAAGCCAAAAATAACAACCCTTTTTTTTTTTTTTTTAAAATAATATCGGCATTCCAGAAACAGAGGCAGATGGATCTCTGTGAGTTCAAAGCCAGCCTGGTCAACAGAGCAAGTTTCTGGACAGCCAGGGCTACACAAATAGAAGTCCTGTCAAGAAGGAGGAGGATGGAGGGGAGCACGTTGGGAGGGGAAAAAAAGAAGAAGGAGGAGGAGAAGGAGAGGGAGGCAAAGTGGGGGAGGGGAAAAGAGAAGGGGAAGGGGAAGAGGGAGGAGAGGAAGGTCCAAAATAACAACCCCTAACAATGCCTGTTACCCCTTTACTCCTGTTACCACCTTCAGGAGAAGAGGCCGAAGCTCCAAATTTGAGGCTAGCCTGGTTTGCATAGCAAAACACTTCTTTTTTTTTTTTTTTCCCCCGGAGCTGGGGACCGAACCCAGGACCTTGCGCTTCCTAGGCAAGCGCTCTACCACTGAGCTAAATCCCCAACCCCCAGCAAAACACTTCTGAAAGCAGAGGAGGAAGTAAGTGAATTGGGTGTAATGGCCACGCCTTTAATCCCAACACTCAAAAGACAGAGCCAGGTGGATCTGTGAGTTAGAGGCTAGCCTGGTCTACATAGCAAGTTCTGGGCAATAGGCAGTCAGGGAGATGACTCAGGAAGTAGACCAGACAGTAAAATGAACAAAAGGTGGGGGTTGTGAGAAAGCCCAGTGAGTAAAGACACTTGCTGTCAAGACTGGTTGACGTGGGGGTTGGGGATTTAGCTCAGTGGTAGAGCACTTGCCTAGCAAGCGCAAGGCCCTGGGTTCGGTCCCCAGCTCCGGGAAAAAAAAAAAAAAAAAAAAAGACTGGGTGACTTGGTCCATGACACGCAAAGATCTGTTACACACTGTCCCACACAGGCCGGCCTAGCCCCGGGAGCCAGGACTGCTGGCTGCACTAGAATGGTTTCCTCATTGTGTTCAGAGTGTTCCAGACTGCTAGTGCTGGTGGAGGCGTGGCCTGGCGGGGGCGTAGCCTGGCGGGGTGTGATCCAGCAGGGATGTGTTCTGGTTGTTGGTTTGCAGGGAGCAACTGACTGGTTTGCCGGGAAATGAGCTTAGACAGGGAACTTAAAGCATGTGTGGTCTCCACTCCACACCCAGATGTAGAAAACAGAGAGCTGAAGACAGGTTGTCTGACACCTGCATAAACAGAATCCCAAAGTTTCCCTGGATAGAGAAATGGCTCAGGGGTGAAGACGGAGGAGAACCTGGTCCAGCAGCACCCACATACCAGCTCACAACCACCTATACTAACTTCTGTTCCAGGGCGTTTGACCTGACGCTCTGTTCTGACTCCAGACACTTGTACTTGTGTGCTCAAACTCTCCCACATACAGATAATTAAAGGTCCCTGCCAGCATTCTCTAGGGGAGTTGGGGTGAGGGTGGGGCCAGGCGGGGTGATGGCTCAGTGGATGAAAGTCTTTTTTTTTTTTTTTTTTTTTTTTTTGGTTCTTTTTTTTCGGAGCTGGGGACCGAACCCAGGGCCTTGTGCTTCCTAGGTAAGCGCTCTACCGCTGAGCTAAATCCCCAGCCCCTTGTGGATGAAAGTCTTACCATGTAGACCAGAATAAAATCCTGGGACACAGAAAAAAACGCCAGACTCACAACACATATTTGTAATCCTTCCTGCGGTGAGATGGAGAGTGGAGGCTGAGGACTCTGCCAGAATTTCACAGGTCAACTAGTTCTGACCTAGCTGTGGGGGCAAGAACAAGAGAGATATGACCTGACCCTGGGGACACCCCCTGACTCAGCGGATGCCTACCTGTTACCCCAGAGTCAGAAAGTGATATTAGTTTAAGGGCATCCTAGGCTGCATAATCAATTTAAGGCTAGCCTGGGCTACACAAAGATCCTGTCTCAGTAAAACAAAAGAAAAGAAAACACATAAGCCTGAGCACTCAGTCTGCCTCACCCCCAGGCCAGGGTGCTTTGGCCCTTGCCCCAGGAATGTGCTAGTCTAGGCATAAATGACCTGGTTGGACAGAAAACGAAGGTCAGTCTGGTACACACAGGAGGCGGTCACGGTTGATGCTTTCATCACAAGGACTTTGACCAGGAGGGTGTCAGAGTTCCTAGGCCCCTCCCAAAACATCACCTGATGTTTCTGTGAGGTCTGAACTTCCATTAAATATCCCCAAGATGGGCACACACCAGCCAGCAGATCAGACCAGGAAAAGAGGCTCAAAGTCACCAAGCAACCCCACACTGGAAATGGTAGTCTGTCCTGGAATCAACCTCAGAGGTGCTGGCTGTCACTCAGTCAGGCCAGCACAGGCCGGTTTCCACACTCACGGGAGATGTTGGAGAGAGCAGTCAGGAACACTGCTGTTCTTCAGGGCCTAGCTTAGAGTCTCAGCACCCACACAGGGGTTCACAACCGGCTGTAACTCCAGCAGTTCCGATCCTGTCTTCTGAACTCATAGGCACCAGGCAAAAACCTATAAAACTGGAAACAAACAAACAAACAAATAAAATAGGAAATCTAATACAAAGCAAAAACTTTTAAAAACAAAAACAAAAAATGGGCACTGTGGCCACAGCTACCATCTCGGCCCCTGAGAGGCAGGAAGATCTTCAGCTATGTAGAGAGTTCAAGGCTACCCTGAGCTACATGAAACACTGTATTAATTTTACTTTAAAATAGCAGGTTTTGTAGCAAGGCTGGACAAGGCCCATAGTGGAAAAACAACAGCTGGAAAGCAGAGAGGAAGACAGTGGTCCTGGCAGCTGCCACACAACCAGAGCTCTCCATAAGGATCTCAGCTCAGTTTCCTGCATGGCCATGGCTGTCCTGGAATTCTCTCTGTAGACCAGGCTGTCCTAGAACCCAGGGATCCTCTTGCTTCTGCCTCCTGACCCAGACTTAAGTACTGTTAATTTTATTATGGTTATGACTGCCGCTTTGAGACAAGGTCTCATGGGCCAGCACTCTACCCTCTGAGTCCCAGGCCAGACTTGTTGAAGACCGGTGCCTTGGCACACAGTGTGACTCTGGGCAGCAGTTTCCCCGGTCCTCCAGCCCTGTTCCGGAAGGACTGGTGGGTGTGTCCAGTCCCTTCCTGCATTTCCTTTCCTCCTGGCTCATTTTCTTCTGTCTGTTCATTCTCACTGAGTTTAACTAGGATCCTTAAGAAGCATTGATGGGGGGGGCTGGAGAGATGGCTCAGTGGTTAAGAGCACTGACTGCTCTTCCAAAGGTCCTGAGTTCAAATCCCAGCAACCACATGGTGGCTCACAACCATCTGTAATGAGATCTGATGCCCTCTTCTGGTGTGTCTGAACAGCTACAGTGTACCTATATATAATAAATAAATAATTCTTAAAAAAAAAAAAAGAAGCATTGATGGCTGCACTGGTGGCTATGCCACTGAGGATAACTGCTCTCCTTCCCCATCACCCACCATCGGCCCAGAGACCTGCCTATCCCCTGGGCCTCCCTGAGCTCTCTTTGCCCTCTCCCTATTGGGTGATTTTGGGTATGTGCACACCGAGGCCAGAGATCACTATAGGGTCTTCTACTCTCTCCACCCTAGTTTTTGAGGCTGAGTCTCTCTCTGAGCACAAAGCTCTCCAATCGCCTGGGCAGGCTGTCTAGTGAGCACAGGGATCTTCTGGTCTCCGCCCCTAGTGCGGTATTAGAGGGAAGTGTGCACAGCCATACATATCTACTCATGCAGGTTTGGGGATTCGAACTTGGATCCTTATACTTGTTGGGGGGCGTTGTTTCTGTTAAACTAGATCCCCCACATCTGCTCCCTTGGGGAGTTATTTTTTTTTTCTCCATCTTTATTAACTTGGGTATTTGTTATTTACATTTCGATTGTTATTCCCTTTCCCGGTTTCCAGGCCAACATCCCCCTAACCCCTCCCCCTCCCCTTCTATATGGGTGTTCCCTTCCCCATCCTCCCCCCCATTACCGCCCTCCCCCCAACAATCACGTTCACTGGGGGTTCAGTTTTGGCAGGACCAAGGGCTTCCCCTTCCACTGGTGCTCTTACCAGGCTATTCATTGCTACCTATGAGGTTGGAGCCCAGGGTCAGTCCATGTATAGTCTTTGGGTAGTGGCTTAGTCCCTGGAAGCTCTGGTTGGTTGGCATTGTTGTTCATATGGGGTCTCAAACCCCTTCAGCTCTTTCAATCCTTTCTCTGATTCCTTCAACAGGGGTCCCATTCTCAGTTCCATGGTTTGCTGCTGGCATTCGCCTATGTATTTGCCATATTCTGGCTGTGTCTCTCAGGAGAGATCTACATCTGGTTCCTGGTCGGCCTGCACTTCTTTGATTCATCCATTTTTTTTTAAAAGATTTATTCATTTATTATATATAAGTACACTGTAGCTGTCTTCAGATACACCAGAAGAGGGCATCGGATCTCTTTACAGATGGTTGTGAGCCACCATGTGGTTGCTGAGAATTGAACTCAGGACCTCTGGAAGAGTAGTCGGGTGCTCTTAACCGCTGAGCCATCTCTCCAGCCCCCTGATTCATCCATCCTATCTAGTTTGATGGCTGTATATGGATGGACCACATGTGGGGCAGGCTCTGAATGGGTGTTCCTTCAGCCTCTGTTCTAAACTTTGCCTCCCTATTCCCTGCCAAGGGTATTCTGTTCCCCTTGGGGAGTTCTGATCCACAATTAGTTGAAGTAGAAACTTAAGGGTTTGTTGGAAAGTTGGTTGGATGGTGTTTTGAGGGGGAAGACAAGTGAAGAAACGTTCCACTGAAGCAGACACAGGAGAAAAGATGTTCTGCTAAAACAGCACGTGAAAGGACACATGATGAGGGATTCCTCTCTAATGACACGCATGTATTGTCCCATCTTACATTACACAGTTGAGCTGCATTTGTCTGGACTCCACAGAAGTGCACCAATAAACTTCTGGCGGTGTGCTGCAGTTTCTCGCCGCTTCAGCGGACTCTGCTGATTGGCAGAGTGATGTTGGCTGGGACAGATGCCCGTGCTGAGGCGAGATCCATGGAGGCGTGAGGTTTGGAGGGTATGAACAGGCCCAGCAGTGATGGAGGCTGACGGAGTGAGTGAGCTGGGCTTGCTTACAGAGCTATCTGTGCAACGCTTGTGGGTCTCTAGTTTTCATTGATCTTCACTTCCCTGAGAGAGGCACAGTGGAGAACTTCTGGAGTCTCTCTGGGCCCTTCCTGCTGACTCCTGAGGGGGCTGAGGCCTGGCTGTCTCTGCAAGGCTGTGCCACAGCTGCTGACTCTGCCATCCCAACTCTACTGAACTGGACTGAGCTGGTGCATCCGTGAAGTGTTTGTGAGTGGATGGAGCTGCTGCTGCTGACCTTTGAACTGAACTGCTGATTTCCAGGCAACACAGCCTGGACTTGCTCCAAAGAACCTTTCTAAACAGGGCCACTGCTGCCCCAACGCCCCCCCCCTTACTGTATCCGTTCTTTTTCACTGCTTCCGGTGGGTGCTGGGCTAACCATCTTTAAAAATAAAGTTTAAAAAAATTAAAGTTATAGTTGGTTGCAGCCTTCTGGGTACCTCTGGGTTATGAGTGTGGCTGGGATGTATTAGGGCGCTGTATAGTTGACCCAGGAACTGTGTGAGCTCTCAGATGTTCCAAGCCTTCCTGAGGCTGCAGGAGCTCAAACAAGCTGTGATGAGTGTGGCTTCCAGCCTAGGTTTGTACACAGGACACCCTGCTGTCAGGTCCAAAGGAGATTACTTCTCCAAACCCCAAATGGCAGTCCAGATATCCAGAAATGGGTTCAACCTGGGCTACGGGAAGATTTCTGGCAGTTAGGTAAATGCCAGAATTCCGCAAGAACTTGGAAATTATTTCTCATCTACAAAAAGGAGTCACGTCTCTTACTCTGGCAGAAGGGACACATGGCTACCAGTGGCACCTATCAGCACACCGAAGCACATGCTGGCCTCCAGGTCACAAGCAACAATTCACCATGCTTGCTAGCCCTTCCCACCTTCTCCCCGAGCTTAAACTCAGTCCAATGAAGCCCTCGCCCCAGATACTCACTCTCCTTATTACCCTGCTATTTCTCTATTTCTCTCCCCCGACCCGGTCTTTCTCTCTCCCTTCCAACCGGCCCCCAAGAACATACCATGGTGGTTATGTCTGTTTATACGCTGTGCAGTCAGAGAAAGGGTTCTTGGCTGGTGTATGGGAGCCAGTGTCCCCCAGTGTCCTAGAACACAGGGGTCACAGCTGCTTGAAACAAGATGCTTGTGGCTCAGTAAGGCCCCACCCAGCCTCTGGGGACACAGTCCGGGCCTCTGCTTTCTCTTTCTAGTGTTTTTGCAGAAATCACAATAAAGGATTACAAGGTAGGCAGGGAATGCCCCAGGTGCCCAAGTGGTGGTCACTGGTGCATCAGGCCAAACACCACCCTTCAGCAAAAGGCCCTGCCCTGTCAGCCTAACCCCTAAAGCAGATGAAGTGACAGACACCATAGTAATGAATAAGACTTTTAAAAACACAAAACAAATTAAAAAAATAGGGTCCCTGCGAGAGAACGGGTTGGCAGGCAAAATAAAGACAAATCCCGCTGGAGGGGCAGCCAGGGGAAAGATGAGCCCAAAGGATGTCTAGGTAGGGGGTGGAAAAACAATGTCCTTTAAAGGAGGTGACAGTCGGAGAAGGACCACAGGAGGAGGAAGTCTGGGCCACGAACAGCTAGATGTGCAACGAGGAGCCACGGAAAGGAAGCAGTCCCTGTGGCCAGTGGCCAGTTAGCCATGTTGGCAGTGAGCAAAAGCACTGTGCGGTTTTTCCTTCCTCTTGAACCCCTCCCTCAGTTTTCTGCTGGAGTGACCCTTCTGTCTTCCTCCGGCCTCGGCCAAAAGAACTTAGATCCATGCCTCAGTGTCCTTGTTTGTGAACGGTGATGAGTGAACAGAATCAAATTGTTTCCCCTACTCTATGTCTCTGTCTTTTTTTTTTTTTAAAGGATTTATTTATTATATATAAGTACACTGTAGCTGTCTTCAGACACACCAGAAGAGGGCATCAGATCCCACTACAGATGGTTGTGACTCACCATGTGGTTGCTGGGATTTGAACTAAGGACCTCTGGAAGAACAGTCAGTGCTCTTAACCGCTGAGCCATCTCTCCAGCCCTCTGTGTCTCTGTCTTACAGGAAGAGAAACTGAGGCTGGGAAGGCTGGGAACACTCCCATTGCTCCCTTACGAGTTGGAGGCGGGGCTTAAGAGCAAGTAGGGGGAGGGGCCTGGCTGAGAATGGGCGTGGCCAGGCAGGGGTACTAGGTGACCAGGGCCGGTCCGTGCTTGGGGCGGGGCGGGGCTCCAGGTAGACTTGAGAGCCCCGCGGCCACTGGGGACCCAGCGGGGATAGACTGGGGGCGGAGCCTAGATGGAGATTCTGTATGCACGCCTAGCCCAGCGTATCAGCGGCAAACAGGGAAAGGGAGTCGTTGCCCTAGGTGGGCTCGGGACGGAGTAGATTTTAGAAGGAAGAAATTTCGGAGGATGTGGCCTAAGCCAGGGATATCTTGGGTCGCGGGTGGGAACGTGGACTGCGGCCTGGCCGAGGGGCTTTGGAAGGATCAGGGCGAATCTACACTTGCGTCGGGGGAGGCCGGAGTACGTGACCTGGGCCCAGTTGTTTCAAGGATGGGTTTAGGAGTGTCTTGGGAGCTTGGGACCTGGCTGGAGCGTGACCCGGGCCTGAGAGTTTGGAAGGCTCGAGGCGTGTGATTATTGGGGACCTGGTAGGTTCCTTACAGGACCTGGAAGTGGGTTTTTGGAAGGTTGGGGGCGGGGTTGGCTGGGGTGTGGTTTCTAAGGGGCGTGGTCTAGAAATGGCCTGGCCGGGGAGCCAGGGTCTAGGGTGTAGCGGTGTGCGTGGGGCTCAGCGGAACCCGCGGGGCCGCGCAGGGACGCGTACAGCTGGTCCGGGGGCGTGTCCGGGGCGTGTTCGCGCAGGCCCAGCGTTAGGGGGCGGGGCCGGGTGGCCGGGCGGGGCTCGGGGGTCGGTGTCCGCTTAAGTCCCCATCGCCAGGATCCGAGAGAGCGCATCCCGCGATGGAGCAGCCGCGGAAAGCGGTAGTGGTGACCGGTAGGTGCGGCCTGACCGGGGGCGGCGGGGCAGGTGCTCGCGGTTGCCACAGGTTTGCAGTTGTCGCCTCCTGCGATAGCACCGTTCGGTCCGGGTAACCTGAAAAGTCCGGGGTCACGCGGCCGGGAGTTCGGAGTGCGCGGGGACTGGGGTGCAGACAGGTCACCTCGCACACTGCAGTCCCTCTTGACCCCTCCAGAGCTCCTGCCTGTCCCCACCCGCTGACCCCGGGGACAAAGGCTGGTTTACGGCCAGGAAAAGTCCCGGTGACATATGATCCACTCAGCTTCTGCTCCTGGCACCTTGCATTGTTGGAGGGGCCTGCAACCCGGTTGGGGGCAGGTGTTGGGCCTAAGTCCACCTGACCCCGGAATGACCCAGGGACCAGCTCTACTATCACTAACACCCCCGGAAGCCAACTGTTCTTATTTCCTGAGACTCAGCCTGGGGCCACTTGGTTTAGTCAACTCCACTAGGCCTTGGAGGAGGGCACTCAGGTTAGCCGCTGCCCTGAGAGGCCACAGGGAGTGAGCCAGGGAAAACTCCCACTCCTACAGGTGAGGGAGGGTGGGCCTTTCTCACCGCTGTTCCCTGCAGTACAGGTGATACCTTTGAGCCTTCCGGGGTGGGGGAGGGGGTGAGGGTGGGGGGGGTGTTGATTTGGTTGGTTGGTTTATTAAGATAGAGTCTCATTCTAATGCACCGCCCTGCCGACCTTTAACTTACTCTGACCAAGGCTGGCTACAAACGCAGGGTGATTGTTTAGCTTCAACCTTCCAAATGTTAGGGTGAGCAGATTCGCCACCATGATGAGATGCCCCAACATGTGGCCTCTACCTGCTGTCCTGAGGTTTGATGGCCCTCTCTAAACACTGGCAGCAGGTGGGACCCTACCCACCTGAGTTACATTAATCAAGGTTCTTAGAGAGAGAGAGAGAGAGAGAGAGAGAGAGAGAGAGAGAGAGAGAGAGAGAGAGAGAGAGAGACTCTGACTGAGAGACTGAGACTGAGAGAGTCTGTCTGTCTCTACTTCCCCAGCCCTTGGGGGAACGTGTGCCACCACTGCACTGTGCAAATATGTGGTTCTAGAGAGCTGAACTCAGGTCCTGGTGTGGCAACTTACTGAAGTATTTTTCCAGCTGTGTTTATTTATTTTGAAGCAGGGTCTCATGTGGCGTGGAAGGGCCTAACATCCAATTCTCTTGCAGCAGTCTCGGACCTCTGGGTCTGCAGGTGTACACCCGGAGGCGGGTGGGCTGTTTTTTTTGTTTGTCTTTGTTTCCTCAATTGAACTTTTCTTGGCAACCCAGTGGATTTAAATCCCAGCCTCCTCACAGTCGTGCTGTGTGACCTGATGGAGTTAGTCCCCTCTCTCTGCATCACTTCTTGCTCATGATAGTTAGGCCCTTGGAAGCCCTGTCTTCAGAGGGAATGAAGCCAAGTGCCACAGTGCCTTGGGGGTGGGGGTGGGCTCTGTCTTGGTCAGAGATAGGGCCTGGAGGTTGAAGGTTGAACTGACCAAAAGCAGAAGCAGCCTGGTGTCCAGGTAGCCTGTCCTGGAGACACCCCCTTCCCCCCAGCCTCTGTGAGCTAATCTTAAAGTAGTGGTGACTCATGGTGGCCCACAACCCCAGGCCAACCCAGACAATGATAATAGTTGGGTTTGCCTGGAGAGCAGTGAAGAGAGAGGCTGATTGGGCCTTCCCAGGTGTAAGGACCTAAGGGGGGCAGGGGCGAGTTGCGGGGATAACAGGAAGCCATGCACTGCAGCCTGTGCCTGCCACCTCAGGACTCAGCAAGTGGAGGCCAAGGCCCATAGCTGGGGCAGACCGGAAAGGGCTGGGTAAGAAACTAGAATGGGGGTGTGTCCAGGGATGAGATTTCAGAATTCTGAGGTAGGGAGAGAAAGTAACAGTAATGCCTCTTTTCCTGTTTTCAGGATTCGGCCCTTTTGGGGAGCATGCTGTGAATGCCAGCTGGATCGCTGTCCAGGTAACTCCGATCTAGGGGAGCCTTTCCCATAGCTGAGTGTCTTGCCAAGCCAGCCTGGTCTGCAGAGCAAGTTCCTCGACAGCCAGGCACTGAGACCCTAGCTGCAACACAGATAAAACTGATTTAAGAAAGATGGGGTGTGTCCCAGCAGGTGCCACCGAGGCTGGGGAACAGGCAGGCCGGGCGTCCTGGGCAAAGGCCCAGTCTCTTTACTGGGAACCCCAGGGGGTGTCTCTTCCCAGAATCCCATCCAAGAAATGACTCCACTAACTTGTATTTGCTTGCCAGATGGGACATTCAGACAGACAGACTAGGGAACAATTGAGTGGAGAGAGACAGACGTTTGATTCTTTGATAAATAACCGACTGAGATGGCGGCCGGACCAGGATTAATTTTAGCCCATTAGCTGTGTGATTTAAGGGTTCTCTCTTCTTCTCACCCAAGCCTCCCATGTCCCCCCCCACACACCAGCTTGTCACCCTCCCCACACTCAGAAGTCTCAGCCACTTTACCATCACCCTCCTTTCTTTCTGCCTTCACTCTGCGGGCCGGATAGAGGACCCCAGGGTCCGGGGACCTCGCAGATGGGAGTGTGGCCGGGCCCCTGCTTGCACATCTACTCCCGGGAGCAGCAGACAAAAAGCCCCAGTGTGTCTCAGAAGACTTGTGTGTCTGGCTTTGTGCGAGTTACAGACAGGAGGCTTCATGGGCTGAGTGGACACAAAGCCAGTGTCTGGATTCCTGGGCCCCAGACACCACCATCTGCATGTAAATGGGAAAGAAAATCAATTAAACAATCTTTTCGAATATCCCCTTGGAGCTTTAGGGCGCTAGGGGAAACTCCATGTTGTGAAGAGACCAAGACTGTTTCTCAACTTATGTCTTTAAAATACTGTATTTGTTTATGTATTTGATTATTGAGTGTGTGGAAGGCACACATGTGAGGTCAGAGGGCAGCTTGCTGGGCCAACTTCTCTCCTTCCACGGTGTGGGTCCTCAGGGTGAAGCATGGAGACCAGGCCCAGCCACGGATCCCTCACCCTTGAGCCTTACTTTTTGTTTTACGTTTTGAGACAAGATCTTACCCTGGCTGACCTCGAACACCTGTTTCTCCTGCCTCAGCCTCCCTAGCACTGAGGTGACAGGTGTACATGGTCCTGCCTGCCCTCTTTGGTTGATTGACCAATGAATCACGTTTTACTCTGTATCTTGGCTAGTTTCAAACTCTGAATGAGTCTCCTGCCTCGGTTTCCCAAGTGCTGGGATTCAGAGAGTGCCTTCATACCAGCTTTTTCTTCATCGCCCCCCAGTGGGGTTGCAGGCTGCTTCCTGGGAGACCTAGGCTGGGTATCAAGGACCAGGCTGACTCTGCCTTGTTTCTGCACAGTCTCCCTCAGTGGGCTACAGACGTGGTGACAGCCTGCCACCACAAGTCTAGACAGATCTGCTGAGGGTACAGCAAACAAAGAGGGCTTTGTGCTGGGGTCAGGGGAATCAATCGGTCAGATGCAGCCATGCCTGCTTTTGAGACAGGGTCTTTTCAGGTAGATGACCGAGGACAATGCCACAGCTGTACCCCTGCTTGGTGCTTTCCAGGGTGCTGGGTACTGAGCCAGGATTCAGGAAGTAGGATTTGGGGCTCACAGCCCTCTTCCAGGAGGGTCCGAACCAGGTGTGCAGGGGCAAAAGCAGAACCTGGTGAAGGGTGACGTGACTTTCTGCACATCTGCGACCGGTCCCCACTACACTGGCCTTCTCAGCCATAGAGTCCTCACAAAAAGTGTCAGCACTGAAGGGCTCCAGTCTTCTGGAAGCTCCTAGTCTTCACAGGGACATTAAATACCGGCTCGAAACCTTAAGATTTCCTAGATGAAGCCCTGAGTTCCACACCACTTACCCTGTCCATATGTGAGTCCTGCTGTTTGAAGATGCCAGCCATGGGATGAGGGTGAGTACTGAGCCGCCCGGCCAGATCTCAGCCATCAAGTTTGTGTATGGGGGCTGTCTTTGGTCTGTTTTTTGAGACACAGTTTATCTGTATATCCCTGGCTATTCTGGAACTCACTATGTAAACCAGGTTGGCCTTGAAGTCAGAGATCCTTCTGTCCCTGTGTCCCAAGTGCTGAGTTTAAAGCTGTGTGCCACCATGCCTGGTATTTTGTTTGTTTGTTTGTTTGTTTGTTTGTTTTTAAGACAAGAGATGATGAGCTGACAGGTCTATACCTTCATTAATATCCTTGTGTCTGTCCTTCCATCTTGCCTTGGGCACTTTACTGAGGCCACCATTGGGAACAGTGTGGGACCTGTGGGAACAGCAGGAGGAGTCTCTGGAGGTGCAGGCAGCCATTCGAGCAGTGTTCACAGACTCCTGAGGGAGCCAGTGCCATTGAGTTTGTTCTTGGGGAGCTCCTCAAAGACAAAGGCGGTGAGATAGCCCAGTGTGGTGGCCTACAGTTGCCATCCCAGCACTAGGGAGGCCGAGGCAAGACTACTAGGAAGCTTTCACTGGCATGGGACATACTTAATCCTGGCTAGAAACAGGAACAACTATTCCCTAGCAGAAAATTTAACCTTTTTTTTTTTGGAGACACTGTTTTTTTCTATAGCCCAGGCTGCCCACACTCTGTTGCCCTGTCTCAGACTCCAGTGCAGGCATGACAGGTGTGTGTTGGCTCAGTCAGCTTCAAACTGTGAAACACTGTGGTCCCTAGTGCTGGTGAGGGCCGGTCACCTGGGGTGGCTTGATGCGTGTGCCCGTGGGTGGAGTGGCCCTGTCCTGCCCTGAGTGCATCCCTAAGAGTTGGGATGTTGGTGCCTGGACTCTGGTTTCGTTTCCTGCTTTTCTGGACTACAGATTACACCCCGATTCAATCCAGCTTGTGGGAGCGACTGGGCATCCCCAGGGCAAACACTGAAAAGGGACCTGGGGTGAAGGCTATGGAGTGATTTAGTTATTTTAGTTTTTGTTTGTTTTGCTTTTGGTGCTTTTTTGGGATAGTCCCTCTACATAGCCCTGGCTATACATGCTCTGTAGACCAGGCTAGCCTCAAATTCACAGAGATCCTCCTGCCTTTGCCTCTCAAGTGCTGGAATTAAATGTGTGCATTGCTACATCTGTTTTGTTTTGTTTTGTTTTTTTTAATTTTTTGACAGAGTCTCATATAGCCCAGGCTGGCCTCCAAAGCCCTTACTATGTAGCCCAGGCTGGCCTCCAAAGCCCTTACTATGTAGCCCAGGCTGACCTTGAACTCCTGAGCCTCCCGCCTTCATGTACCTAATAGGGTATGGCATGTCCTTTTGTTTTTGTTTTGTTTTTGTTTTGTTTTGTTTTGTTTTGTTTTTCCTTTTCTTTTTTTCGGAGCTGGGGACCGAACCCAGGGCCTTGCGCTTGCTAGGCAAGTGCTCTACCACTGAGCTAAATCCCCAACCCCATGTCCTTTTGTTTTATTTTGATTTTTTTACTTTAATTGTGCACCTGTAAATGCCTGCTGTGGGAGCTTCACAACTTCTGCTCTGCTGGAGGAGGCTTGTTTTGTTTTCCTGTTCATTACGAAGTTCCGGAGTCTGGCAGATACAGTTGCCATGGCTATGGCTTTGGCCCTTTGCCCCTTCCCCACTCACCCAGCAGGTGGCGCACTTCCCCTGCCCCAGCACAAACCCAAAGAAACTAGTCCTTTGGGATTTTTAATTTCTTCAGATTCTGTCTTTATGTTTGAGTTTAGGGTGTATGTTTGTTGAGACAGGGTCTCTTTGAACTCCTGATCCCCCTGCCTCCACCTCCCAAGTGTTTGGGATGATAGCCATGCACTGACACACCAGTTCTCACGGTGCTGGGAAGGAACCCAGACCTTCCCTGCGTGCTGGTTGAACACTCTCCCAACTGAGCTGCACTATGCTGGCCAGCTGAACTTCAGCCCCAAACCGTTTTTGCTTTTTTGTTTCTCGTTTGTGTGAGACAGTGTCTCACTATATAGCCCAGGCTAGCCTGGAATTTATTTTGTAGAACAGGAGGCTGTCCTTAATGTAGCAGCCATTCTCCTGCCTCTCAAGTGTTAAGACATTTCTCAGTAGTATGACAGTGATACCCTTCTTTTTTTTTTTCTTTTTTTCGGAGCTGGGGACCGAACCCAGGGCCTTGTGCTTGTTAGGCAAGTGCTCTACCGCTGAGCTAAATCCCCAACCCCAGTGATACCCTTCTTAACTTACTTTTTTGTAACTTGCCCTGACCCCAGGCCTTTGCCGCCGTTGCAGAGTTGAGTTAATTCTGATCTCCTCAGACAGTTGCTGCGCTCCTGGGCTCTACAGCAAGGCATTTCCCAGGCAGCCCTGCAGTGGTCACAAGGAAAAGCCACTGATGGACTGGGGTGCTCAGTGGGTTATGTACAGTCACGGCTGTTTTTTGAGGGGGAGCAGAGTCTCATGTAGCCGAGGCTGCCTTCAGTTTTTCTGTAACCTCAAACTCCTGATCACACGTGTGGTGTGACCCCCATGTACCACACCCAGCCGAGCTGTCTGTCTGGTGTCTGGAGACAGGAAGGCTCCTCATAGCCCCTTCATCCTCATACCGGTTTTCTCACAGGAGCTGGAGAAACTGGGCCTTGGGGACAGCGTGGACCTGCACGTGTATGAGATCCCCGTGGAGTACCAAACTGTGCAGAGGCTCATCCCAGCGCTGTGGGAGAAACACAGCCCCCAGGTAAGCAACCCTCGGGTGCACCCCCTAAAGCACTCCTCACTCCCTACAGCCTGGTCACTGTTCTGTCACTATAAGTGGGCACCATGGCCACAGCCATGGCCACTCATAAAGGCCAATATCTGACTTAGGGGTATACTCAGTTTCTAAGGGTTAGCCCACACCCAATCATCATTTCTGGAAGCAGGCGGGCAGGCAGGCAGGCAGGCAGAGAGTGACACAGATTGGCCTGAGCTTTGGAAAATGCCACACACACTCTCCACTCCCAGGGACTCACCTTTTCCAGCAAGGCCACACCTCCTAATCCTTCCCAAATCTGTCCCACTGCCCCCTGCTAACTAAGCATTCAGATATATGAACTTCTGGGGCCGTTCAAATGACCCACCCAATCAAACCTCTGGGTGATTCTCATTCAAGTCGCCTTGCCACACCACCCCCATCCGCCATAAGGCCAGTGCCACACCACACATGTAAGCTTTTGTGGATTCTTACAGAAGGGAGAGAGGAAGACAGAGACCAAGGGACCTGGCAGGGCGCCGAGCCTTCTGTGCTTGTGCACTGGTCAGGATGGGTTCGAGTACGTTACAGTTAAATAGGAGTGTGTGAGGTGTCCACCTGGAGTCCACGCAGCACCACCAAAGAAAATAGTAATAAAAAATAATTTTCAAAACAGACTTCAGGCAAGGCACAGTGGTGGCAGATAGCTAATCTCAGCAGTCGTGAATTCGGGGACAGCCTGGCCACATGAAAGACTGGGACTCTGTCTCAAAGGCAAAGCCAAATCCTGCTCTGGGCTCCTAGGTAGCCGTGTGATAGCTCGCTTTTAGCAACAACAGAGATTCACTGTGTTTATTCCCTGTGCATGGGTGGGTGTCTGCACCTGCTAACTGCCCCCCTTGTCCCTAGCTCGTGGTGCATGTCGGGGTGTCAGGCATGGCCACCACAGTGACGCTGGAAAAATGTGGCCACAACAAGGGTTACAAAGGACTGGATAATTGCCGGTTCTGCCCCGGCTCGCAGTGCTGCGTGGAGGATGGTCCAGAGAGCATTGACTCCATCATCGACATGGACGCTGTGTGCAAAAGGGTGACCACACTGGGGCTGGACGTGTCTGTTACCATCTCCCAGGACGCTGGCAGGTGGGCTCCAGGGGCCACAGGGTTTCCTTTCCAGCAGGGGCTGGGGTGCAACAGTAATAACTTCCTCCATCAGCTTCACCTTAGGTTTCTCTGCGTAGCCCAGATTGGCCTGGAACTTACATTACATAGACCAGGCTGGCCTCAGATTGACATCTACCTGCTGCTGCCTGCTGAGTGCTGGGATTATCATGTCCAGCAAAATACGTCTTTAGAAAACGGAGGGGTTGGGATTTAGCTCAGTGGTAGAGCGCTTGCCTAGGAAGCGCAAGGCCCTGGGTTCGGTCCCCAGCTCCGAAAAAAAAAAAAAAAAAAAAGAAAGAAAACGGAGAATAGGTGTCCAGGGGCACCCAAATTCCTGACCCCTAGGTTTTCCTCCACTCCCAACTGCATCCCATAGCACAGAACTTTGGAGGGCTTTTCAGAAGCCTGGTGGCTTCGGCTAGGACTCACTGACTGGGACTTTTCCTCCTGTTTCTCTCAGATACCTGTGTGACTTCACATATTACACATCGCTCTACCGGGGCCGCGGCCGCTCAGCTTTTGTCCATGTGCCCCCCCTGGGCAAGCCTTACAATGCTGACCAGCTAGGCCGGGCACTACGGGCCATCATTGAAGAGATGCTGGGTGTTCTAGAGCAGGCAGAGGGAGACATCAGCTGCTGCCACCAGCTCTGACAGCCATGTACATCTGGGTGCCATGCTGTGAGAGGGGACACAACTGGGCTCATGGAGGGTCCTGACTTACCTGCCCCTCTTGGTGGACCACAAGGGGAGTGATGGGTATCATCCTGTGTCTGGGGACACTTCTGCTGTGCCCCAAGGCCAGGGCTAGGGTGAGATGACCAGAGGCCTGCACACCTGCCCTGCCGCTACCCCCTGACACACTCTGCGTTTTCAGCTGTGTGGATAAGGAGTTGAAGCATTCTTTGTGGCGGGGGCCTCACAGAGTGTCATAAAGTAGATTGGCTGTAATCTCTGCCCCAAACCCTGGACGTCCCTACCAAAGCCACGTGGGACTCGGCAGCCTTTTCTATCCTCTCTCTGTCTCCGTCTCCCTGTCTGTGTCTCTGTCCCTGTCTGTCTTTGTAGTCCCCACCTCCCCATCTGTGCTAGATTAGGGAACAGAGTAATTTATATTCCCATTGTTAAGACTTCAGGCCTAACCAACAAGTGTCTTTTCTGTCTCCTGGGAGGGGAGGCCTCTTTTGCCTCCTATCCTGAAATGCCATCATACTTTGGGGCTCCATTGTGGGCTCCCTTTGCTCGGGGAGCAGGCTGCTGTGGCCACCGAGGGCCAGGCCGCAGTGGCCTCCGGTGCCTGTGGGGAGCTGACCCTGCCGTGACTTTTCTTGTTCTCTTTTTTAGTTTTTTTTTCCAGGTTTTCAAAGGCATTTTTATTCACTATTTTTGATGACTATAAATAAGTGTTTCCTGTATGGAAAAGAAAGTTAGCATAGTACATTTTCATGACGGGGGAATGGATTTCTGAAGTCATGTTCAATGGTGTCAAAACTTGGAGGAAAAAAAAGTTAAAAAAAAAAAAAAAACCAACAAACCCAAAACCTTAAGGTTGAAATTCAGTTCTTTATAAAGTTCCTTGTAGAAACAAAACAGAATAAAAACAAACCTTAAGGGGTGGGGCAGGGGTTTTGGGGATTCAGCTCAGTGGTAGAACGCTTGCCTAGCAAGCACAAGGCCCTGGGTTCGGTCCTCAGCTGGGGCGGGGGGCCTGAAGGGGTGGGTCAATTTTTTAAAAAGGAAAGGAAAAAGTGGTTCGCTGCTTCTCCTCAGACTTCTCTTCAGCCCCGTCTCTGGCCTCCCTCACTGAAAGGGCTTCCAGCTTCTCAGCCGCCTTTTCGACATTGTCGTTTTTGCCTGGTCCTTTCTTTTCTCTCTCTTCAATTTCTTTCCTGCATTTTTCAAACTTTGTTTTGAGCTTTTGTGCATTCTCAGTATTTAGAAGCGGATGGTGAGTGTCCGTCAGCAAACTTGGCGTGGGTATTCCAGACCCAGGAGAGGGGGTTTGGGTAGGGGGAAGTACCTGTTCGTCCAGCCCCAGACCATGTGGTTTTGACAGCAATAAGGGAAATGGGGTAACGACCCCCAAAAATAATGGTGTGTGTGGAAAAAAGGGGGTGCCGCAGTTGAGAGGCCATTTCACAACATCCAACCACCGTGGTTGTTGATCCAACCACCGTGGGCACCTCCTTTGCCCATCAGCAGGAGCATCTTGGCAGTCATGGTGCAGTGTCATTGAAGGTGGGGGTTCCTCCAGTGCTCTTGGTATGAAGACCCATTGTAAATTCCCCGACTTGCAGCAGTGAGTCCTGGATCACAGAACATTTTCTGGCCCCCAAGCGTCAAGCTATTCATGAAAAAACTTGACCTGTCTTTGCCTACCGTGAGGACCAAACTCAGCTGGTGTAATGCTAACGAAGTTCTTCCCAGAGATGGCAGCCCAGATGGAGGGGGCAAATCCTTGTAGCCTACAATGGCCGATGGCCGTGTCCTGACAGGTGCCATCTGCCACCGCGCCGTGACGCTGCAGCTGGGATCGCAGGCTGGGATCAGGCTGGCTGGCGGGGGCAGAGGGAGTTCGTCAGGACCCGTGCTGCCGTCCAGAACTCTGATTTTTTTCGACTAAAAATTTAGAGACTCTAAAATTTTGAGAGTATTTGTTGTTCTTTTTGAGACAGGGTCTCAGGTAGCTCAGGCTGGCCATTTGAACTCATTCTGTAATCCAGGCCGGCCTCATGTGAACTCCTAATTCTCTGGCCTCAGCTTCCTAAGTGCTGGGAGTCGGAAGGTGTTTGCCACACACATGGCCCACCGGGACCTAGAACCTACAGTGAACCGTCACCCAGGCTCTGTGGATGTTCCGCATCCTGAGATAGACAGCCTCTAATATCCTGTTAGGGACCTGGGACCAGAGGCTGGGGTGCCCAGGCATGTCCCAACATGTCGCATCGGCCACAGGGATATTGGGTGAAGTGCATTTGGAAGTGTGTCTGGGACGCCTGCCAGCCTTTGTCTCCAGCTGACTTTGAACTTCCAGGCCAGGAGGGAGGGGCTCTCAGGAAGGGTGGGATGTGACATGTGACCTGGACTCCTTCCAAGACCAAGTCTAGTCCCTGCCAGTGAAGCCACAATATTTTAGACACCGCCTTTCTTTTATGGGTGGTCGGAGGCCTCGCTGTCCCCATGGGATTGATGGATGTGAATTCTGAAGCAACTTCTCATCCCTGGATCTTTTTGTTTGTGAGACTGGGTCTCCTATACCAGGCTAGTCTCCAAGTCACTGTGTAGCTGAGGCTGACTCCTACCTCGACCTACCCAGTGCAGGGCTTATGGTAGCATGTTTGCTGGGCCCGGCTACTTTTTAAGCTCTAACGTTCCTTGTTCTGAAGTGGTCTCTTCATGTCATCTTCCTGTTGATCCTGTGTCTGTCGTCACATGGAGATCTGAGCAGTTGACTCTCCTTCTGAGTCTCAGGAGTAAGGGCACCCTGGAGTGCCCCGGGGTGACTTGCTGTCCCCACAAAAACATCTGTGGCCCATATGCAGCCACCAAACTCAGTCACTATTGTGGATGCCAAAAAGTGCTTGCTGACAGGAGCCCGATATGGGTGTCTCCTGAGAGGCTCTCCAGAGCCCTCCTGACACAGATGTGGATGCTTGCAGCCAACCATTGGATCGAGCATAGGGACCCCAATGGAGGAGTTAGGGGGAGGACTGAAGTAGCTGAAAGGGTTTGCAACCCCATAGGAAGAACAACAACATCAACCAACCAGACTCCCAGAGCTCCCAGAGACTAAACCACCAACCGAAGAGTACACATGGAGGGACCCATGGCTCCAGCTGCATATGCTGCAGAGGATGGCATTGTCTGGCATCAATGGGAGAAGGGGCCCTTGGTCCTGTGAAAGCTTGATTCCCCAGCATAGGGGAATGCTAGGGCAGTGAGGTTGAAGTGGATGGGTAGATGGGGAGCACCCTCATAAAAGCAGGGGGAGGGAGATAGATGGGTTAGGGGATTTTCAGAGGGCAAACTGGGAGGGGGATAACATTCGAAATGTAAGTAAATAAACAAAAAAAAAAAGCTACAGAATCCATTATACTGACTGGAGAAAAAAAAGTATTTCTAAATCCCCAAAAGTATTTTTTTAAAATGAGTGATAGAAAATGTAGGATGATGTCATAACGCACTGTGATGGTTTGCATATGCTTGGCCCAGGGAATGGCACTATTAGAAGATGTGGCCTTGTTGGAGGAAATGTGTCACTGTGGGGTGGGCTTGAAGACCCTCATTCTAGCTGCCTAAGGATGCTCAGTCTGTTCCTGGCTTCCTTTGGGTGAAGATGTAGAATTCAGCTCCTCCTGCACCATGCCTGGCCTGGAAGCTGCCATGCTCCCACCTTGATGATAATGGACTGAACCTCTGAACCTGTAAGCCAGCCCCAATTAAATGTCATCCTTTATAAAACTTACATTGGTCATGGTCTCTGTTCACAGCAATAAAACCCTAAGACAGAAGTTGGTTCCAGGGACTGGTGTATTTCTGTGATAGGCCTGACCGTGCTTCTGTTTGGCAGAAAGTGGGTTTTAGGATTTTGGATTTGGAAAGCAGTGGAACGATTTAAATGGGGCTTAATGGGCTATCTTAGTAGGAATGTTATGTTAGTATGTTTGTTATTGAGAGTGATTTGAATTGTGCAGGCCTGGCCCAAGAGGTTTTAGAGAAGAATCCCCCCCCCCCCCAGCAAACCCAGGGCCTTGCCCTTGCTAGGCAAGCGCTCTACCACTGAGCTAAATCCCCAACCCCAAGGAGAAGAATTTTGGTATGTGCTGTAAAGACTGCTTCTGTGGTATTTTGGTGAAAAATATGGTTGCTTTTTTCCCTTGTCTAAAGAATCTGTCTGAGGCTAAGGTGAAAAGAATCAGATGAATTACATTGACAAAGGAAGTCTCAGAAATGCCCATCATAGACTTTGTTCTCTGGTTAAGTCTCATGAAGATCATTTTAATGGAAAAAGGGAAGTTGAGAAAGAAAAAAAAAATATATGGTTCGAGTTTTAAAGGGACACAGCTGAATCCTGTGTTCAAGAATATTAAATTGAATTAAGGGAGTAATGACCTTGGGGACAGATCTCACGCAGCTAAATCAGCTCCAGGCAAGTTAGTACAAACCCTTACTCCCAGGAGACAGGCACACAGCTCTCTAATTCAAGGTCAATCTACAGAGCAAGATCCAGGACAGCCAAGCTTAGGCAGAAAAGAAGCTGGTGATAATGTAATAGAACAAGGAGGCGTTGTTCCAGCTCCTGCAGCAGCAGAACTCAGCAGCTTCAGCCATGTGTCTCTGGCTTTATAGTCAAGAGGAGAAGGAGGCTACTGGGACAACTGATGCTGGTCAGCTGGAGCTAAGGAAGAGATCAACATCACTGAGGGGAAATCTTCTGGGAAGTGTTTTTTGAGAGCTGTGTTCCAGAGATGCCAAGGTTGTAACTCATGCTGTGGTTTGACTTGGTCGTGTGTAAGAGTCACCCAAGTGGTACTGGTTGTGAAGGCATGAAGGGGTCATGAAGAGCAGCTGAGGCTGGGCACTGTGAGAGGCCATGGAAGGCCACTGGTGAAGATGCACCCTCAGTTGATGGCCCAGGACTGAAGGGGTCACGCAAAGGAGTTGAGGCTTGGCACCGTGAAGAGAGCCTATGAGAAGCTATTGGTGAAGCCTGGTTGCAACGGGAGACCCCAGTGTATTGGAGAGGCCAGTACCATGGGATGACCACCAGGAACAGCTGAGGCAGTGGAGTGGGTCAGCCTGAGTGCTACAGAGGGCAGAGCTGGAGAAGTGAAGCCAGCCCTTTGGAGGATCCTGTGTGGATCCCAGACATTGAAACAAGAAGCTGTAACATTGAAGCTGCCTTGGAGACCCAAAGATGTTAAAGATGCCAGAGCCGTGGGCTATCTGCTGAGGAAAGCTGCTAACAGGGACTGGAACCAGTGCAGGAGAAAGAAGTTTGTTGTAGTCAACAAAGATGAAAAGGAGTTGAAGCTCTGAAGACCACTTTGACATCAGACATGGAGATGGCAGAGTGTGACGTTTGCCCAGCTGGTTGCCTGTCTTAATTCAGGGATTACAGTTAAGTGATTGGATGGATCTCAGAAGAGACTTTGAACTTTAGACTTTTAACATTGTTGATACTGCTATAGACTGTGGAAACTGATGGTTGGACTAAATGTATTTTGCATTATACTATGTTTAGGTATGGCTGCCATAGACTCCTGTGTTTAAACAAGCCTAGGGAGGACAGGGACTGGAATGTGATGGTTTGCATATGCTTGGCCCAGGGAGTGGCACTGTTAGAAGGTGTGGCCTTGTTGGAAGTGTGTCACTGTGTGGGGTGGTCTTGGAGACCCTCCTCCTAGCTGCCTGAGGATGTCAGTCTGTTCCTGGCTTCCTTTGGGTGAAGATGTAGAACTCAACTCTTCCTGCACCATGCCTGCCTAGATGCTGCCATGCTCCTCCTTGATGATGATGGACTGAACCTCTGAACCTGTAAGCCAGTTACATGTTGTCCTTTATAAAACTTATATTGGTCATGGTGTCTGTTCACAACAATAAAACGCTTACTAAGGCTTGCAGCAAGGCAGATCCAGGATAAGGTGAAGCCTATCATTGGATGAGAAGGAAAGGTTGTCAAGGAAAAGGAAGGAGAGAGGAGGAGGAGGAGGAGAAGGAAGAGGAGGAAGAGGAGGAGGAAGAGGAGGAGAAGGAGGAGAAGGAGGATCGAGAGAAATCAAGATGGAGACAACGGAGCAGGACGATCCAGATCCAGGCGGACTAGGTCGATTTGGGTCGATTTTACCTTGTCTAGGTGGGCGGTTTAAGTCTTTATTAATTGGCAGTGAATTTATTGTGTGAATTTATTGTGGACTGAGTATTTAACATATGAATCTAATTGCTAAATTACAAGTTTCTGGAACTTTGACTTTACTCACCAAGGGGACAGTGTGAAAGCGGCTGGCAGAGAAACAGCTGGAGCGCGCGGCTCCCACAGATCTGCGCTGAGTGAGGACTCCCGGGAACCGGTTCCTCCACTTTTTAATATTACCGCAACAAGAAACTTCACTATTTATGAAATTACTGCAAAGCTAGTTAGTGGTGGCACACTCTATAATCGCAGCACTCAGAGACAGAGATGGCCAGTCTCTGAGTTCCAGGAAAGCCAGGGCTACACAGAGAACCCATGTCTTGATGTCCCCCCACCCCACTTCACTAAGCTGAGTATAAGAATGTCTAACAATGTTTAAAATCTTTGGATGAAGAAGACAATAGCTTGCTTAGTATAAACAATGACTGGAAAGATAAGGCATGGTGGGGCAAACTATCATCCCAGCATGGGTGTGGTCAGCAGTTCCACTCCAGTCCTGTGCTAACACCTTCTCCCAGAGGAAGAGGCCCTGCAGCTTCCCAGCTAGCTGTGTGCAGGAGTATGGCTCTTCTGCCTGTGGGGCCCTGGGCTTTGGAGACATCATGTAGACAAGGCAGGCCTTGAACTCCTGGCCCTCTAGCCTCAGCCTCCCCGTGATGACAGAGATGGGTCTGATTTTGGTTCCCATATGCCTTGGTTTTTTGTGTTTTGAGTCCTCCTGCCTCAGATGTACCCAGGACCTGGCACGACTTCCACAGGAGGACGATGGGCTGGGCTCCGCTCTCAATTTGTCCTGGGCAGGACCCTGGAGAGGAGACAGGGGGGTGGAGGCAGGAGGGCTGGAGGGTACAGCCACTGCACCCCGCACCACAGCTCTGGCTTTCATTGGTCCAGCCCTGCTGGGAGTACCATGTTCTTCAGCTCAAGGACAGAGACCTCCAGGAAGGGTGGTCACAGGGAGGGCGTATTGATTTTCTAGTTCCCACTGTTGATCTGAGAGGGATCCTGGGGCACGGGGGCTGGGCTCGTAGTATTTATTTAAGCATTGTGTAAACACACACACCCCTTGCCCTGACCCAAAACCCTTTGTTTTCTCTCCTTCTTTCTTGGCAGGTGGGACTCAGGGTCTGTGGTTGCCAAGTGTCAGCCTAGGCTGGTCACATTGACCCTTAAGGTCCAGGTCACCCCAACCCTGACCTTCGTTTCCCATTCTTACCTTTGGGGTGAGATGGGTGGGGCTTCGAGGGGTAGATCACTGTGTGGGCGGGCCTGACCTGGGCCTGGCTGACCCTTACCAGCAATGGCAAAATAGAAAGCTAGGCCAGTAGAGGAAGAGAGGCAACATTGGCATAAACCTGAAGCCATGAGCAGGGACAGCGAAGGTGGTGTCTAGGACTCAGCCAGCCGGAGAAAGTGATTTACGCCTATCAACTTAGGCGTGGGAATGGAGTTTTCAGACTAACATGCTGTGCCCTGGGCCACTCCAGTGTTCCCCAAGGCCATGAGGAGGGCCAGACTGCAATCACCACAGTGGGTACCAACTTTTGGATTTGGGTGGGCGTGGGGGTGGGGGGGTGGTTGGTGACCCAGGGTCTTGTGTAGTCTGGGCTGGCTTCACACTATGTAGCTGAGGGTGACCTTGAATCCCCTGCCTACACGTCAGCCCCAGGGATGACAGGGTTAAGCCTCCAAGCCTGCTCTGGAGGCAGATCTTTGAAGTTAAATTAATAGCTTCAGCGAAAATGGGGAATCTCGTGTGCTACACTTGCTGGCGTGGAAACCTTCAGGAAAGGAGGCTGGGGAAGGCTAGAGAAGCTGACTCTAGGTGCTTTGTGTGAGGAGTTTGGCTGGAAGGCAGGCCAGCTGTGTGTGTGTGTGTGTGTGTGTGTGTGTGTGTGTGTGTGTGTGTGTGTGTGTAGGCTGCTCACTCCTTTGCCCCAGGCATGACCTTGCTGTGTGCTAGCAGAGTGCCCCCATCCTGCCCTCTCCCTCCCACTGTCTAGACAGCTTACCTTTGACCTCTCTACCCCTCGGAGTGTCTGAGCCCAGAAGTCTCCTCTGGGAACTTAAGAGACAAAGCCTTATTCTCTGTGTGGGAGCTGTGGGGGTCCCTATGCCAGTGCCAATGGCTTCTCAAATGCAGACCCAGGCTGGTTGCCCCCCTCCCCAGCCCACCATCTCTCTGCACCCACAGGCTGGAGGGAGCAAACAAAGAAAAGGGGTTTGGTATCCCCCCCCCACACACACACACAAGAAGTACAGTGTCTGGGAGGAGAGAGGGCAGATGGCTCTTTTCCCTTTCTTTGTATGCAGCAGTAGGGGAACCAAACCATCTCAATGTCTGTGTCTGGGTTTCAGAAGCTAAATCTTGAGCAGCCACAGCCACTAAACATGCCTGTTGGTGGTGCCAGTGCCTAGTGTCAGGGACACTGGTCACAAGCTGTAAGGATTACCTCATCCAGGCACTGGAAGTGGAGGCAGAGACTCAGGAGTTCAAGGCCAGCCTCCCCTACAGGTTGGGATCTGAGAGACTTTGTCTTAAAAAAACAAAACATCAGGAAGAGAGTAAGAAAGAGGTGGGTAGGGTGGCTCAGTGGGGAGTCAGCTGCCACCAAACCTAAAAGCTGGGCTTTATTCCCCAAGAGCCAGGTGGAAGGAGAGCTGCCTCCTACCACAGGGCAGTGGTGGCCAGTCACCCTGGAGCACAGCCTTCCTATCCTGGCCTGGTTCCAGAGACTTACAGAGCTGGGTTTGGAGGTTAGGGTTTTGGTTGTGTTTTGAAGTTTTTTAGTGATTTTACTCTGTAGGCCTTGAAGCCCCTAAGCCCTCCTGCCTCTGCCCTCAGGGTAGAGGAAGGCTAGCCTGTGCTACCACCTCTGCTCTTCTTTTATAAAAGAGGTTTCACCAGTGCTGGGTGGCACTTTTCCCTCAAAGCCCGGTGGGTGTGGCCCCACCCAGGGCAGCTACAGCCACACCTTAGGAAGTGCTTCCTGGTTGCCCTCCCCTCAGGGCCTGGCTGGTGTATGGGACCCCTCAGTACCTCAGGTATTTTGTCCTCTCAGCAGGGGCTCTTCTGCCCTCTGATACCCTTCTTGCCCAGTGTGCCTTCTGTTTGACCCCAAAGCACCCACCAAACACCCTGATGGGTCCGGGACCCTGGGAATAGAAGGGAGAAGGGCCTGCCAGGTTGCACTCGGGGAAACTCCATACTCTTTACCCAGAAACCAATAAAGTTGTTGAAACCTGTCATTGTGCATCCAGTGTCACCTATGGGGGACTTACAGCAGGTTCAAACGACTGGGATCCCTCAACCGTTCACCATAGCTGACTCTGACTACTGGCCTAAAGCTATCTTCCTACCTCAGCTCTCCTGGGTCTGCCGTCAAAGGTATGAACCAACACCCCTAACTTCTTTTTGGAGTAGACTGGGATGGACCCCCAGCTTTATACAAACCTAGCGTTATTCTAAGGGTCTGGAGAATCCCAAGGTGGAAGCCAGACCTCAGCTTCCCCATATCCTATGGTCCTCACTGACTGAAATTTCTCTGGTCAGCTGATCCCTGCTTGACAAAAAGGAAGAAACGGGGTGTTTCTTGCCAAGCCAGGGCTTGTGACCCTGGCCTGGGAACACAGATTCCTGTCATCCTGTCACCCTGTCACGCGCTGCAAACTTTTATAGTCATAGGAAGTCATAAACTAACAGTCAGTGGTAGGGACACAGGAAGGATTCTGGTTGGGTTTACAGGGGCCTGCTGACGTTCCCAGCTGGGCCATCAGGCATTGTGAGACTTGGGTAGAAATGTGTGAAGGGCACCTGGGCCTCTATCAGAAGAGTAAACAAGGGACCCCAAAACATTAGAAGTTCCCCAGGAGTCTCATACTATAAGGAGGAAGGTGAAGCCCCGGGCAGTCGGAGCAGGAACTTAACTTGCTTCTGGCAAACTTTCCACACAGCTCCAACATCCGGTCAGACCACCTTGCTGGAGAGAAGAGCTGAGCGTGATAGGTTAGTAATGATGGACGGTGTCCGTCTGGCTGGCACCGTGTGGCCAGGCACACTCTCCATCCGTGCTTAGCCCAAAGCCTCACGTTAAGAACTTGGGGTGCCCTGTGCCTCTGTGTCCTCCGCCCCCATATGGAATAAATCTTGGGCCAGTGAGATGGCCCAACAGGTGAGAATCTGAATTTGAACCCCAGTGAGTGTTGGGGTCACCGGGCACACAAATAATGAGGAAAGGACATAGAACCTCAGAGATAAACCAAAAGCAACTGTTCACCATGAGGAAGCGCTTCTCACAGGCTAGGGTCCTGAGGTCCAAAGGCCTGGACGGCAGGAGCAGTCTCTTTTGAAGTGTAAACTAAAGAAATTTGTAAATGGAGGGCTAGTCCTGGGGTGAGACCGTGTACAATGGGAGCTCAAGCCTGCTCTGCCGAGGCAGAGGTTTTCTCTGAGGCAGGCGAGGCGCTTTTTCTGAAGCTGAGAAGAGGCCAGGGTTTGAGGGTTTGCAGTAAAATGGAGTACAGAACAAAGCCTGGAATTACCCTGGGCTCTTCTTGAATGCACAGAAGTCCTCTGCTTCCTGAGTGCTGGGATTAAAGGTGTGTGTCACCATGCCTGGCCAAGACCCTCTCTCAGACACAGGTTCACACTGTAAACTTCTATATGACACTTAAAACCCCATTGGGAGGGAAAGGGCCACAAAGGGGACTTGTTTAATGTGATTGACTGGAGTGGGATCGAGGCGGGACAAACAGTCTTCCCATGGACCTAAAACAGTCCTTCCTCCACCCCACAGTCCACCTTCAGGCGTCTGCCTCAAGTGTCTCAGACCTGCCCAGACATGTCCCAGGTGCCCGGGAACTGGAGTTGGGGCCAGATAGCTCTGGCCTCGCCTTGCGCGATACTGATAAGGGCCGTTGGGGGTTGCGGGAGGGGGGGCACAATAAAATCGAGCCAGAGACAGAGTTGGGAAGGCAGAGAGAGCAGCAGGATATCTTAGACATTTATCTTAAGGATTTCATGACTTTTAAACTTTTTATATATGTATTATGCGTGTGGGTGCTTTGCCTGCATGGAGGCCAGAAGGGGACGTTGGATACTCAAGCTGGAGTTACAATGGTTGTGACAGTCCTAGTGAGGGCTCTAGCCAGCCTGGGGGCCCTTGTCCGCCTTTGTCGGTTACCCCTTGCTAATTGTTAGATTCCACTCCTAAGGTGAACCCCCAAGGTCTCTCCCCTTATCTCCCCTTATTGGGCCACTTCCTCCCCTGAGGCTGACCACCAAGGTCAATGCTACCAAATATGGAAGTCCAGCAACCAAAAGCCCCTTTGGCTCACCTAACTAACACACCCAATTAAAATCCGACCTCATATGAACCCAGGGGTTCTCCTTTATCACCATTTATAAACCTCCGTTTGCCTGCAGACCAAGTCTGGGGTAAGGTCTGACTTTACCTCAAGGAGCCCTGTCAGTCAAGATGAGGATGTGGGATGAGGGGTGACCCAGGTCAGGTCTGGCCTGCTGTGGGTCTCAGTTTCCCTGATAACCACTGAGCATACATCTGCCACAGCCCATCGCCAGCGTGCACTTCACAGGGTGCACAGCAAGAGTACAGGAGTGGCCATGGGAACCAGGGTCAGGGAATGGGGGGCTGATGTTGGGAAATGCTTTGCTCAGGGTTCCAGCAGGAGGCATGTGGGGATCTGCGGAGGGTCAGCTGACCGTCCCCCAGTGGCCTCTGAGACAGGGGCTAGGCCACTTTCCCCAGAGTCTCTGCTGAGTCACCTACACCCCGGGGAAGGAGTCTGATGGGCAGGCCCTGAGTTCCCTCCCTGCTGGAGAGCTCAATCCCTCCTAGACTCCCACCAACTCCAAGAAGTCAGCAGAGCCACTGAGAAGCAGTAAAAGTGCCCAGAAGATCCCAGAGCAGAAGCTCTCACAGTTTATTAGAGCAAACAGAATAACTCTTTTTTACTCCAGGGAGACATAATCTTTTACCATCATGTATGACAGTATCTCTGGCTTTCCTTTATGGCCTGTCGCTGATTTTTTTTTTTCCCTTCTGTGAGACAGCTGGCTACAGACTCACTTTATTGCTGAAGATGACCTTGAACTCCTAATCCTCCTATCTCTACTTTGCAAGTTCTGGAATGACTGATGAGCACCCTCGGGACTGGTATCTGCAGTGCTGGAGCTGGAACCCAGGGTTTAAGGCAGACTAGCACTCTAACAACTAAGCTTACAAGCACTCTAATAACTGAGTCACAAGCACTGTAACAACTGAGATACAAGCACTTTAACAACTGAGCTACAAGCACTCTGCCCAGTGAGCTTCAGCCTCAGTCACGGCTCAGTTTCCCCCGTTTGTGTGGTCCTGGGGAATCAGTACCCACCATCCCCAGATGACATAAATGTACTTTCTGGTATGAACAGAATTTTCTTCTTTTCCCAGTTGGATGCATTTTTTAAAACAGGAAACAATTTGGGATTTTATGACCAACCTCTCTGCGTCAATTAATGTGGTCATGTGAGGTTCTCCTTTGTGGTATTAAGGGCTGCATGATCGTAACTGATTTTAATGGTGACTCACTTTTGAATTCCTGGGGTGACGGATCCTGGGTCCTAGGGACTAATCAAGCACACTAATCAGCACACAATGGTGCGCTGGTGGCTGGTTTAGGAAACCTATATTGCTAGCGGTGGGGGGCGTTGATCCACACCTCCATGCCACCCTGTCTCTCTTCTAGCTTGAAAATAAGAGCAATGATGGCAGTCCACACCTGTGGTCACTTGGAAGGCTGAGGTAGGAGGATGACCAGTTCTGGACCAGACTGGGCTACTTGCTGAAATCCTGTCTCAAATGAAATAAAAGGAAGAAAGGTAGTGGCAGCTTTGTTTGAGTTTCCCTCTGAAAAGAGTTCAGTCAAAGACTGGATATTAATTCTTCTGTAAAGGTTTTGTAAAATTCACCAGTAAACCATTCTTATTTGAGATTTTTTTCCCCCAGAGAGATTCTTGATTAGTGACTCCAGCTCTTTATTTATTATAGATCTCAAGATATTAGAAAAATGTTAAGACTCACTTGATTTGTAATTCTGTGTATATATATGTGTGTGTGTATGTGTGAGCCCAGGTACCTGCAGAGGCCAAGAGGGGGCACTGGGTCTCCTGGAGCTAGAGTTACAGGTGGCCAGCTACCTGACCTGTTGTTAAAAAATAAACTTGGGTCCCAGAGAGAGCTGTGAGTTCACCTAACTACTGAGCGATCTCTCTAGTTCCTCTAAGTATATTTTTGAAATTTCAACATTTCTGTTCTGTGAGACAGGTTCTCATGTAGCACAGGCTGCCCTTGAACTTAATGTGTAGCTAAGGGTGCACCACACTCAGACAGTGTTAGGGATTGAACGCAGTCCCTCCTGGATGTGAAGCAAGCACTTTCCCAACTGAGCTACAAGCACTCTACTGACCTATAAACACGTTACCAACTGAGCTACAAGCATTCTACTGACCTATAAACACGTTACCAACTGAGCTACAAGCATTCTACTGACCTATAAACACGTTACCAACTGAGCTACAAGCACTCTACTGATCTATAAGTACTTTCCCAACTGAGCTACAAGCACTCTACTGATCTATAAGTACTTTCCCAACTGAGCTATAAGCACTCTACTTATCTATAAGCACGTTACCAACTGACCTACAAGCACTCTGCTGATCTATAAACACGCTACCAACCAAGTTAGAGTCTCAGCCCAGGGTTCAGATCTTGTTTATCAGCTCCAGCCCTGTTTCGATACAGGCCTTGAGATTTTAGATTTGTTTATTTATTTGTTTATTGTTTTGGAGATAGCCTGATTTACATAGAGAGTTCTGGGTGCAACTGACTGTCCCAGACCTCTCTATGTAAATCAGGCTGACCTCCAACTCACAGAGATCCACCTGTCTCTGTTCCAGGATCCACCTGTCTCTGTTCCAGGATCCACCTGTCTCTGTTCCAGGGTGTTGGGGTTGGAGGCGTGGCCACTAGGCTATGCCTGGCATTTTAGAATCTTGGTCTGTGATCCCAGCTCTATTTTCTAGAGCTTCTCAGGAAACCTTTCCCTTTTTCCCTGAGTCCTGTTAGGTAACAAGAGTTTCCAGGGCTGTGTCTGCTGCATCCTGATTTTTTTTTCCTTCCAGTCTTAGGGTTTCCCACTTTCTTACCTATAGAGTCGGTAGTGCTGGCTCCCTGTCTCCATGACTCTAGTTGTAACTCTAGTTATAATTTATGTTGTACATTTTCCTTCTCTTCAGTGCTGGTCTAGCTGTCTGATGTGTATTTTTGAGACAGGGTCAGATGTAGTTCAGCCTGGCCCCTGTCACTGTATATAAGGGAATAACCTTGAACTTCTGATCCTCCTGCCTCAGCCTCCTGAGCCTGGCACCCTAGGCTTCCATTCCTACAGCTGTTTCCCCACACTGCCTGTGGGGTGGCTCTGCTGTGTCTCCCACAGGATCTTTACAGTCTCCTCTCTCTCCTGGTTCTCCTTCTACTTCCTCTAGATAACAGGTCAGGCCACAGATTTCAGATCTCTTCTAATATCTGTGCTGTGTCACCTGTAACACCTGTGCGTGTCACCTGTAACACTTGTGCGTGTCACCTGTAACACTTGTGCGTGTCACCTGTAACACTTGTGATACTTGTATTCAGTAACGTACATGTTTGTTGCTGCTGTTTTTGAGACAGGGTTTCTCTGTGTAGTCCTGCCTGGCCTGAAGCTTCCTATGTAGACCAGGCTGGTGTCCAGCTCACAGAGATCCTCTTGCTTCTCTGTTCCTCAAAGGCTGAGGATAAAGGCATGTACTACCACACCTGGACTGAGTTTGTTTTCATTCATAGTTAAATCCTTTCCAATCTACCTCATGATTTCTCTAGACCCTTGTTCCAGTGTCACAGCACTATTCAGGTATTGTGGAACGTTGTATTCGCTCCTTTGTTTTTTTTCTTTTCTTTTCTTTTTTCGGAGCTGGGGACCGAATCCAGGGCCTTGCGCTTGCTAGGCAAGCGCTCTACCTCTAAGCTAAATCCCCAACCCTCTCTGTTTTTGACACAGGGTCTCATGTAGGCCAGGCTGGCTTCAGACTCCCTATGTAGCTGAAGATGACCTTGAACTCCAGATCTTCTACCTGTACTCCAAAGTGCCAGGTGTTGGGTATGCACCACCATGCCTTCTGCTGGTTTCATTCAGTTGAAACCGGAGACTATATTTCCTATGATTTTGCTATTTTTAAATTTATTAGGACTTGTTTTATGGCCTAACTCGTGGTCACCCCTGGAGAATGTTCTGTGTGCCCTGAGGAAGCGTAGGTGCTCCTCTCTGACACATGGGAGGTTCTGGATGTGTGTCAGGCTCTCACCTTGCTGACTGTCTCTGTGACCACAGGACCAGCTCAGTAACGATCTTCGGGGGGGCAGGGGAGGGTGTTTCTGTACTTGGCTCAGACTTTGGAGTCTGACTCTCAGTGCTTTATTTTAGGCCTGTATGAGCACAATTTATGGAAAACTTTCCTGGTGATCACTAACTCAGTTCTGTGTGCCCAATAAAGACACAGTAAACCAAAGCTGTAAAGGTCAGGTGTGATTACATCGAAGCTCTTTGTAAAGTACATGTGACACCTTCCATAAAGAGGGCTGCTATCTACTGAGAAAACCAAGCTCATGGTAAGGGTCTGGGGAGGGAGGGTCCAGTGTGGTCTCCTGCCAAGGTCACCAGGCTGTTAACCTCATCCACTCCTGCATCCTTTCCTTACATTCCAAGTTCCTGGAGCCTGCCTGTGCTTCCTACATCTGACTGGATATCGGTGGCCTCCTCTACCAGACTCTGACCCATGAAGAGACCTGAGAGATCCGGGCCTGAGCACTGACCTCTGACTCCACGCATGCACCTCTCCACACAGTAAATGTGTAAACGTAAAAGAAAATAACTGATATACTGCTGAACCATGTGGGGGTGGGGGTGATGTCTCCCAACTTCCAGGAGGCTGAGGTAGAAGGATGGTGAACTTGAACCCAGATTGGACTGTATAAGGAGAGTCAGAGAAACAACGAAAACACCAAGGCAACAACAATAGGCTTGGGGTTGTAGATCACCACCTGGGAGGCAGTGGCTCTCTCTGTGAGAAAGAGGCTAGCCTGGTCTACAGAGTGATACCCTATGGCAGTGTAAACGTAAGAGACTGAAGCCTTCAGTATGAGTAGAACTATTTATTTTCTCCCTCTAGGCCTGAGTGTGCTCTCAATAGAAGGCTCTGGTAACCGCGCATGTGTTTGTTTTTATTTATTTTTAATTAGGTGGGTTTGTTTGTGTGTCTGTGCAGATCAGTGCACAGGAGCCATGAGTGCAGGTGTCCTCAGAGCGTCAGAGTGCCTAGAAGTGTCAGATCTGCTGGGGCTGGAGCTGCAGGGGGTGTGAGCCACTTGATGTGGGTGCTGAGAACCAAACTCCTGTCCTTTGCAGGAGCAGCCAGTGCCTGCGAGGATGAACCCGTGACCCCCCCCCCCCGCATCCGCTCTCCCGAGATAAAAGACAGGAGTGTACCACACCCTGTTTGCAATAACAGAGGATTGGCAAGGCCCTGTGCAGGCTAAAGTAAATACTTAGCTATAAAAACTCCACCAAGCCAGCTAGCTACAAGCACTCTACCCATTGAGCTGGCCTACAACTTACAAACTTTTTCCTTACATTTATTTGGCCTGGCGGTAAACTTGCCATGAAATACATGTAAAGATCAGAGGACAGCTCGCAGAAGTAGGTTCTTTGCTTCCACCGTGAGGTCTAGGGCTGAGTCCAGGTGCGCATGCGCAGTCCTAGCGCGCCATCTGGGCCGATCTGGTGTATTATGAGGGCTGCGATGTCTACTGGTATGCACATTCACAGGTCCACAGTCGCAGACAGGATTTCGGGCCACAGAGGCTGTGCCCGGCTGGCTTTGGTCACGGATATTTCTGGTCCTTTTGCCCTGAGGAGTTAATGTTTCCACAGAGAGTTTCTACAAATGCCAGATGCCTAAAAAGAAAACAAATAAGAATGTAAGCTTAGGGCTGGAGGGTTGGTTCAGTGGTTAAGAGCACCGACTGCGGGGTTGGGGATTTAGCTCAGTGGTAGAGCGCTTGCCTAGCAAGCGCAAGGCCCTGGGTTCGGTCCCCAGCTCTGTAAAAGAGCACCGACTGCTCTTCCAGAGGTCCTGAGTTCAAATCTCAGCAATCACATGGTGGCTCAACACCATCTGTAATGGGATCTGAGGCCCTCTCCTGGTGTGTCTGAAGACAGCTACAGTGTACTTATATATCATAAATAAATAAACGTTAAAAAAAAAGAATGTAAGCCTAGCATGCAGGTTTCTCCGGTCTCTGCCAACCTTGGTGGCTTATTTTCTGAGTCAATCTCAAGGCCTCGGACTCTCAGTGATGCTCCTCAGTCTCCTGGGCAGACAGACTTTTGGGTAGCGGTTGTCTTTACCTCTTTCTACATGTTACTTTATCTGATGAGTGTAGTGTGCATGTCCGTGCTCCATGTGCATGAGCAATGCCCACAGAGACATGAAAAGGGTCTTAGTTACAGCCGGTTGTGACCGCCTGTGAGTGCTGAGAACTGAACCTTGGTCCCAGCAGGAGCAGCAGGCAGCCTTAACCACTGAACCATGGCTGAAGCCCCACTCTGAGGCTGGGCTCTTCCATTTGCCTACATTGCTACCCGGTGAGCCCAGGGCCCCGCCTGCCCTGTAATTGTGTACTGGGTCCTTTGCTTCTATCCGTGTCTCCCTGCCCCACTCCCCTGCCCCCAGCTTTCAGTCCACAGAACGCGCCACGCCCACAAGAGAAGGTACAGGGCCTGGTCTGAGAGCCTTTGCGTGATAGCTGTTGTGTAATCGGTAGAAACATGGGCCTTATTTTCATAGAGACGTGGGGGAGGGGCTGTCAGACATGTTGACACGCCTTCCCTCTGCTAGGTAAGGTACCCTCCTGTGGACCCCGGTTCAATTTCCCCCTCCCACAAGTGTAACCCCAGCTCCAGGGAGCCTGACGCCTTTGCTCTTGCTGAACCACAGACACGCACTAAGTGCACAGACATGCACACAGGACCCCAACAGACACTGAAATAAAATGAACATAACCAACAAGCACCCTCAGCCTCCACCTTCTGATGTCTCTCTTTTTTTTTTCTTTGAGATAGTATTCAGGCTGGCCTCCAACTCACTCAGTGTCCAAGGATAACCTTGTACTCCTGATCCCTGAGCCTAGCCTCCCTGGTGCTGCGGTGACAGGTCTTCAGGACTAATCCTGGTTTATGTGGTGTTGAGGATAGAATCCATGGCCTTGTGCATGCTAGGCAAGCACTCTACCCAGAGCTGTATACAGTGTATACAGTATGAGGGGTATAGAAACGGCAGTATAGGGGTTGGGGATTTAGCTCAGTGGTAGAGTGCTTGCCTAGTAAGCGCAAGGTCCTGGGTTCGGTCCCCAGCTCCGAAAAAAAGAAAAGAAAAAAAAGAAAAGAAAAAGAAATGGCAGTATAGAAACTGCCAAATGGCTGATTTGTTATGGGGGGCAGGTTTGTATTGTGGGCAAAGGAAAATATATCCAGAGGCATCAGGAAGAGTGCAGAGCAGAGAGAAAGAAATCTATCCCTGGCCAGGGCTGTGCAAGAGATCACGAGCTCGAGTGGGCAAACTGGCGATTATAAGGGACTCCTTTTGGGGACAGAAGACCCATTTTACAAGTTCTTGAGGAACCCTGGCTTTTGTCTACCAGCCAGAAGGCTTGTCTTCTATCCTGAGCTCATTTCTGGAGGGCCTGAGACGTACAGCAAAGCACCTTTCCAACTGAACTATAAGCACCCTATCAACTGAGCTACAAGCACCCTATCAACTGAGCTACAAGCACCCTATCAACTGAGCTACAAGCACCCTATCAACTGAGCTACAAGCACCCTATCAACTGAGCTACAAGCACCCTATCAACTGAGCTACAAGCACCCTATCAACTGAGCTACAAGCACCCTATCTAAGCTACAAGCACCCTTCCAACTGAGCTACAAGCACCCTTCCAACTGAGCTACAAGCACCCTTCCAACAGAGCCACAATTCAAACTGAGCTCTAGGCCCTGTACCAGGGAGCTCCGACCTTCTGTTTAGTCTATTTTGAGACAGGATGTTGTAGGTTAGGTGCTATGCGTGACCTGGCTGAGCCCCAATCCTCCTTCCTCTCTTCCTAGGGGCTGTTTTTCTCTAACTGTTCACTCTTGCATGCCTGGGTGCTTTCACAGGAGCAGCAGGCAACAGTTCTTCCGTCTCCTCATGACACAGCATTTTCCCCCTCAGCGTGCCCAGCACAGGAGGAGTAGGCTCACACTCATGGTGTCCTGGCTGGAGGAAGGCTGGGCACTACAATCCCCACAGGGACAGCGGCTATGTCACTCTGGGGGGACAGAGCAGGCAAAAGGGCCAGAGGACCAGTGTGGCTGGACTGTGGCTACTTTGTGGGTTCTCTTTTCTTCTACCCTAACACCAGAGAGAGAGAGAAAGAGATAGTGAGGAACGGGGTGATCGTATTGTTAGACTACTTCCTGCTGGTTAGGGGCACTGAGTTCATTGAGGCAAGGTTGATCTTTGTGGTCAGGATATCTAATTTCTTTTTCTTGGTGTTTCTTCTTTGCACAAAACCACGACCAACGACAACCAAAAACCTACTCTTGGACCCTAGCATTTTTATACCCTGTGAAGGGTCCCCAGAATTCCAAATGTCACACAGGTACAGACACTTATCTGCAGCTGCAAAACCAGACCCCTGCCAGGACACAGGGCAAATTCATGGTCAGCTGCTGTGGACAATCTGTGGACTGGTCCCAGCTCACCTGCCCCAGAGTGTGGCCTTGGGACCCAGGAATGCTGTTTGTGGAGAGGAAGTCAGGAACCATATGTGGAAGCCGTCTCATCTCCCACGGCTGGGATTAAAACGAAACATATTCTTACAATATTTCTGTGGTTTTCAAAGAAACCAAAATTGTCACCACATGAGGGCACCAGCTTTGGAGGAGCCTGGCAGGCAGTGGTGGGCAGGCAGGATGAGAGTGCTGTTCTTTCTATGGGATAGAATATTCTAGAACCCAAGAGGGGAGATGTCCGTACTGCATAAATAGTACATTCATGTGTCGTGTGCTTAAGAACAACAAAACAATTTCAGTAAGTAAAGCCAGGCCTCAGGAAGTCAGCTCAGGATGGGGCTCAGTGGCAGAGAGAGTCCCCTCAACTGGAGGGGACTGAGGAGCAAAACTCTCAAGGCTTAGACCGGAAGGGGCACTGAAAGTGGGGCTTAAGACATGAATAGAAATTCAACATGAAGTTTGCCCAAACCTATCTGAACTCTGACTGCCTGAAACCAACATCATTGCCAAGACTTTAATCACCTTAGTTAGTCAATCCTGGGCTAGCAGCTCCATTGAAGCCTCAGCTACTCCCCCGGAAGCAGAGATAATCTAGGATTCTGCTGACTCCCCGAGGTCATCATGGGAAGAGGTCAGCAGGTTGCCCTGTCCTCTGGGGACTGTCATACATAACGTTTCAGATTGATCTGCAGGGGTCACGAGGTGCTGTCCCTGGGGCAGGAAGGCCAGGGCCTTCTCGTGTTCACGAGGATGGGGTTGGCCCAGCAGCTGGTCAGGGTCCCAGCCTGCTGAGGTCATGGTTGGCTGGAAGCCCACAATCAGGCCACCCTTACACGGCTCTGGCTCCGGGACCGGTTATGAGGTCATCAGCTGAGGATTTTGAGGAAAGAGGAGCCAAGTTGGCACAATGCCACATTCCAGAGTTTTGTGAACCAGAAATCTGTGTTTGGGGGGTGATGATGCTTATCAGAGGATGGGGGACTCCATCTTGCTGTTGGAGAACATTCCATGAATAAAGTAAATGGCTGATTGATCTTGGTCTTAAAGAGACAGTCCCCAC
The DNA here is from genome assembly GCF_011064425.1 of Rattus rattus. NCBI lineage: Eukaryota > Metazoa > Chordata > Mammalia > Rodentia > Muridae > Rattus > Rattus rattus. The sequence goes on along the minus strand of NC_046166.1, from coordinate 12,880,562 downwards.
AATGTAGGAAGCGTGGCATGCTATATAGCAAGGAAGAGCTTGGCCGCTCATTCTGTCATCTTGACACTCAGGAGACTGAGGCAGGGGGATTGTGGATTTGGATTCACAAAGTGAGAGTGTTATGGACCTGGAGGAACTGTCCCCTAGGCCTCTGACATACGTATTTCTGCCCCCAGATGACACCCTGAGACTTTGGACCTGGGTCTCCATCAACAAGCAGCTGTGAGTTAGAAGGGCATCAAGGTGCATAGGTGCACTTACTGAGCGCCTACTGTGTACTCAGGTCACATGGGCGTCTTTAGTTCTCTACCATAGCCTGTAGTGGCCCAATGGGATGAAGCTGGAGGTATGGCTGGTCACACAGAGCAGCGGCTGTGTGTTGAAGGAGGACAGAAGCCCGGGGGAGAGAGAGCCTAAATAGGAAGCCCCAGCGACTTTTTTGAAGGGGCCAATGTATGCTAGGAAAGTTGGGGCCCATCACAAGGAGACGCCGAGGGTCAGAGAGGCGACCTGGGCTGGCTGAGGTTGCATCTGCAGCCTTCAGGGTTGGGTGGGGCACAGAAGTGCTGAGAACATCAAGGCATGTCCCCAGCATCTGCCTCAGCCTCAAAAGGTGGGCCCCAGGGCCACCGCACATGGCTCCCCCACCCCGTGGACCTGAGCAGCTGCTTGGCTCATTCCCATGCCCCACATCTGTGCAGCCACACAGCCTGTATTCCAAGAGACCCTGGGCCATCCCCCAGCCTCAGTTTCCCCACTCGTGACTCATAAGGGTCCTACCTCAACCTCTCATCTCACGCAGAGAGAAAGCAGTCTCCTGATCCCTGGCTTTTGCTCTGTAGTACAGAGAGGCTGAGGAACTTGCTCAAGGTCACATGGGACCATGGGATAGTCCCTCAGTTTGTATCGCGTGTCCCCTGCACCGCCCCCCACCCCATACTCCCACCCTGGAGATGTAGATGACAGTAGCCTTTCACAGGGACTGATGGTCGATGGTTGGCCTAAGATCCAGGCCACCGATCGGAGATCAGCAGCTTGCCCACGGCAGAGAATCTGACCCTGAGACTTAAATTTGGGGAAAAACGTTCAGAGATGAAAATAATCCCCACTCTCATCGGCTGGGTATCCACCAAGCTGCCCCTCCCCACGGGAGCACAAGGGCAGGGTCACCTCCCTTCACACTGATCATTTAGACAAAGGGTCCTGAAGCAGACAGGTAACTTTGGGGGCAGGTCTTGGGTCTACAGGAGGAGGGGGTCTAGTGCATAAGGGGCAGGGCTTAGATCTGAGGAGGGGGGTGTCTGGGATCAGCAGAGGGTGGGTTCTGGGGTCAGCCTGGGCGTCTACCTCCTGTCCAGTGAGCACCAGGACAGAGGGACAGAAGGGATGGCGGTGGGTGAAGACTTACCATGCACCTACCTGGTTTTCACAGGGGGACATGGAGCCCCATAGTCAGTCATAACTTGGAGTCACAGGTCAGAGGCCACCGAGCAGTATGTAGATATTGGGAGGGAACCCTAGGTGCTCCAGATCCCAGCAGGAGACCTTGGTGACACCTGGTGCCCTAGTTGCTCACTCTGGTCTCACTCAGAAGTCCCGACTACAGCCACTACCCCTCGGAGACTCAGGCTGACTGTGGACGGGGCTCCTGGCGCCTTCGTCCTCATCTATCTTCCTTCGGAGCCTGAGACCAACTGCCCTCACCCTCCAGCCACCTACCGACTCCCGACTGGAAGGAGACCCACGGGCAGATTTCCTCTTGCCTCTCTCCCCAATAGAGACCCCTGGTCTGGGGATACTGAGGCAGGCACAGGGCAGGCGTGTGTGAGCACCCAGTCATCCTGGAAATCTAGTGAAGGTTCCTGAAGCAGGAGCTGTTCGCACAGGGTTTTGAAGCATTAGTAGGAGTTCCGAAGAGGACCTTGAATGTGTGCAGTACTCCCTGGTTTGCTCTTCTGTCCCAGCCCATTTAGACAGGGTTATAAAGTCTACTCCTGGGACACTGAGACCGTAGGGTGACTTGCCTGAACTTGCCTTTTCTAGATTTTCCTTGGCTTCTTTACCGTCGACGGGGGTGGAGAAGGGGAGGGAGGGAGAGAGGAAGAAAAGGAGAGAGAGCCCTGGTCCCAAGGGGAAGGAAGAAGCCACTTGAACTTCAGTCTGGACTACATCACATGGTCTGTGGGGACAGTCAGCACTCACTCAGGTCACAGTCCCCGCATTTTCCCTCGTGAGCTGAGAGGTTCCGCCCCCGCCCCCCTGCGGAGCCCTGGGATTCCCGCCCGGATTAGCCTGGTCACCCGAGTTGGCATCGCACAAGGGGGCGGGGCGGACAGAGTCCAGTGGGTATAAAGGCAGCTGCGAAGGCTTAACGCAAAGTCACACTCAGGACACAAGCGACATGGCTCTGCGCGCGCTCCATGCCCAGCCTACAGGCGGTCCTCAGCTGAGGTTCCTGCTGTTCCTGCTGCTCTTGCTGCTGCTGCTGTCATGGCCATCTCAGGGGGACGCCCTGGCAGTGCCTGAGCAGCGACGCTCCCTCTCTGAGTCCCAACTCAACCCCGACGAGCTACGGGGTCGCTTCCAGGACCTGCTGAGCCGACTGCATGCCAACCAGAGCCGGGAGGACTCGAACTCAGAACCAACCCCTGACCCAGCTGTCCGGATACTCAGTCCAGAGGGTAAGTGGCAGCTGGGGACCCACTTCAGCAACACCCTCTCCAAGCTCTAACCAACACACTCAAGTCCACGAGACCCAGTCAGTCCAGCTTCCGAGCCTCAGTTTCCCCTGCTGTGACCTCTGGAGTTGCCAGCAGTCCCCCGTGCAGTGGGCTCAGTCAGAGTAGGAAGGACGACCGTCCTCAGACCGGAGCTGGACAAATGATGTCCAGAGAGGTCGAGGTCTCTCCTGGAGATGCACAGCACTCTAGTGGGAGAGGACACGGGGGATGGTTAGAGGGTCCTGGAGAGGGGAGGTAGGAACGAGAGCCAGGTTGAGAGCCAGAGGGAAAAGAACCTGCGGGAACTGGATCCGGAATCTGACGCAATCGCTGGTCAAGAATCTGCTACTGTAACAAGTGACAGTGGCCTGGATGGGAGGGAGGAGGATCCCTGGGCCTCGGCTCCGCGTTAGGACCCAGGCCGATCTGGCCCCGCCCCCTCACAAATCCGCTTGGGCACGCCCCTTCACAAATATGCTAGCTTTGTGTGAATCCCAGTGAACTGTCACTCTGACGACCTGCAAAGTCTTACTTGGATATGGTAACTACTCCAGAGGTTGAGGCAGGGAAATTGCCGTGAGTTCAAGGCCAGCTGGGACTACATAATGAGAACCTGTCCCAATTTTTTTTTTTTAAGATTTATTTATTATATGTAAGTACACTGTAGCTGTCTTCAGATACACCAGAAGAGGGCATCGGATCTCTTTACAGACGGTTGTGAGCCACCGTGTGGTTGCTGGGATTTGAACTCAGGTCCTCTGGAAGAAGAGTGAGTTCTCTTAATCGCTGCGCTATCTCTGCAGCCCCCGTCCCATTCATTGTTTTCCTCTTTTTCTTTTTCCATTTCTTCCTTCCTTTCTTTCTAACATTATGTATACATCATACAGCTTTCTGCCTGCATGTTTGCCTGCAGGCCAGAAGTGGGCATCAGATCCCATTACAGATGGTTGTGAACTATCATGTGTGGTTGCTGGGAATTGAAGTCAGGACCTCTGGAAGAACAGACAGTGCTCTTAACCTCTGAGCCATCTCTCTAGCCCCCTTTCTTTCTTTCTTTCTTTCTTTCTTTCTTTCTTTCTTTCTTTCTTTCTTTCTCTCTCTCTCTCTCTCTCTCTCTTTCTCTCTTTCTCTCTCTTTCTTTCTTTCTTTCTTTCTTTCTTTCTTTCTTTCTTTCTTTCTTTCTTTCTTTCTTTCTTTCTTTCTTTCTTTCTTTCTTTCTTTGTGAGATAGGGACTTTGTAGCTCAGGTTGATTGTAAACTCAGGGCAATCCTTCTGCCTCCATTTCCCAAGTGTGAAAAGGTGGCCACCAAACACTGCTTTAAAGAAAATCAACTAGGGTTGGGGATTTGGCTCAGTGGAAGAGCACTTGCCTAGTAAGTGCAAGGCCCTGGGTTCGGTCCCCAGCTCCGAAAAAAAAAAAAAAGAAAGAAAATCAACTTCTGTTTGTTAAAACACTTTATTCAGAGGTTTGGGGAAAGGTTTGAGAAGTACTCCACAGGGCAGACCTTAGAGATCTCCCTGTTGCTAAGAGCAAAATCAGCTTTTAACCAGAAGGTGCTGGTGGAAGTCTTTAATCCAAGCACTTGGGAGACAGAGGCAGGCAGATCTCTGAGTTCGAGGCTAGCCTGGCTTACATCGAGAGTTACATTTATTTAACTACACTGAGAACCAGGGCTACCCTGAGAGACCTTGGGCTACATATGTTTAACATCTGTGCAAAGGCCCTGTGGTGGGTGGGATTGGCACATTTGCACACGGACACACCTGTGCCTGGCACATACTGAGCACATGAGTAACGGGCGTTCTGGTTTCTTCTGCAGTGCGATTGGGGTCCCACGGCCGGCTGCTGCTCCGCGTCAACCGGGCGTCGCTGACTCAGGGTCTCCCCGAAGCCTACCGCGTGCACCGAGCGCTGCTCCTGCTGACGCCTTCGTCCAGGCCCTGGGACATCACCAGGCCCCTGCAACGTGAGATCAGCCTCCAGGGACCCCACGCTCGCGCACTGCGCTTGCGCCTGGCGCCGCCTCCCGACCTAGCGGTGCTGCCCTCTGGCGGCGCACGCCTGGAACTGCACTTACGATCGGCCGCCGGCAGGGGGCGCCGAAGCGCACATTTGCACCCAAGAGACTCGTGTCCGCTGGGTCCCGGGCGCTGCTGTCACCTGGAGACTGTGCAGGCAACTCTCGAGGACCTAGGTTGGAGCGACTGGGTACTGTCCCCGCGTCAGCTGCAACTGAGCATGTGCGTGGGCGAGTGCCCCCACCTCTACCGGTCGGCCAACACGCATGCGCAGATCAAAGCACGCCTGCATGGCCTGCAGCCCGACAGAGTGCCGGCCCCGTGCTGTGTCCCCTCCAGCTACACCCCGGTGGTTCTTATGCACAGGACAGACAGCGGCGTGTCACTGCAGACTTATGATGACCTGGTAGCCCAGGGCTGCCACTGCGCTTGAGCACTGGGCCCTGCTCCTTACCTACACTCCCCTTCCATGATGCTATTTATATTTTTATTTAATAATATTATTAATTTATTGGGGTTGGGCTGGGTGGGTGGATTGTGTATTTATTTAAAACTCTGCTAATAAAGGTGAGCTTGGTTTCTATGCGGCGTCTCAGTGATCTCGGCATGATTCCCATCACCCTAGCCTCAGTTTCCCTTGTCACCTGAGAAGTGGAGCAGAGGACGGGCCTCCATTAGGCTGGCCTGGGGGGATTTTATTGACTGACAGCTGATGTGAGTGACCAGCCAGGGCCTGGTGGTCCTGCCATGTTTGAGCCGCAAGGAGGAGCAGGACAGTCAGTAGTTCATTGCTACAGCCCCTGCTTCAGCGCCCTTCTAGGTTCCCCCTGGACATTCCTCCCATCCCCACTTCAAGCCAGGCCAAACATCCCAGAATCAGGGGGCCTCTGCAGTCCAGATAGTCCGACAACGCTGGCTGGGAATGAAAAGTGTAAGAAGCCAGTGGCTGCTCAGTCAACAAGACTGGGTGTCTCGGCTGGTCTTCAGTATGTGCTGGAATCTTGAAGGGAGCTCCAGTGCCCGTGAAGGAATGGATGTGCCAGCAAGCAAAGCGCAAAAGCTCTTCTTCCATTGTCCTTATATAGGTTCCCAGCCGAGGGTGAGGCCCAGATTAAAGGCGAGTCTTCCCACTTTAAAAATTCAGGATCAAAGGCATGGCATATGCCTTCTTTCAAAGGTCCAGACAAGAAGTGCATCCTCCACCGTCAGTTTAGTCTGAGCCCGGAGTAGAGACAGGACGATCTCTGTGAGTTCCTGAACAGCCAGGGCTACACACACACACACACACACACACACACACACACACACACACAGAGAGAGAGAGAGAGAGAGAGAGAGAGAGAGAGAGAGAGAGAGACTTTCTTTTTTTTTTCTTTTTTTTTTTTTTTTTTTTTTTTTTTTTTTTTTTTTTTTTCAGGGGTGGGGAGAACTCAGGACAGCCTCCTGAAGAGCCTACCACTGAGGCCAAGTCCCCAACCCCCTCTGGTGAGCCTTAAGTGTACTCTGGTGAGCAGTAAATCCTGATGGGAAGGACAGAAGGAAAGAAGAGGGGACACAGGGAGACACAGAGAGGCAGGGAGAGCCACATAGGCTGGAGCCCAGACCTAGGATCGGGAACCCGGGAATCTTGAGGGTGGGGAAGGGAAGGAAGATAAGGGGTGGGAGGAGGAACGGATGAAGACCGTGTTGAGACCTCTGGGGCTTCCGGGATGACCCGAGTCAGGGAGAGGAGGGGAGTGAACCTGAGAAGAGGAAGGGAGGGGAAAGACCCCTAAGGGCTGAGAAGGCAGGAATGCCCCCTATGGAGTCTGAGTGGCTGGTGGGTGAGCAGCAGGCAGAGGGGACACAGAGCGAGCAGAACTGTGAATTCAGATAAAGTTCGGACTTTCCGGAAACCACCGGTCAGTCCTGCTCAGAGTTCCACGTGGCCCAGAGCATTTATGGAGCACCATCTGCATGCGCACTGACCGGAGGGTTGTTGCTGATCTTTCTTCCTCTTTAGGAGTCTTCGTGCTCCCTGTGATGTTGGGCGTGCAGGGGGGGCAGGGCGGGGGGTTTACTGCTGGGAACGGATTCTCAGGTTAAATGTCTGTCCCTGGGGGCCAGACCCCGGCTCAGCGCCACGAAACCACACGCTCCTCGTCCTCCAATGGGGCCCGCCCCAGGGACTCCAGGTTGCAATAGACGGGCTGAGGGTCCAGGTCGACACTCCTGTAGTTCATGTAGCAGTCATTGTCTCCAGAAGGGCAGCTTCTGTGGAGGCAGATGTACATCAGAAGCGGGTGACTGAGAGAGGGGCCAGTGACAGGGTCTCATCGTGTAGCCCAGGCTGGCCTGGCTCTCACAGATAATATGCTCCTGTTCCGCTCCTACCTGTTTTTCCAACTTCCTGTGTGACTTCCACTCTTCTGAAAGTCACCGATTCAGCATCATTAAAATATGTGTGGAAGGGATTGGGGATTTAGCTCAGTGGTAGAGCGCTTGCCTAGCAAGCGCAAGGCCCTGGGTTTGGTCCCCAGCTCCGAAAAAAAGAAAAAAAAAATGTGTGGAAGACACACACCTGATTTGACTTGTATATGTGCACTCGTGTAAGCATGGGTATGAGTGTGTGCGTGTGCATGCATGTGTGTGCAAGCGTGCGAGCGTGTGTATTTGTGTTGTCTGTGCGTGTGCATGTGTGTATATGTGCATGTATGGTTCATGCATTTATGTGTGTCTGCGTCCATGTATGTGTGTGGACCTATTTTTGCGTGTGAGTGCATGAATAATTCATGCATGTGTGTGCATGTGAGTGCATATATGTGTCTGTGCTGCGTGTGTGTGTGTGCGCGCGCACACACGCGTGAGTGTGCATCCATATGTACTAGTATGGCTCCTGCATGTATGTGTGTCTGTGCATGCACATGCACGTGCCTGTGTGGGTATACTCATGTGTGCATGCACATGTGCCAATATCTTCTTTCCAGCTGCAGAACCCAGCTTCTTGTCCTTGCGTTTTGAGGCAGGGTCTTGTGTAGGCCAGGCTAGCCTGAACTCGGATTTTACATCCCCCACCCTCACTCCAGATGGTCTGGATGGCAGGGACGAGATGTCTGGGAGAGCACTCCAGCTCCGATCCAGCCCTACCTCCAGTTTACTTTTAATTTTTTTCACTATCATTTGCCTGTGATCGCAGAAGAGGTTGTGACAGGCTCCATGAAGTAGAAGGAAGAAAGAAACCCCAGTTTTCGGTTTTTGGGAAGCTGAGCAGGGCCTAGAACAGGGCCAGTGAAGCCAGGGCGGGGCCATCTCTCCCGATCCCTGACTAACTGGTTCGGCCTACATTGGTGACCTTCCCCATCCCCCTCCACCGGTCACTTCCCCTTTCTCAATATTTGCATATCATTTGCATACATTTCTTCTCAACCGAGTTACACAAATCTCCTACCTCAGCTTCCAGCAGACTTCCCTATTCCATATTCTTGGTCAGTCCCCCCACAAACTTCCCAATTCTCTCTCTCTCTCTCTCTCTCTCTCTCTCTCTCTCTCTCTCTCTCTCTCTCTCTCTCTCTCACACACACACACACACACACACAGACCACAGAGTCTCTTGTGGTCCCCAACTCAGAATCCTTCTGCCTCCACTCCACAGGGCTGGGAAGATAGGTGGGCACACCATCCTTACTCACCTACTCAGTTTTAACCTACTGTGCATCCCGAGTGCCACAGGGAGATGAGGGTGTTGTCCTCTAGCATGGGGACACAGACATCTGTGAGCCAGGAGACTTTGCCAAGTCCTACTTGACCTGGAACCCTGGTTCCTTCAGAGGTATGAGCTGGGTTTACAGCTCACAAGATGGCGGCTGGCCCCTTGGGAACTTTACAAACTCTCATTCTCCTACCTCTGGAGGTGAGGTGAGGCCTGCTGCCCTCATCTGAACATGTGAAGCTTCACGAGGCCCAGCTGACAGTCTCGGGCCAACTACATACTCATGGTGACTCCACTCTCTCAGGCCTCCATGCTCTCTAAAGCAGAGTAATTGCTCATTGTGGACAGGGGTCACTCACCTGTCTGCAGACCATGAACAATCCTCGGCTGCCTGGCCAATGAAGACATTCTCATAATCCATTGTGGACCTGTTGGGTGGCAACTCTGGGGCTTTGGGACGAGGCTGCCGGCTGCTGTACCTTGGCAAGAAGTCTGTCACTGGTGTGGGGCCATCGTGTGAATTCTGGGCTTTGCTGAGACCCTGCTTACTGACATGTCGGCGACGAAGCCTCCAGGCCAGCACAGATCCACCGACAGCCAAAGCCAGGAAGATAGTCCCAGCAACAAGGGTGCCAATGGACCCCGGGGCCCAGCCTGGGGGACAGCTGACCTGGAGGAAGGTGGAGAGGTTCCTGGGAGCTGCCGTGACTGGGTGTAGACACAGCTGCTGCTGCCCAGAACAGTTGTTCTGCCGAACATTCTGCCAGGAGGCCAGACCACAGCTGCAGTCTGCCCTGAGCTCCAGGTCACAGCGTAGGGCCAGCGACCTGTCCACACTGTCCAGATGGTTGTGGGTGACAATCAGGGTTTGCAGCTTTTCCAGGTTGGCAAAGAAGACCCCAGGGAGCACCCGAAGGTTGTTCTTAGACAGGTCCAGGACCTGTGCATGCCTGGCCTTCAAGGGCTGACTCTGTGGCAGGGACAGGCCGAGGCCGCTGAAATTGAGGCAGGTGTCATTAAATGTCTGAGTCCAGTCCACGTTGCTTGCGTAAACCGTGCAGGTAAGATCTTGACTCCCTGACTCGTGCAGGAGGGCCAACAGCATTGGGAGGCATGACCACAGCAGCCCAGCTCCGGTGCTCCCCATTCTAGCCACCTGTGTGGTAAACACTGTGGGTTTAAATGAGTTAAACACCGTGGGTTTACAGATTAATTAATAATTCAAACCAGGCTATATGTGGTGGCGCATACCTTTAATCCCAGCACTCGGCTGGCAGAGGCAGGTGGATCTCTGTGACTTCGAGGCCAGCCTGGTCTACATAGTAAGACCCAACAAAGCCCAAATAAAACACCCCAATCAGTTTCCTGACATGAAAGCTTATGACCCCTGGCTGAGCTGTTTCCCTGGTCCCTGAGTCTCCAACTACTGGTCTGTGAAATGGGTACATCCCGCACCTGCCCACAAGACTAGACTACCTGCCCGGGCTTCCCACCATCTGCAGCACTCCTATTGGCCAAGGCGCAACTATGTGCAAATGAGTTGTTGTCCTGGAAACAGCCTAGCCTGGGTCCTGGCCATCTTTCCTGCAGACCCTGCTATTCTACATTGCCCAACCCTGGAGTGAGGCAGACATGATGCTGTGAAGGATCCGTGCCAGCTGCCTGAGCCCTGGGTCTCACCTCCTGATCTTTGCGGTGTCCCAAGCCTCAAGGGCCTAGGGGTTGGGGTTCACCGCTTCTGGTGCTCTCCACCTGTGAGTCCAGCACCTGAGGGAAGAGGAGCAGGTGTAGGAGTAGAGGGGTCAGCAGAGAGACCTCTGCGAGCCTCAGGCTCTCACGAGAGGAGGAGGGGCCGAACTGTCCCACTTCTCTCTTGCTGTGACCTCACTCTGAGCTCCTTGGCCCGCAGCTTCCCCTCCACCCGCTTCCTGACCTTTGCTGGGCTCTACAAATATTCACTCAACGAACGATCACTTAAAATGCCTCAGCTCTGGGCAGGTACTCAGGGGACATCTGGTCCTGGGAAAGATCAGAACTGGACAGTGATCAGAAGTCCAACCCCCGCATGGAGAAGTGATCAGAAGTCTGTCCGCATGGAGGCAGGACAGAAAGAAGGGACAGACCCTCACAAGGCATCCTAGAAGAGGAGGCATTAAGGTTAGGGCTTCAAGGGGTTGGGGATTTAGCTCAGTGGTAGAGCGCTTGCCTAGCAAGTGCAAGGCCCTGGGTTCGGTCCCCAGCTCCGAAAAAAAAAGAAAAAAAAAAAGATTTATAAAAAAAAAAAAAGGTTAGGGCTTCAACACATAGTTAGGAGTTGCCACAGAGTCTTAAAACCTGTCCTTACTTCTCCAAGCTCTGTGGAAGTTTCTGTGGCAGGCTGTTGGAGAGGGGCTGTGGGGACCAGCTCAGGGAGGGCATTTAGCTGATAAATACCTGGCAGGCAGGAGCGGTCCTCAGCAAGGCAGCAGGAGCTAAGACCCTGAGGTCTGAGGAGCAGCTGGGTAAGAGGAAACTGAAGGAGGAACTGGAAGTGTTGTCCTCCCACTGGTGTAAATGGGCAAGCCAGCAAGTCCCGGGACCAGTGGGAGCCCAGCTGGTGTGTGCTCAGGGGAAGGGAGTGTGAAGACAGAATCCGGATCCCTGAGGCAGAGAGACGTGCCAGGCTGTGGGAGAGGACCCCACCCAGGTCCTAGAAGAGAAAGAAGTGGCATGGTTGTGTGGGTTCACAGGATCAGGGGGCCAGCTCTCTCCTTGACCCCCTTGGGGATGCGGACCACACAGGCTGGCAGGGCCGTGGGGTACAGGAACCCTAGCACTGAAGGGGGTAAGGGGGACCTGGCTTATACTGGTATCTGGGGTCGTGTGTATTCCTGATCCTGGCGAGACCATGCGGCTGGAGAGAATGCCCAGCAATTGAGAGAGCTCGGGCTCAGCCCAATCGTGGGCCTCACACCAGCAGCCCATACGTCTGTAACATGATGCCTCATGTGGATGAACCGGGACTCATGACACTGAGTGACAGAAGTCAGACACAATGATGTGACATGAGCAGCCTCCCTTCCCTAGGCTCCAGCAGCCTCTGCTCATGACCTGAGGCTCATTTTTGGGGAGTGGAATACTCTGGGAGCAGAGGTGACAGACACAGAGGACAGACGACAGCTGACAAGAGTCTATTCTCTCCTTCCCCTGTGTGTTCTCAGAGGATGACCTCAGATGTCAGACATGGATGGTGACAAGAACCAGTCTACAGAAATCTTTGAATGTAATCACAGCCAGAAGCCAGAAGAGCCCTCGGCAATATACCCAGACATAGCAAACTTCCCAATGACCCTTAGGAGTACCCAAATAACCATGCATGCTCATAGACACCCCAAAATATCCAACAATTCTCAGAGACCTCAAAGCCCTCAAAGATATTGGGAGACCCCCAATGTTTCCGAAATGCCAGTGACACACACATAACCCCCACGATCCCTAGAGACTCAGACATGCAGCCTTCAGCACCAAGGTCCCTAATATATGACACCCCACAATTGAGCTCTGCTGTCCTAATGCTTCTATGCTGGAGCAGCCTGCACCCCCCCCCCCAGTGCCCCAGTCTCTGAGGTCAGCTCCACCTGCTGCTTGTCCCCTACAAATGTCTGACACACCAGAAATGCCCAGGTCCTGCACTCCAGTGACCCCTTTCCTGACTCCCTGTGATGGCTACAGGGCCCATGAAGACTGTGCCATGGGCATACTCCATTCTTTCCCACAGGAAGGAGGAGGGCTGCGCGCCAGGCTGCTGGCCAAGCAAAGACCAGGGGATGGGCTGGGTGGCGGGGGACACTGAGAGTCACTGAGGTTATCAAGTTAAGACTGACAATTGAACTCTGGCAGCATTGAGCCTTTGCCCACTCTCAGACCCGCAAACCCAGTTTCTAGTTCCTGGGGAATTTAGAGACAAAGCAGTTCTGAGCTATGATCTTTGTGTGTTCAGCCAGTGTAGCTTAGATTGTGCTGGAACTGTCATCCTCCTGCCTCTGCATCCCCAGTGTTGGGGCGGCAGAGGCTGTGCTGCCACCCAGGATGGGGTTTTATAGAGAACTCGAGTGCCTGTACTCAGAAGCACTCAGGAAACGTGAAACAGTGAGCTAGTGTCTTGGACAGACGACTGTTTCCTACCCAGAATGTGGATGTGGTTAACAGCTTGGTGACCTGTGTTGTCTGCAGGGCAAGGCCGGTCAGTCCTTCCTGTGGACATTTTCCTCTTGGTCAACAGGACTGAGCCATCTTTATGGAAGTGACCATATGTACTCAGTAAAGAGCTTCAGTATAAGCATGGCTTAAGCTTCCTTGTACGCAGTTGGGTTAATTATCAGCAGAATGGTTTCCCCCCAAAATTGTGCGTATGGCTACAATAACCTATCCTGTATCAGACTCCGGGTGCAGAGTCATGCAGCCCAGGGTTCCCCTCCTGCCTCACTAGGGTCTTTTCTCTGCCGGCCCTGGTGTTGGCAGAGACCCTCACAGAATTATAGAAACCACTTGTAGAGACGTATGGCGCGATTGAAGCCAGGGTGGCCACTGCAGTACGCCCCAGAAGTGCTGCGTTTATGTACAGGAGTCCAGGGGGATCTCCTATGTAGGGGCCCCAGCCCCAACCTTAGTTAGCAGGTGACAAGAGCAGGGAGGGAAGGTGGGGGGAGGAGATGGAATCCAGGGCCTGGTGCATGATGGTTAAGCAATTTACCACCGAAGTACTAAGCCTGAGATTTTATGTCTGAAAAGGTTTGATTTTGTTTTTTGTTTGTTGTTTTTGTTTCTTGTTTGTTTGTTGTTTTGAGACAGGGTTTCTCTGTGTAGCACCGGCTGTCCTGGAATTCACTCTGTAGACAAGGCTGGCTTCAAACTCACAGAGTATGAACACTTACTGGACTCGTGTACAAGATTTAGCAAAATCTCCACTATTTGGCTAAAGGCAGTATAGTAGTAATAAAAACAGCCAATTCGTATCCCATTTGCTTTTATTTCATGTGTACTGGTGCTTTGCTTGTATGTATGTCTATGTGAGGGTGTCGGACTCCCTGGAGCTGGAGTTACAGTGAAGAAGCAGTGTGACTCCATCCTGGGCTTGAAAACCATCGTATAGAGAAGACGAACTAAGTTCATTCCCATTTATAATTATATTTGTTTTCTCAAGGCTTGGGCTATGCCCTGAGGGAACTGAGGTAGCAGAATAAACTCCATTCTGTTCTTAAGACTCCATTCTAAGGGTTGGAGAGATGGCTCAGCAGTTAAGAGCACTGACTGCTCTTCCAGAGGTCCTGAGTTCAATTCCCAGCAACCACATGGTGGCTCACAACCATCTGTAATGGGATCTGGTGCCCTCTTTCGGTGTGTCTGAAGACAGCTACAGTGAACTTATAGATAATAAATAAATCATAAAAGAAAAAAGAAAAAGACTCCATTCCAAGTTAACTTGCCTTTAGGGAGGCATGGCCCCCTCCCTTGAAGTCTGAGAAAAAAAACTGCGAAATGTCCCTGGTAGTGGCAAATAGACAGAGCAGCTGCTGCTGGCTGATAACCAGAGTGGGCTAAGGAAACCTAAGTCTTTCCCAAGTCAGGTGCTCCTTTTTGATGTAGGCTCCCTCCTTGTGGTTTAACCAGATGCTGTAAAGCCATAGCTGAAAGACCAACACTCCTTTACCCTCTCATGTAATGCCTAGGTTGGGAGGCTCCCGTTTGTGGTGTTTTTCTTTACAAACCCCCTTCACTTAGACCTGGGGTGCACTCTCCTTCCTGTTCCATCAGGAAGGTTGGTGGCCCAATTCCAACTTGAATAAAGACCCTCATGCCGGGGTTGGGGATTTAGCTCAGTGGTAGAGCGCTTGCCTAGCAAGCACAAGACCCTGGGTTTGGTCCCCAGCTCCGAAAAAAAGAAAAAAGAAAAAGAAAAAGAAAAAAAAAAAGACCCTCATGCCATCGAGTTTACAATCTGGACACAACATTTGGTGCATTGGCCAGGAACCCCCAGACTTCCAGGACCCCTGACCCAGGGAGTCTGGCACCAGCTGGTGTCTGTGTGTTTGTGTATTGCCTGTTTCTGTTCTTGCTTTCCGGTTTTGAAAAAAGCCTCAAGGTGTCTGTATGAGCAGCATGGAGAGGCTAACAGCTGGAGGGTCACAGCCTTGGAAGACAGACAGCTCCACTGTCAGTTGCTTTTGGTTTCTGGAGTGGGAATCTGTGAATCTGTGAGTCTTAGTCTTTGGATTAATTTTTGTTTTCAGTCAGTCATGGAGTGGCTATTTTGTGGCTGTCTTATTTGTTGTGTTGTTTGGTCTTTACTTGTACGAACTGTGAGGGACGCCAAGGGACAGATTGTTTCTCACTTTAATCTTATTCTGACTCAAGGAAGTTAGGGCTAAGGACCACTGACTAAAACTTGGAGTGGCCAGCTTTTGATGTTGGATGGCCACCAGAGGGGAACCTTTAATCTCCCCAGGGTGTCAGCTGTAGAGGATAAAGTGTTTCAAAAGTTTCCCCTCTTTCCCCCTGCGGACACTTCTTCATCAACATGAACAGCCACAGGGTGACCAGGAACAGCAGCAGAAATGGTGGCATCAGCTTCAGGGCTGGAGAGATGGCTCAGAGGTTGAGAGCGCTGACTGATCTTCCAGAGACCCTGAGTTCGATTCCCAGCAGTCACTTGGTGATTCCCCTTTTTCTCAGGATTGGTTCACACAGCCTTATCCCCTTTCCCCTTCCCCTCTGCTCAGTGCAGGCACAGTGCCCACTGGTATCCAGGGCCCCTAGAAGGTCTAAGACTGGGGCCTCCTGTAGACCTAACCAGGCTTTCCCTGAATTGGGAGGTGAGTTCCCAGAGAGCAGGGCTCCACGCCTGGACACACTGAACAGGAGAGGCCCCAAATGGGCCCATGTCTCCCTCACCAGAGCTTGCAACTGACTCCTGGCCACTCATTATTTTCAGTAAATGGCTACCCTTCTTGCTAGGAGAAGTGCTCGCTCTCTGTCTGAACAGATGTGGTCTCTGAGTTGTAAAGAGAGGTTCTCACTGACAATATCCAGCCACGTTCAGCCCACTGAGAGGCAACAACCACTCGCTTCCATGCGCCTTAGGGTACTCAGGGCAGATGCCTTCCCCACCCCCAGACTCTCAAAGCTCTTACAGGTTCTCCTCACCACAGACAGAGGCCAAGAAACTGGCTCCTGGCCCCACAGGGAACCCACTCAGATTGGGACTTTAATGTGGTGGAAGGTAGGAATCTCCAGATTCACCACCAGGCTTTCTGCAGATCTCAACAGTAATTTGGCCAAGGTTTAGATATGATATTAGATGGGAAATTGAGAAAAGCGTTATTTCTTGAACAGGTCATAAAGACTATGTGTAAGGCTATACACACGTAGACCCTGAGAAAACAGAATTCTAGTCCGGGAGCCCTGGCTTCCATCAGTTAGTGCCAGACATGAGGAAGAAGTTACAGATTCAAGAAAGATCAAGAGGAAAGTCGTTGCGGGATCTAGCAGAAGTTGCAGAGAGTAGGGAAAGACAGGAAGACACTGAATTGAGCTCTGGATAGAGTCCTTCTAGGAGAAAGGAAACCCAAGCTTCAACAGACTGCTGGAGGAGTAACTAAAGGGGTCTTGACCCAAACTCTAGGACCATGGAGACGGCCGGAGGCTTATTTATCAAAGAAACTGGACCCAGTGGCAGGAGGATGGCCACCTGGCTTGCCTGCATATTATTGTAGCCACAGCACTGTTGGTTAAAGATGTAGAGACATTAACTTTGGGACAGAATTCGATTATGACTATCTCCCATGCAATTAGAGGGGTACTCAGGCAGCCTTCTGATTGATGGCTCAGTAATGCCTACATGATTCATTATCAGATTTTACTAAGCAACCCTGGCTGAGTTATTTTTCCAGCTGCCTGTTTCCCTGAACCCTGAGACTCTCCTCTGTCAGAGACAGAGTGGACCTGGTTTATGGACAGAGCAGCGTCATCCATGAGGGTCAGAGGAGAGAACAGGGGCAGCAGTGACTACAAAAACAGAGGCAATGGTAATCTGGACTCAGTGTCTTCCTCCAGGCACTTCTGCTCAAAGGGCCAAGCTAATAACATTACCACAAACCCCTATCACGGGAAAAGGACTGGCTGTTAGCATCTGCAGGGACAGCCAGATATTCATTTACTACTGTTCATGTGCATGGAGCCATTTCCCAGGAACGTGGGTTCCGAACAGCAGAAGGAAGAACTGTCAAAAATAAAGACAAAATTCTACAGGACATCCAAAAGGAAACAATGGCTAGAGATAACAGCCTGGCTGACAAGGCTGCTTAGGAGGTAGCCTTAAAGGAAACAGCCATCTCTAGATTGGCCACTGTCCTACCAGAACCATCCAGAGCAACTGATTTATGCAGAAGAAGAAATTAAATGGGCTGGTGGCGATCGACTGAATAATTCCCACCTCTTTAGCAGGAACTGTTCTCAGAAAGATGCAGAGTCACTCACATGAGAGGGAAACGAATGACAGAGCAGTGAGACAATCTAAGGTGACTTTCGAGGCTGTACAGGGCACTCTTGAGGATATAGTGACAAACTTTAAAGCTTGCCAGCTGAGAACACCCCCAGGAACGCCAAACATCCAAATTCCTGACTGCAAGGTGAGAGACTGGGGGCTCACTGGGAAAACTGATTTTACAGGGATCAAGCAGGGATGGTTCTAAATATCTGCTGGTATTTGTGAACATTTTCTCCAGATAGATGGATAGACGGAGGTGTTGTTAGCCAAGACTGAGACAGCAAAGATAGTGGCCAAGAAATTACTAGAGGATATCTCACCCAGGTCTGGATTTCCTCATGGATAGGGTCAGACAGTGGACTGATTTTCGTGTCCAAGGTAAGCCAGAATGTAGCAAAATTCATTGGGGCAGATTGGAAATTGCATTGTGCATACTGACCCCAAGGTTCAGGGCAGATAGAAGGAATAAATAAGACATTAAGAGACTTAACTAAACTCGACACTGGTGGGGACTGGATGATGCTTCTTTGCCCTGTATCAGATAAAAATATTCTCCTTGCCAGATGCCCATCCCCCACTGTCCCCAGTCTACAGTTGGCAGCCATTACAGAACTGAAAGATAATGATTTAATATTCGGGGTCAGAGTTACCCAGTGGGCTCATGAATATGCTCTGAATTATGTGCCCTGTACGAAGCAGGCCCAGTTCCAGAACCACACAAGTCAAGGAGACTGGGACTATGTGAGGAGATGTCACCAAGGTACACTGAGACACAGGTGAAAAGGACACGTCATCATCCTGTTGACCACACCAACTGTAACCAACTGGATGAAATCACTGACTGGGTGCACTCCAACCACACCAGACCTGCTTCCCCACTAAGGAAGACTACCTGGCTCTAGCTGTACCAAAACAGAGGGTTCAAAAGGACGCCATTTTCCTCAAGTTAAAGATGGTAGGATGTCATACAGGTGAAGGCAAGTACAAGATAGAACGAGGCCTGTCATTGGACGATGGGTGGGAGAAAAGTTTTAGGAAGAGGAGGAGATGGGGCTGGAGAGATGGCTCAGTGGTTAAGAGCACTGACTGGTCTTCCAGAGGTCCTGAGTTCAAATCCCAGCAACCACATGGTGGCTCTCAACCATCTGTAATGGGATCAGATGCCCTCTTCTGGTGTGTCAGCAATAGTGTGTTCGTATACATAAAATAAATAAATAAATCTTAAAAAAAAGAGGAGGAGACTGGACGGAGGGAGACTGGAGGAAGAAGCTGCCAAGAGAACATGGAGGCCGATGTTAAGAGTCCACTTTGTACCTTTAAAGGTTGTTATGAATTTTTTTTTTTTTTTTTTTTGGTTTTTTTTCGGAGCTGGGGACCGAACAGGGCCTTGCGCCGCTAGGCAAGCGCTCTACCACTGAGCTAAATCCCCAACCCCGTTATGAATGTTCTTAAGGAATGGATATGTATTGGACTTTGTATGTGTAGGTGGGCAATTATATCTTATCAATGGGATCAGAGGTTATTGTGTTGTGTGTTCTTTTGTGTAGGTTTGAGTTTGGGAGAGTGTGTGGCAGCAGAGACACTGAGCCGCCACGGAATTGAGATGTATTTTTCTGGCATGGTGGTGCAGCCTGCCTTGGGAACTGGATGGGTAGAGAGATTACTGCCAGGCTCAGAGAGAGGCCATCGGCAGTGTGATGTGGGATGGAGCAGAGCGGGTGAGAGGCTTTGCTGACTGAGATGAAGATGTCCACCAGACATCTTGGGGCACTGCGGTGCCGGACCTAGTGGGAGTAAAAGACAGCCATTATTTTTAATAATTTTACAACAACAAAGGATGACTTGGTCTTGGTCCTGCGTCTACTGTCCCTGCTATATGTACAGTGTCTTACATTTCCCCTTTTATGAAGACACCGAGTTAATAGTTAAATAGTTATGTATAGATGGTCGGTCACAGGAAGGTCCAGCTTTAACCCTCCAGACTGTATTGAAACAGGATACCTGTCTGGGGAAAGTCCCCTTGTCACATCAACACATCGGCAATCGAACCGTTCCCATAGTTCATTCCAAACAGATTATTCCCCTGGAACAGACATGGTGGGCCTGTTCGACAGGACTGACCCCTTGCAAGGATGGAGTGATTCTTAATTCTTGGACCCCAGATGGGTTCTGTATTTTGGTTCAATTAGTGCCCCCACATAATCTATTATTCAGGGAAAATGGTATTAAGAGCCTTAGTTCCTTATCATTAGCCTTAGGAAGACAAACTGAGGGAGACCTTATGAGACAAAGGACAGAACCTATCTCTTTGACTTTAACATTAATTCTAGGGGGAGGGCTAGCCCTGGTTGGCACTGGGATAGCTGCCCTAACATTACAAAAACAAAACAAACAAAACAATTGCCCGACCTCCAGGGGTTCAGCGGAGACCTGGGAGGGGGCGAAAGAATGGGGGGACAGGAGGCACAAAGAAGTAGAGCAAGTCAGGTGTTGGGGATTTAGCTCAGTGGTAGAGCGCTTGCCTAGGAAGCGCAAGGCCCTGGGTTCGGTCCCCAGCTCCGGAAAAAAAGAACCAAAAAAAAAAAAAAAAAAGAAAACAGCGGCTTACAAAGACAAGCAGGTGGAAAGGTCACCTAGGACCCAGGACCAATTCACTACAGGTCACCACCCTCCCTATAGCCCTAAACCGTAAGTTGCAGGTGTAGACTGATAAGAACAGATGGCTGGAGGCAGAAGCTGTAAAAGTGATAAGAACAGACAACTGGCGAGGTGTCCCAGAGGGTGTAAGTGGGCTTGACATTCCTGAGACAGAGGGTGTGTAAGCGGGCTTGGCTCCTGGGATCTCCTCCCTATAGATAAAGACATCCAGTGCCTGGAAAGGTCTGCTTCCCACCTGGAGCACAGCGGACATTCTCTGGCTGAATCGCTAGCTAAAGTTAGGGAATGTATAGATAGATGCCAGAGAATATGAGGAAATTATAAAAGTTGGTGCCACTCACTGTTTGATTCCTCCCCCGGGTTAACAACTTTTATTTCTACCCTCGTGGGACCGTTAGTTACTCTTTTACTTCTCCTTACCTTTAGACCGTGTATCATAAACAAGCTTTTACAATATGTAAGACAGAGACTGGGGGCTATTCAGCTAATAGTAATGAGATCTCACTATCAACAACTTAGCAGTCTGAACCTCAAGGAACCCAAGATCGGCCTCCAAGGCAACTAGTAGTGGGGGGAATGAAGAGACAGAGAGAGCAGAATAAACTCCATTTTGTTCTTAAAATCCCATTCTAAGTTAACTTGCCTTTAGAGAGGCATGGCCCCCTCCCTTGAGGTCTGAGAAAAAAAAACTGCGAAATGTCCCTGGCAGTGGCAAATAGACAGAGCAGCTGCTGCTGGCTGATAACCAGAGTGGGCTAAGGAAACCTAAGTCTTTCCCAAGTCAGGTGCTCCTTTTTGCTCCCTCCTTGTGGTATAACCAGATGCTGTAAAGCCATAGCTGAAAGACCAACACTCCTTTACCCTCTCATGTAATGCCGAGGTTGGGAAGCTCCCGTTTGTGGTGTTTTTCTTTACAAACCCCCTTCACTTAGACCTGGGGTGCACTCTCCTTCCTGTTCCATCAGGAAGGTTGGTGGCCCAGTTCCAACTTGAATAAAGACCCTCATGCCATCGAGTTGTGACTCCTGGTGGTCTCTGGGGTGTTTACAATCTGGGTACAACAGTAACTTGTTCTTTTTTTTTTTTTTTTCGGAGCTGGGGACCGAACCCAGGGCCTTGTGCTTCCTAAGCAAGCGCTCTACCACTGAGCTAAATCCCCAATCCCAGTAACTTGTAACCTTAACTACAATCGGCTCTGCACTGCCTGCTCCAGGAATGGTAACCATGTTTTTGCTTTAAAAAGTTACAAGCACCTTGCAGTCCTCCATTTGTCTCAGGTTCCGGACACCTGTGACTATCTTGTCACTAGCACGTGTTTTTGTTCAGGAGCCTGTAGGACTAACTCCTTACCCCTATGTTCACCCATGCACCCCACTTATTTTATCCGCCAACTCCCCCATTTGGAAACTCCCTACTCCTGGGCTATAAAACCCTTGTCTTGGGTTGGGGATTTAGCTCAGTGGTAGAGCGCTTGCCTAGCAAGTGCACGGCCCTGGGTTCGGTCCCCAGCTCCGACAAAAAAAAAAAGGGAAAAAAACCCAAAACCTTGTCTTCCTCAGATTCAATTCTGTCTTCTCGAACCCTGCCTTATGTACAGGAGGCAGACTATGTACATGAATAAAAATGCCTGCTTTAATTTTTTTTTTTTTTTTTTTTTTCGAGCTGGGGACCAACAGGGCCTTAGCTATATAGCAAGCGCCAATCACTGAGCTAAATCCCCAACCCCTATGCCTGCTTTAATTAATGTGGCCACAATTAATTGGGTCGCAGTTTTTCTCCTCCAATGTTTGGGACTAATAACAGTTGTGAGCTGCCATGTGGGTGCTGGGAATTGAACCAGAGTTCTCTGGAAGGGCAGCCAGTGCTCCTACCCCGCCTCCCCCGAACAAAACAGCTAATTAAGTCAGGTTGGTGTCACAGGCCAGTGATCCCGGACCTCGGAGGCTGAGGCAATAGATGGCGAGTCCCTCTGTCGTGATATAATCCATCACATAAATATGTAATGTCCTGGGGTTGGGGATTTAGCTCAGTGGTAGAGTGCTTGCCTAGGAAGCGCAAGGCCCTGGGTTCGGTCCCCAGCTCCAGGAAAAAAAAAAAAAAAAAAAAAAAAAAAAAAAAAAAATGTAATGTCCTTTTGAAGGGTCACATGGGAGCATGTGCCTGGCCCAGTGTCACCAGGACCCCGAATCGTTCGCTACTGCCATCACGTGGCCACAGCTGGAACTACAGTTCATAGCTGTTTTAAGGGGCAGGAAACCCAGGCCCCACGAGGGGTCAGGAGAGAATGGGGTGCAGGTTCATCTGCTCAGCAAATACTTATTGAGTTCTCTTCATGACGTGAGAGTCTGTGAGAGGAGCGTGCTTTACTAGCTCCCCCCAAATGAGGCACCGGTGTTTGGTCCCTGTTGTGCATCCTCAGGCTTGTTGCTTTGTCACTCTGACACTGCTCTGTTCACTGCAGATGTACCAACGCCGGGTGGGAGAACTCAGCAAAAGATGAATTCAGCCCTGTGCTTGGCGCTGAGCTGAAGATCCGAGGTCGGATGGAACGCGGTACTGCTGGACGACCGCGCTCGGTCTTGCGGGGGACCTGCACATACCAGTAGTGTATCCTGTCTCAGGATCGATGCGGCTTAGAAGTTCTCAAGCGGCGGGAGCAGTCTAGTGAGGGCTAACGTCTCTCCTTCCTTTCCTTCCTCCCGCGTGGCTTCGAGAGGGCAGTGGCTGCGTTGGTACCGCGGCACAGAACAATCAGCGTCCAAACTCGGGCTTCTGTCCCCAGTAACTCTATTTTGGGAACTCTGCACCCCGAGAGCCTGAGGCACAGGTCGCCCTCAGGACTCCTTCCTCCCTCCACCGCAGGTCCACGCCCCCGGGCTTGCCGCGTGCACCAGCTGCTCCCTTCCCGGTGTTGTTTGGGTTTTAATTTTTGTGTTGCACTTAGAAAATTACCCATAATTACAGCTGCGGAGAGGAAACAGTCTCCGAGTACAGCCGTGCTCCAGCTGTGCCGGCTCCAAAGCACAGCTGGGGCGGGGCCGTGGCTCGGGACGGAACGAGAGGGAGGTGCGTATTGCAGGGTCTCCAGCGGTTCGCGCTTACCCGCGGGTGCCCGGGGCGTGGGGGTCAGGAGCACCTGTGTCAATAATAGTGACAAACGGGGCGTTTGGGAAAATCTAGAGAGGGCATCAAAGGCATGGAGGACAGGGTAGAGGAAAAGGGTAAGGAAGAGGAGGAAATTGAGGAGGGAGAAGATATGGAGGAAATAAGGGGAAGGGAAGGGTTGGAGGGCGAAGGGGAGGAGTGAGGGGAGGCAGCCCTGTAGTCCCGGTACTGGCCACACGGGGGCGCAACAGAACCGGCTCCACTGGTGGACTGGGGCAGGATCTTCTAGGGAAGAAGTTTAAGCCTTCTGGGTTTTTTTTTCTGTTCGCCTGGAATGGAAGTCTCTGCGTGCTTTGGGAAGAAGGGATCCAGTTTGCAGAGCCTGGCAAGCCGCTTAGGGAAATTGGTAATCTGGTCCCTACTGCACCCGAGAGAAAGGGGAGCAGGTGAGGGCCCCCTCAAATGCCTTCCATCCCCGTTAGTCCAAGTCTGTGGCCGGACCACTTTATTTGCGATATACTTACTGTGTGTGTTTATGCGTGGCAACACACGTACCATTGTGCGTGTGGAAGTCACAAGAGTAGTCAACAGTTTCCAGTATCTCCCGCAGGTTGAACTGAGGTCATCAAGCTTGGTGCCAAGTGCCTTCACCTGCTGAGCCGTCTCACACACCCAAGGGAACAGTTTTCTGAGCCCAACACCAGACACTCATAGTGATTCCTGAAATAAATCTTTCCCACCCGCGCGCTGCTGTCGCCAGCACCTTAACCGCATTTGTGCCCCAGGGCCCTTGCACTGGCTATGACTGGTCTAAAGGCTCTCTCACTCCTTCCAGTCCTTCAGTGCTAGCCCTCTTTCTCTCCCCCATGTGGGCGGGCCGCTGTCTATACCCAAACTGGGTGTGTGTGTCCTGTGAAGCTCAACTCCCCCGACTTTCCTAGCGGTGTTTGGGAGCGCCTCGGTTGCCATGACGACGGCGCAGTTGCTCCCGCCCGCAGAGCCTACCCTAAGCAGCCTTCAAGGGCTGCGGGCGCCCCCGCCTCGTTCTTTCCTCCTCCCTCCGTCCGCCTCCACCCTCCTGCGGGACTCCTGCCGCCTTCGCCGTCGCCGATCCTCCCTCCCTCTATCCGGCTCCTGTCTCCTGCTTTCCCTAGCGGATTCTTTTCTCCAGGAGTGGTGGCGAAGTGTCTCCACTGGGTCCCCAGACCCCGGTAGACAGCAGGCGCTCAATAAATATTTCCAAGGGGTGGGTGAAGACATTGAATCAAAAGTATAAGGCTGAGAGAGGGGAAACCGCGCGTCCTGGGTGGGACACAATTGAGGATGGAAGGAACCTCGGTGCTGCGTGCTGTGCCTCCCGGCTGCACCCGCACCGCAGAGAGCAGGGCCTGCAAAAAGGTGCTGTGCTGGTGGCCCAGGGGCCCCGACGGCCTTCCAGGCACCCTGCAGTCGCCAGCCCCGCGGTAGGGAGAGGAAGCTGGGGGAGGGGGCAGCCGGCCAAGCAGGAAATGGGAAAGGCCGGCGTCCGCCCAGCCGGGCCCTGGGGGAGGAGGCGGGGCGCGCCCCGGCTGCCTTTCCTGAGCGCCTGGAACGTCGGCGGCTCGGCTTCCCGCCCGCCGGCTAGGGTGGGGGCGGGGAGGCCCGGGCTAGGGGATCTGCCTGCACCCGGAACACCACGCGGGACTTAGGGCCGCTGTGACTTGCAGGCTGTCACGCTCACACTCTCACAGGAAACCTGAGCCCATGACCACGCCACCCCGGGCTGAGGACCCACCTGGGCGCAATCTCCAGCTTGTCTTTAAACTCTCGTGCCCAACCAGGGACACTTGCAGCGAAAGGGAGTAATAGCCTGGCTGCCTCCCGACGCCCATGCGCCACGACCACTAGTGCTTTCACGGGGCCCGTGTGTGCATGGGGGAAAAAGCTTGCTTTCAGCCCAGCGTGCACCCAGAGTTGGGGGCAGGAGGACCACCTGTTCAAGGAGAGCCTTAGTGAAGTAGAGAGCTGGAGGGGTCAGCCTGGGCTATAGGAGACACTGTTTTGTTTCGTCCCGACTTTTGAGACAGGGTCTCACTGTATCTTCTACTGTACTGGAACTTGCTCTGTAGACCACGCTGGCCTAGAACTCACAGAGATCCTCCTGCCTCTGCCTGCCGTGCGAAGAGGCACTGCTTCAGAAAAACAAAACGTGCTTGGTCTGGAGTTAAGTCTTTCCAGCACTGGCACGCACAAAAAACCGCGTTGGACGCACAGCACATAAACCAGGCTAAGTGGCACAAGTCTGTCATGCAAACGCCGGGGAAGCCGAGATAAAGATTAGAATTTCAAGGTCATCCTCTGTTTAATGTGTTCGAGACTAGCCTGGCCAACATGAAACCCTCTCAAGAGAAAAAGACTGGGCCCCTCACAGCCGGAAACGCTATATATTGGCTCGCGTGTCCAGGGAACAGAATGTCATGGGCGCATGTTCTGTGAACCCAGGAGACTAGTGCAGATCCTGAGTCGAAACGGAGATACACACAGGGCCCCCTCGCCCCCCATATCTGTACAGCTGGGAGTCTCGCTCTACAGTCGAGGTAGGTATGGAACTCGCGGTCATCCTCCTGCCTCAGCTTCCCAATTGCAGGAATAGCAACTGCAGGAGCGCCTCCCCGGCTTGATTGTCTCTGCGGGAGATACTGTAGCCTGTGCTTATCGGTGGCAGCCTATTGGTGGGCAGTGCCGCCCCCACGGGCTCTGCGCGTGCGCGCTCCCAGCACGGGGCCCACCCGCGCGCCCGCCGTTGCCGCTTTAAGAGCGGCGGTGGCGCGCTGTGGCGGAGGCGCGCTTCCCGGAACAGCCCGCGGAGGGCAGCGCGGCGAGAACCCACCCGCGGCCGTAGCTCCCGCGCGGACATGGCCGCGGGGATCGGGGCGCGGGCAGTGATGGCCACGCGCGCCTGACAGGTGCGGAGCATGTACGGCAAGGCGAGCAAGGGCTGCGCGCCCTCGGACGGCCAGGCGCGCGAGAAGTGAGTGCGCCGTGCGGGGGCCACGCGGGACCAGGGGCCGTGGGGTCACGCGAGACCAGAAGGGTGCGGGATTTCAGGGGGACACAGGAGATCCGGAGGGCTCGTGGGGTTACTGGGGATCAAAATGGTGCGGGATTTCGGGGGGACACACGAGATCAAGGGGCTCATGGGGTTACGCGAGACCAGAAGGGTGTGTGACTGTGGGCGTGCGAGTCCTGAGGGTCCTTTGGGGTCATGGAATACACAAAGGACAGAATATATTAGGGTACTCGAGTTCCAGGGGCTTTGGGGTCATGTGAGATCGAGGGCATGGGCATGAGGTTCCAGAGATCCAAGGGGACTTGAGGTCTCAGGATACCTGAGGGGACAGGAAATTAAGGGGTCAAACTAGAGCCAAGGAGTTGTTGGAGTCACGTGGCAGTTGGTCGGGTGCGGGATCAGGAGCTCACTCTAAGGAGTCAGTGGTGTATCTGAGAGCAGAAGTAGTTAGGACTTGAGCCGTCACAGGATGCTCAGGGCAGGCACAGCATCTGAGGGTTGCAAGGCCTCAGGAGTTCTGGGGTCATGCAGACCTGACAGGTGTGAGCTTTTGGGGTAGGCTGTGAGACCTTGGGGCTCCTGGAGCGCTGCAGTCTTAGGGCCGAAGAGTCCCACATATACAGCCTGGAGATTTTAAACAGGACACGTGGGTTCATTGTGGCTACGAATTTGAGGAGGTTGGGTCAGACCCTAATGCCATGTTGTGAGTTGGGGTTCTGAAGGTCGTGAGGTTTGCGTGGATGTGTGTGACACAAGCTGGACTCCATTGTCACTTGTGAGCAAAGGTGCCGGTACAAATCCCAGAGGAGAGGCGTGGACTAATGAGCTGGTGCCTGACCATGGCTGCCCCTGGGCCACCACTAGAACTCCCAGGTGAGCCTGAGTGGTTCTGGCTCTCACTGCCCTACATTGAAGGTACTGGATGAGTAGCTCAGGTGGGCAGGCTGTGCCCTAGCTTCCAGCGAGCACATACCTGGGCTGGCCATCCTTTCCTGGGTGCCCATGTGGAGAAGTAGGTGAAGGGGGGCATTTGAAGTGTGCTGGGACTCCAGCACTCACCTTTGAGCTGTGCGTATGAGAGGCCAGGATTGCAGGAAAGCCTGGGAGGCAGCTTACATAGAGGCTGAGCCTTGGGTATGGGACAAACCACCTGGCACAGAGAAGTCTGGTCACTGGGCTGCCATGTGAGGCTGGCCCTGAGGGCCTGCAGTTAGGACTCATTTGTGCTCAGTAGATAAAGTGACCTATCCTGGCATCGGGCTGCTGCCCATGTGGGAAGCAGGGGCTGCTGGTTCCCTGACACCTGGTGAGTCCCCAGCCTGGGGAATGGTTTACATAGTCAGCGGTCCTGTGCTAAGTTGGGGGTTGGGTGTGGGTATGATGACTTGAGGCCTGTGTGAGAGGAAGCTCTCATCCAGGAAGTAGGGATCTAGTCAAGCACCAGTGAAACAGGCAGGAGCCTCAAGGTAGGCTGTAGGGAGCAAAGGGGAGAGTGAAGAGGTGGGGTGGGGTGGGCTCAGTATGTGCAAAGGCCCTGTGGTAGGAGCAGGCAGGGAGCACATCTAGGCCATGGATTGGCAGAAGTCCTGAGACCGAGTGTGGACCACAGGGAGGCTTCTTATGCTTTTGAAAAGGGCGTACTGGAGGCTGAGGCAGGAGGATCTCCCATCCAAGTCCAACTACTTAGTAAGCCCTTGTCTAAGAAACCATGTACCTGATCGGCACAGCTCACAGAACTAGAAGGAGGCCAACCAGGCCAGGAATAGCTGAGGCCAGAGTCCGGGAGCTGCGGTGGGCTGGAGGTCTGAACGAACCAATCTTGGTAGATGAGGCCTGGGTCACATTGCTCAAGTGGGGCTGCCCCATCTTTCTCATGCCTTTCTGGAGTCAGAGCTTTCCGCTCCAGTGTCTCAGTTACTGGCTGGCCTGGCCTTGCTTTTGTCTTCTGAGAAGTAGGGTAAGAGCGCTGTATCCAGGCCTCACCTGCTTGTGGCCTCCACTTTCCTGGCCCCCTTGTCCCCTGTCCTCTGCCCTTTGTGTCTAGGCCTGGGCCACCAGCAGCAGGAGCAGGCGATGTCTGACCTGCTGGGTGCCTACTTGGCAGTGGAGCCCCTGCATTTGGGTGGTGATGGTAGGACTAGGGCTTGAGTGGACCTTGTGTAAGTCGGGGTGTGTGAGTGTCGGCCATGGGCATGTGCTTCTGCTAGCCTCGAGGTGGCTTCTCTGAACAGCTTTCAGAATGGCACACGAGCCTCCTTCTGGTACCCCACACCTGGGGAGGAAGGACTGTGGGAGACAGGGTCACTAGAAGACTGGGGTAGGACCTGGTGACAGGTTAGAGGGTGACTGGAGGGTGACTGTTGGCTGCCAGCAGCCTGTCTGAGGGGTACTGGCTGGGGTGGCCTTTACAATAATTTCCCCATAATTATGGTGGCTGTGGCGGTGATGTCATGAGCCGCAGGAGCCAGCTAACAAGCTGTGTGTGCTGCACAGCCCTAGCCTGTACTCCAAGCTACTCAGCCCTTGTAGCAGGAAGGGCACTGAGCGTGCCCTGGCTTCTCATGGTCCCTCTGTCCACTTGCTTTCTGCTACGGGGAACCTGGGTCTCTGAGCGTCTGGGCTGACCCAGGACGGGGAATGAATGGGTGGGGTCTCAGATCTTTGTCTGAGCTTCCTTCCCCCACAACCCCAGTGCAATCAGAAGACAATAGGATGAGTAGGGTCTTGGCGGACACTGGAGTCAGGGGAGGCCAGGCAAAGGCCCTGGGGCAGGAGGCAGGAGGTAGCCAAGGGAGGAGTGGGAGTTCTGAGATTACAGGGCCTGGAGTAAGCGGCTATGCCAGGTGTTGCAGATCTGAGATATGAGGGGAAAGGGGACAGTATGCTTGAGACCTGGCCTTGGTGTCTCCCTCTAGTTTCCCTCTGGACCTCCCTGTGACTGGGTCCACAGGGGACTCCCCATAGCCCCAGCCCATGTTGGAGTGCTGTTGGGAGCCGGCTGGCTCCGCGATGCCCAATCCCTCAGTTTCTTTTGGATATGGGGGAGCTGCCAGGGAGCAGGTGGCTGAGAGGCCAGGAGGAGGGGCTGGGGAAGGCTGGAGGCCCTGGGCCTCCGGCCTCTGACCACAGTGCCTCCCGGGCCACACCGCCATCCTGCACTGATGGCTTGGCACATGCTAACAGCTTGGTGCAAGTCAGGATCTGGGGATGAGGGATGGCCACTGTGGGGTGACAGGGTGGTAGTGTGATGCCTGCCCAGTAGCTGTCACAGCTCACGTGTACAGGTTGCAAGCGTAGCCCTCATCTTGGGACCAGTCCACCCCGATTCTGTGTGCAATCTCAGCCCTTGGTCTGCTCTGTCCTTGGTGTGTCTCAGTGAGAACATGTTCCCTGGGAGGATGGCCCATATGCCACTGCACAAGGAGGACAGACCAATGGACGGATGGATGAAGGAATATAGGAATAATTTCAAGGGGGTACAAGGTACCTGCATTCATTCCCACCTCTGTCCTGGGACAGAAAGACAAGGACCTGGAGCAGACATGAGGCATGCTGGGATGTGAGGGAGGGGAAGAGAAGCCAGCGGGAGAGCTGGGCCTGAGTCAGAGGCAGGGAGGGTGGGGCAAGGACAGCTGGGGGAGGCCCTGGAGCCCTCTAGGTCTGCTTCTCCAGCTTCTAACATATTCCTTTATCCTCCTATCCCTGTGGGGACTGGTGGGACAGTGGGGGACCCAGAGGACATACATGTGAGCTAGAGAGAGACCAGTGTCCAGTGACTATGTGATCCTGGGTAGCTGTTGTGGAAGGAGGCTGGCTGGGTAGGATGGCTTAGCACACCATGTTAACCCATGGAGCAAGGGGTTCCCAGAAAGCTGTAGGTTCTGGTGAGACATTGGTGTTAGGGCAGTGGCCCCATAGTGAGTATGTGGCATTGTAGACCCTGCCTGCTGTCTCCCCACTCCCTAGAGGCAGATTACTTGCCAGGGACCAGCCTCTCTTGAGAGGGCCCCGGAGTCCTAGATTGATACAAAATGACAGTTCTGCTCTACTCAGCTGCTCCCGGACCAAGGCCCAATGTTTTATTCTGCATAAGCCTTTTCCTTAGGAATTGCCTATCAATTCAGTTATTTACCCCAGGTTCCCTTTCGATTATCTCAGGAACCAGCATTATATGACCTTAGCCCTTGACTCTAAAGCCAGAGCCACATGGCCAGACCTGCTGAGTTCTGGTGCTTGCTGGATCTGGAGCATGGCTCTGTTGTTTTATTATATTATCACCAGCTTTCTGTTTTCCAAGCCCTAAGCTTGGCTGTCCTGAAATTTACTCTGTAGATTGACCTTGAGCTCAGAGGTCTGCATGGCTCTTGGGTCCTGAATACTAGGATTAAAGGTGTGCACCACCTCACCTGGACCTAAGTTTTTCTTCACCTAAAATTTGATCTGTTCCAGGCTGGCCTTGAGCTCAAAATACTTGCCTTTGTCTCCTGGGATTAAAGGTGTGTACCACCCTTCCTGGACGTAAGTTTTCAATGGCCACTATTCCTCAAGATCCAGATCAAAAGCCTGTCTTCCAGCGTCAAGATCTGGATCATAAGTGTGCCCTCCACTTCTGGATTGTAGTTTACTCCAGATTAATAGTCCAACTGCAAATACAAACAATAAGCTTACCTGGGTGGGATCTTGCCCTGACTGAGATCACTACTCCCTAAATCTCTTTATCCTTAATATCGTTCTGACAGGGCTGGCTCATTATTAGTGTAGCTGCCTCTGTTCTCTCAGGTCCATGAAGCCCCTCATACAGTTTTATTTTGCATAGTTGAGTAATGAACAGTTCTTACATTGATTTATAGATTCTTGAACTCATGTTTTCAGAAATTTTCCCCACAGCCTTAAAGGTTGCCTGAAGGTCACAGTGTTACCATTTTCTTGAGGAACACCAGACACATTCTAGCTTCCTGGAGTCCTGCTGTTTTTGATTACCATGGAGTCATTAACCTTGGCAGGGAGAACATTCCCCACAGAAGGAACCTCAAGTAAAATATATGCGTTGTGATACAAACAAGCCTTATGCCTACAGCAAGCCAGCACTAGAGAAGACCCATGCCCTGCTGGCTCTGTGCCAGGGGCAGAAACGGTGTCCCTTCCCTGGCCATACCAGATCTGGTAGTTCCTTATCTGTGAGTAGTCTACAGGAAGGGAGTCAGGGCTACCACTGGATACCAAGGAAGAAGATGAGGCCCTTGGGAGGACGTAAAGTGGGGTGTTGATGGATGCATAGGAGCTGGTTGCCACTGATGGATCAATGAATTGAAGATGCTGTTTTCTGTGATTGGCGGAGCTGAGGATCTAGTATGGGGCAGTGGATGAAGCTTTGTGAATTAGATGGAGGATTGCCTGGGGAACCTGACCACAGCCTCATGTCGGGCCAGGCTTCTGGTGCTCATGCACTGAACAGTCTGCCCTATTTACCACCCTGCCTGTAGGCTTGCGCTGTATGTATATGAGTATCTACTGCATGTGGGGGCACAGAAGTCAGCACAGACCTTCCTGTCTGAGGTGAGTCAGCATCTGTCCCCTCTCCTAGGCCTCCCCACACTGTCCTGTGCTGTCCAGCTTGTGGGTGGATCCCTCCTGCGTGCCGGCTCCTCACTCTGCCTCTTTCCCATAGATCCGCTGGGAAAAGAACATCACCTTGGGCGAGCCTCCTGGCTTCCTGCACTCCTGGTGGTGGTATGTGCCTGCGTGGGAGCAGAGGGAGGGCAGGAGGAACCTGTGGGGGCATGTGGAATCATTGTGTTCCCTCCGCTGCCCACAGCGTCTTCTGGGACCTGTACTGCGCAGCGCCAGACCGCAGGGAGGCCTGTGAACACTCCAGTGAGGCCAAAGTCTTCCAGGACTATGTGAGTCTCTAGGGCTCTGGAGTCTAGACCACTTCTTTTGTTTTTGTTTCTATGTTTTGTTTTTTTTTTAAAATTAGGTATTTTATTTATTTACATGTCTTGTTTCTATGTTTTGAGACTGGGTCTGTGTGGCCATTTCTGTCCCAGGACTTACTCTGTAGGCCAGGCTGGTCTTGAATTTACAGAGATCCACCTTCTTCTGCCTCTGAAACTCTGGGATTAAACTTGTGTGTCACCACGCCCCTCTTCACTATTGTTTAAAATCATTTTTATTTTGTGTGTATGAATGCTTTGCTTTGCATGTCTGTGTGCCATGTGCATGCCTGGGGCCTGTGAGCTGTCACGTGGGTGCGTGGGTGCTGGGAACCAAATCCGGTCCTTTGGAAGAGCAGCCAATGCTCTTAGCCACAGAGCCATCTCTCTAGCCCCCTGGATTTTTTTTTTTGTTGTTGTTTATTTGAGACAGAGTCTCTCTCCCTAACTAGTCCTGGTTAGCCTGGAACTCCTATGTAAAGCAAGTTGGCCTAGAACTCAGTAAGCTCTTTCCTCTACCTCTGGTGTGTGGCGTGTAGGTTTAATGTCCTGGCCAATTTCGGGCCTCAGTTTCCCTTTGGCACAGTGGGCTCCAGGCAGCCACTAGTCTTTGCTTGGACCCCGCAGTCCCTAGGCGCCGGTTGCCATGGTAGCATGGGCGTCGGGAGGGCGGGGCCAGAGCAAGCTGGTCTTAGGCGCCCCACAGCTCGCCCCGACCTTGGCGTCTCCTGGAAACGCTAGCGGGCCTTGCCTGTCGTCATGGCAACGCGGGCGGGCGCCAGTGCCTCCGTGGGATGATTGACGGGGCGGGGGCGGGGAGAGTTACTGCTCATGCTGCCCTCCCGCAGTGCCAGGCTATTTTGCACCGGAGGAGCCTTGCGTTAGGGATTGGGGACCGGACAGGCAGGCGTTGGAGGCTTTGGCCCTGACATCCCCTAAATCATCGGAGATTACAGTGATTTTTGGGGAGGTCCTTGCCAGTGCGTCTTCACTGTCATTTATTCCCGGAGCTAGACCAGAGTCTCAACTGGAGTCTGGCTTGCACCAACCTCAGAGAATGGGAGAAAGAGGTCACCAGGGACCTGGCTCTGAGCTATGGAGATGTCCCTGTTTCAGAGATCAAGCCAGGAGCCCCCCAGTATTCCTGTGCTAGCCAGCACAGTGCCGGGGACATATGTCTTCCACCTGGGAAGACAGTGAGAGGAGGGGGTCTGCAGAAAGGACCCTGTCCCCTTCCTGAGGTTAGCCCTCTGCACCCACTTCCTGCACTGTGGTAGAATAGGAGCAGGCAGCGGAAGTGGCCTGTAAGCACCACCCTCTTGACACACACACACACACACACACACACACACACACACACACACACACACACACACAGTGCCTGTCAAGCCTGGCCCTTGACCTTCTAAGGCGGTTGAGGGCTGGAGACCCTATCCAGAGTACTGCTCATTCCTACTGTAGGGGCAGGTGAGGATCTACAGTGCAGGCGATGGAGGGAAGGGGCCCTTAGGGCAAGGATTGACTGCATATATTTGGAGTGTGGGTCAACAGAGGGTGGCCATCCTGCCACCAGAACATAGGCCACTTGAAGATGAGGTGGAGCCACAGAAGTCTGGGGTGTGGCTATTGCTATCCCTCCTTCAGCCCCCCCTTTCTCTGGTCCAGATTGACATCCCAGCCTGGCCACATGACAGCAGTCCCCCCGCTGTGGCTCTTGTCCCACCCTGGGTGTCCTGTTTTTGCAGAGTGCAGCAGCAGCAGCTCCCAGCCCTGTGATGGGTACCTTGGCCCCTAACGATGCAATGGCAGCAGGTCCTGTGGCACCAGGCTTCTTTCAGGTATGGGTGCCTGCGGCTTCCCTTGTCCCCACAGCTGAGGTCGGGGTACGCTGCAGGCTCGAATTCAGTGGAAGGGCTGTCGTCCCCACACTGGGTGTGAGCATGTGTGTACCTTATCCCAGCCAAGGACAGGCATGGGTCTGTGCTCCTGAGTATTAGTGACCCTTCATACCATCCCCTGCACAGGCTGTGCCCCTGTACCCCTCCCAGGTCAAGCTTCATAGCTTTTCCCACCCACCCTCCTGGACAAGATGTGTAGCCCCCAGTGGTGGATCCCACAGCTAGGTAGCAGGGTTCATGTAAACTGACACCTTGACCTGCTCCCTTCTGCCGTAGCTGTGCCAGCTGGCTGTGGTTTGCAGTCTGGATCTGCAGCAGGGGACTAGCAAGGTTGGAGGCCCTAGCCCCCCACTCTCCCCACAGGGATAGTAAGAACAGGGTTTCTTTAGGGCAAGGATGAGATGAAGGTTATTTATTCCCATCCACCTCTTCCAGCCCTTCATGTCACCAAGGTTCCCAGGGGGTGCCCGTCCAATCCTGAGGATGCCGGGCCAGGTGAGAGAGGGCCGGGGGTGGGGGGAGCAGTTGCTCGATGGGGATGTCTCCCAACTCAGTACTGTGCCTGCCCCACAGCCTCCTGTGGGCCTCCCTGGCTCCCAGCCCCTCATCCCTGGTGCCATGGACCCCTCCCCACGTGCACAGGGTGAGTAACAGATACACGCCAGCTACTGTTGCACAGAACTCCACTCCACCGATACTCCCCATTGGGTATGCTGTCAGACCTGGGAATGCCCAGGCTTGAGCCCTCTTCTTTGTGTCTCTGCCCAGGGCACCCCAGCCTGGGAGGTCCGATGCAGAGGGTGACCCCTCCGAGGGGAATGGCCAGTGTTGGGCCCCAGGTAAGGGGTGGCCCAGCCTGTTCGGGGGACAGAAAGGCCATACCTGGGTTCTCTCTAACTAACCCTTTGCCTCAACAGGGCTTTGGAACTGGCATGCGTCCCCCACCCAATTCCCTTGCCACCAGCCAGATCCTGCCATCCATGAACATGTAAGCTGCTAGGGTTCCTGAAGACTTGTGGTCACCCAGCCAGTCCCCTCTGCTGGTTTATGTGTTCAGGGAAAGCCTCGTTTATTCCACTAAGTATTTGGAGGAATAACTGAGGCCAAAAGAGTCACTGAGATCTGGGAATGAAGGGGTTACCAGGCCCCACGGTGCTTGGTCTGCTGCAGGGCCGCCATCTCTTTCAGGGGTCCGGGAGTGCGTGGCCCGTGGGCCAGTCCCAGCGGTAACTCGGTGAGTGGCAGGCAGGGTGAGTTGGGGAAGGAGGGCTGGGGCCAGGTGTCTGCCACTGACTGCTCACAGCTGTCCCTGCCTGTTCCCAGATCCCGTACTCTTCCTCATCTCCTGGCAGCTACTCGGTGAGTCTGCTGCTGTGTGGTGGGACCTGCAGGCTACTGGCCTGAAGAAACCCAGTCTCACAGTTTTCCTGTCTCCATGCAGGGACCGACAGGAGGAGGTGGCGCCCCCGGAACACCCATCATGCCCAGCCCTGGAGGTAAGGAGCCTGCCGGTTGGGGTGAGTCCGAGTCTCCATTCCACACACCCACCCACGCAGCTCCTGCTGTTCCCCCCAGACTCCACCAACTCCAGCGAGAACATGTACACCATCATGAATCCCATCGGGCCGGGCGCTGGCAGGGCTAACGTGAGTGGGGGCCGGTGCGCCTCACCCGATGGGGACCTCGCGGGGGGCGGCCGGCCCGAGCCCCACGCTGCCCTGTGCCCGCAGTTCCCGCTCGGCCCCAGCCCGGAGGGCCCAATGGCCTCAATGAGCACGATGGAGCCGCACCACGTGAACGGATCCCTGGGTGAGTGGCTGGGCGCCACCTACCGGTTTCATCGGTCGGCACCGTGACCCCCAGGCGCCGGGACAAGGGCCTATTAGGTTACCGGGTTGCTGGCGCCTACACCGGCTAGTGCTACGAGGAGGGGCGACTCTGAGGGACCCCTGTCCCCAAACTCGCGGGTGGCCCCTGGGAGTAGCCCGTACACCTTCCATCGCCCCCAGGTTACAGGAACGAAAGTCTCTGGGGTATCCAGCCCCTGAACCAAGTGTCTCTCCCTGCAGGCTCGGGCGATATGGACGGGCTGCCGAAGGTGAGGTCGTGCACACTAGGTGGGCGGGGGCAGATGGCCTGGGTCGGGGTGGGGACCTACGCGCTGACCAGCGCCGCCCCCAGAATTCCCCCGGCGCCGTGGGCGGCCTGAGCAACGCCCGGGGACCCGCGCGACGACGGGCGAGATGGCGGCTGCGGGACCTTCCTGCACCCGTTCGAGCGAAAGCGTAAGCGCCTCGTCGACTCCCCACCCGGCCGCGGCGGGCCGGAGGGGCCTGGCGGCAGACCCCGGCGGGGCGGCATGGGGCCAGAAAGACCGTGACTTGGCGGGCCAGGTGGGGGGGCGCGCACCTTCCCCTCCTTCCCATCCTCCCGGGTTCCCCTTGTCCCCTGGGAGGGCGGGCCCCAGCCTCGGCCGGAGCTGAGCCGCGCTCCGCGCGCCACCCTCTCTCCGCAGTACTCCCCCGGCATGACTATGAGCGTGTGATAGCCTCGGGTCCTGCTGGTGAGGT
Source organism: Rattus rattus (assembly GCF_011064425.1). Lineage (NCBI taxonomy): Eukaryota > Metazoa > Chordata > Mammalia > Rodentia > Muridae > Rattus > Rattus rattus. Next base: position 12,844,397 of record NC_046166.1, on the reverse strand, counting down.
CTTGGGTCGCGGCAGCACCCCTGCCATCCGGACTCCTGGCTAGCCCGGCCGGCCGGCAGGACCCCCACGAAGGACTTTTCTAAACACACATATATACACACACACAAACTCAAAGGACCTCAGAGAAGTGCAGGCCTTCAAACCTGTGAGCTATCACAGGGCTGGGGGGTGAGGGCAGGGGTTCTGCCAATAAATGCCATTCAGTTTTGTCTTTGGTACTACTGGTGTCCTTTACTTGACCTGTGACTATGGCCTAAATCTCTGCTTAGTTGGGATGGGTGAGGATGGAGCTGGGAGCCCACCGTTCCATGGGATGCAAGGCGTGAAGTTTGAGGCCAGCCTAGCCTCATCTACATGGCAAATTCCTGGTCAGCCAAGACTAAATAGTGACACTCCTGGAAAAAGCACACAACGGAGGCTTGCTTGGTGGGGGACCCTTTATTGTCTTTGGCAAGGTCTGAAGTACAGTGGTTGGAGGCATTGGGGTAGGAGGGTCTGGGCACTTGGTTTAAGCGGTGGACAGCTCTGGTATCGGTGCCTGCGTGTGCCCATTGGCATCGCCGGTGCAGCCATTGGTGGCCGGTGTGGACTCTTTCTTGCAAGGCAGTGGGCTGGTGGCCTTCACCTCTTCTGGCTTGATGCCCAGGAAAGGGCGCTCCATCTTGTGCTCTAACAGCATGTGGTTCTGGGGTGGGAGCCCCACGCAAGCCCTGAAGGGGACAGTGTAGGCTCATCAGGGTCAACTCAAGACTGTCTGCCATCCCTGAGTCCCACCCACCACCAGGCGCACCTGAAAATATTCTCAATACAGCTGCGCTGGCGGAAGAGGGCATTCACCACAGGGCTGCCAGGGGGCACAAGTGGTGCCTTAAAGAGGAAGCTGAGCACCGACAGCACTGGGTGGAAGCCCTGAGGCTCTGGGTCCGAGTCTGTGCAGAAGCTCACACGCTGACACAGCTCTGTGAGCAGCACTAGGTCCAGCATGATGGGTGCGGCCAGCAGCGAGTCCTGAATGGGGGATGGTGCACGGTGTGATGAGGGCCTGAAGGACCAACGCCTATCCCACCCACCCACCTACCCACCACGCCCGGCCCAACCCACCACACCTCGCAGGTGTTATGGAGCACCAAAGTGTTTGTCCCACCCAGCATCAGCTCTGAGGTGTACTCATCCAGGGCACGCTTGCTGTCGCCAACATAGGGCACATATTTGATCACCACCTGTGGAGATTTAAAAAGTCACACAGCCCCACACGGCACCAAGCCCCTGCCCTGGGTGCCCGCCTGCAACCCCACGCACACAGTGGTCTGGCTCCTCTCCAGGCGCGTAGAGCACATGGTTGCTCTGAACCATGTCATCCACCACACTGCTCTTTGTCACTTCCTTGGAGCGGAACTGCAGTGGTGCAGACAGGTTCTGCCCATCGTTGTTGCCCAAGTGGTTATAGCTCACGATGGACATGGTCTGTGTAGTTAGAGAAATGGTGGGCACTCTGCGGTACTCTCACCCTGGCCTCTTCCTCCCGGCATCGCATGAAGCCCGAAATGTACCTTGAGGCCAGAGCCAATGAGGAAGTCGACCAGAACAGATTTGACCTTAGTCTGCCCTGACTTGAAGTCATCGCCACCTACGAACACATGGCGCTGCGAAGCCAGCTCCAGGGCTCCGGGTACCAGTGTGTTCTGTGGTGACCCGTTGAGGAAGGCGCAGCCCTCCAGGATGCTGGCCACAGCAAAAAGTGTGGATGGTGAAACCTCCAGGCCAAGCTGAGGGCAGAGAAAGAGTTGGCCAAGGATTTCTCCGGACTGGCATTGATCCCCAGGAATCTTGGGTGTGTGCATACCTGGATAGTACGCAGCAAGTTTTCAGCTGTGTCATTGCGACCCGGGACCACTTCACAGAAGCGCTCTGTATTGGCGGTCCACAGCACGATGACCTTGTCCAATCCCGCACTGGATCGGAAGTCTCTAATATCCTTTCGGATCTGCTCCAACTGGGAAAGGAAGGAGGAAGAGTAGGTGGAGGTTGTCTAAGCTGTCAGAGGCTTGGGCAGGAAGTGTAGGTTTTGCCAAAGGGAGAGACCCTGTGGCCGGTTAACAGGTGACAGTAAGGCCTAGGAGCGGGTTGAAGTCCCCACCTGTTGGGCGCGTGTGCCAGGGATGAGGTTGTCCGCACGTGCTGTCTGGTTGGCGGCGATGAACTCAGGAATGTAGACTGAGGGCCGTGGACGCAGGCTCTCCATGTGGGGCCACAGCTGCTCCTGCAGACCGCAGTCCAGGACCTGCGCGCGCCGCATCGCCTCCGCCAGGTTCAGCGACGAGATATCCCAGCCTGGGTTGCGGGGACCCTTAACACCAGACCCATCCCGGACCCTGGGCCCACCCATACTTACCCCCATCCCATCCCGAGGCTTTGCCCACCGTCAAACACCAGGTCGTTGGGTGCCACCATGGGTAGCAGCGCACTGAAGGGCACAAACACCTCCCGGCCGTCCCCATCCAGACCCAAGTTCACGGTGCCCGCCTGGGTCAGCGAGCCATAATAGTTTGCCTCCTGTGTGTGAAGGGGGTGCGGTAAGCAGAGCAGGGTGTTGATGGGCGGAGGTGTCCCACTCACTGAGATTCGCTAGCCCCTCAGGTCGCGCGCCCCACTCCAAGCGCCCCCCGCCCAGATCTGCTCGTCCCTCCGTGTCCTCCTGGCAGCCACGCCCCCTACCTTGCGACCAGTGCGCGTGGGCCAGGTCAGGCGCAGCCGGTTGGCCAGAACAGCCGCAGTGAGCGTGGAGCCGTTGTTCCCGCCCCAGCCGACTAACATGACCCCGAGCCGGGGCACCTGCCGGGCTGTGCGGAAGGTGAAACGCGTAGCCGTGGGCCGCACCTAAGGATGAGTAGGGAGTGAGTCGCGGGACGTCGGGCTCCCAGTGTCTGCCGCCGCCCGCGCCCTGCGCGCACCCGCAGCACGCCGCCCTCGCGGCTGATGCGCGTTGTCCGGTACTCGTAGCGCGCCTCGATGGCTTCGGGGCCGAAGATCACGTCCGGGCTATCCACCAGGATCTCGGCGGCGGGCTCCATCGCGGCGAGCTGCGGGCCAGAGTCAGTGAGCGCGGGATCGCTGCCCGGGAGCCAAGCCTACGGCCCAGGACAGGCTCGCACTTACCGACTAAGAGTTGGGTCAGACTGCGGCAGCCGACAGCGTGGGCCCTAGGCCCGGGGCAGCGAAGAAAAGCGCTGAGGCCACGCCCGGCCACGCCCCTGTTGGGCGTGGCTTACGACCGGGGTTCTAGGTGCTGTAAACCCAGGTAGCAGGGTGCAGTCTCTGGCGCGAGCGCCATGCGCATTTCCTCGCTGCGCACCCTTGTACCAGGATGCAGCCAATGAGCGACAGCCACCGCCAGGGAGGTGGGGCATGTCTGGGCGGGGAGGTGGGGGGGGTCCCAGAGCTGCAATATTGGTTGTCCTGCCTGCTCCTAATCCTACTGGCCTGCATGGCCCTGCCTGGAGGAGGAGACTGGATGGCCAGGTCAGAGCGGCCTCCCCCTGGGCAGGCATAGTGATAAGGAACGTAGGCACCCGGCGGGCAGGCGGGGGGAGGTGCCCCCAGAACTTTCCAAAACAAGTGGCTTCCTCCTAGCGAAAACTTTCCACCGCTGGAGCTGGGCCAAAAGGTGGATTGCCCGAAATGTCTGCATCTGCACGAAAGTAAGAGGGGCCACACTTTTTTTTTTTTTTTTTTTTTTTTTTTTTTGCTGTTGCTTTTAGCTAACCTGAACCAGCCAACTAGAACTCATCCTGACGAAGAGACCCAGGCAGGGTTCCCAGAGGAGGGAACTGTTGGGGAGGGTTTTGATGTATGAGGAGGAGTCTGTCAAGGGAAAACTACAGGCGGAACCCATTGCATCTCCTAAAGTAAAGCTCCAGGGAGCAGCTCAGAGGCAACTGAAGCTGACCTGTGAGCAGAGGAGCATCATGGGGAAATAGAATGTGCTTTAGATTGCAGGCTCTTTTCTGTCCTCTTGTTGTGTACTTTAATAGAAATGGCAGATGATTTAACCAGTCTCTTTTAGGTAATGAAACTGCCTGGTGGTCAATGTCAGTCATCTCAGCATTTGGGAGGTTGAGGCAGAAAGACTGCACTGGGACATTCATTTTGCAAGGGGCTCAGAGCTGGGAGCCAGCAAAGTCAGAGACAGAGGATTCAGTCCCCAGAAGGTCCCTTCTTGCCGAACATCCTTGAGCAGGGTGGAGTTGGGGGTAGGGTAGCTGTAGCAGACTGCTCTGGTTGGGAGGAGGGACAAGGGGTCAGCCCTGGGCTCCAGGAAGGCGACGAAGAGCATGGTCAAGCTGTTCCTAGATGGGTACACAGTGGCCTGCAGGGTGCCTGACTCTCCTTCCACCCCCTCAACTGCCTCAGAACTCCTATCAGAAGTCCGGCCAAGGCTTCCCGCGACAAGGCTGACTGAGCCCGGCCCTCCCTCACAGGGTGCCTTTGGCTTTTCCCTTTGAAAACTAACATGCTGCCTTGGATGCATGCCCAGCCGGTGCTGTCTGCTTGGATCAGGGGCCAATGGTGCTCATTCTTGGCCTCTATGGTCTTAGATGCTAGCTGGACAGCTCTAAGAGACAGGTACCTCTTGCTGGGGTCTATTTCTTTTAAAGATTTGTACACTGTAGCAGTCTTCAGACACGTCAGAAGAGGACTTCAGATCTCATTACAGATGGTTGTGAGCCACCATGTGGTTGCTGGGATTTGAACTCAGGACCTCTGGAAGAGCAGTCAGTGCTTAACCACTGGGCCATTTCTCCAGCCCGGGTCTACTGTTTTTAGAAACGGTGTCAGGTTCAAGAAATCTTTCTTTCTGTCCCATCCTTCCTAGTAGAGGGCACCACCTCACCTGGCTCCACACCCAGAAGCTTTGGTGCTGCAGGGTGCCTGCTCTGCCTTTGCCCCCTGCAGTAGCTCCTTACTACTTCAGTCTGCCTGGTGGGACCACACGGGGCTCTGGGTCAAGCTCTCAGTTGGGGCCACCCCACAGCCTACAGTGACATATTCAAGCCACAGCAAGGTTCAATTCCATCAAATTTATTATAGACTTTGAAAGTTGGCGGTTCACCTGCTTGGTGTACAGAAGACAGACTCTAAGAAAGGATCTGGAGGCACCGCCTCTTCTGTCAATTGTAATGTATTTGGCAAAAGTGAAGACTTTGTAAACACCAACTCCATGGCTCAAAGCAGACTTTCTCCACAGCACAGTTCAAAAGCCAGGAGAATGCCAATAAGTTAGACCATGCTCAACCTGCCAGCTACCACCTGCAGCCTAGAGTGTGGCCCTGCTGTTCCCAAATCAGACAGACAACAAAACAACCCAAACAGACCAGTTCAACCAACAGCCCTGGATGGAGTTCTCAGGGCAGGAGATGGGCAACCTGGGGTCTACCCTAAGCCTGTGCAGTGTAGTTGTGTGGGAAGTGCACCATGCAGAACTTGGCCGTGCCCCCATTTAGAAACCAACCTCTATTGAAACACAAAGGCTTGGTTCCTCTAGGGTCTGGGCACTAGAGCTAGGCTGGCTGGGGTGGGGCTGGGCCAGGCAGGGGCCTCCAGGCAGCCAGGCTCTTTGGAAGCCACCCAGAGACACCCTCATGGTTTAGAAAAATAGACCTCTGTGTTTGACATTCTCTCTCTGCCCTGCAGCTATGAGTAGCAGCAAGTGACCCAATGGACCCCACCATTTCCCAAAATGGCTTCCCTCTGAATGTGCTCAGAATCCACTCACGCCACATGCATACGCACACCACAGACACATGCACACCAATGGCCCCTTGGATTTGGATTGGGGGTATGAGACGAGGCACAGTAAGAAAGCAGCAATTGGGGGCCACAGGCCTGCGCCCTGGAGAAGGCAAGCAAGGTGCCACCCTCAGCACCCCCCAAGTGGGAACCCAGCCGGGAGGTGATCCCAGGACAAACAAATGGAGGGACAGACAAGGCCAGCAGCACGGGACCACACAACCACAGAGTGACATGAAGGGCAGTGTGGGGACTGAGGAGCACATGCTGCGGAGGCCGCTGTAAGGGCTTTGGGCATAGCCAGGAAACTGCAGCAACCTTGTCAGCTGGGGATCTGAAGGCAGCCGGGCCTGGCACTCGCTGCTCACTCTCCCTGGGGCTCTAACACTTTGAGGCGTGGGCCTTGGAGGAGGCACGGAACAGAGTAGAAAAGGTACAAAAATAGACGGTCTCTGCGGCAGCTAAAGGGCCGAGTTCATAGAAAACTAGAAAAGGCAGGCAGAGCCTTTGCGACCGCCTGTCTGCTAGGGCCAGGCCTGGAGCTGCCGCTGGTCATACTCTGCGATGAGCCTCTTAATGTGCGCCAGCTTGCGGTGCAGGTACTCACAGCGCCGCTTCTCTCGGCTGTAGTTGGTGTTGGTCTGCGACAGAAGGAAGGGCAGGTGAGACACATCCACCAAGTCAGCAGCTTCCCTCTCAGCACCCACTCTGCCTCACGCACCTTTTTGATTTTCCTATATTCCTGAAGAATCTGTCCGCGGGTTGTCTGGGGGAAATGCCAAGAATTAGTGATGTCCTACTTAGAGAAGCCCCAAGTGCCAGCTCTCTCTGGAAGTGACCAGCTAGATAGGCAGAGTATAGCCGCAGGTAACCTTCCTGCCATTATTCTGGCCTGTCTATTGCTCCAGGGGAGCAGGGGACACCATGGGGAAGACACACTGAAGCAGCCACACTAGGGAAAGGGAAATGGTCATCCTCGAAGCCTGTGTGCTACATCCTCCTGAAGTTAGCACCCAACCCAGTCCACACATCCTGACCCTGACCTAGGCACCACTGCAGGGCTCATTGGCAAACCCTGTCCATGAGTCACTACCAGCTCTAGTGGCCTACGATACCTCGTATTCCTCAGAGCCCTGGCTCAGCTGTCTGAGCTGTGCATCGAGTTGTGTGAACCTGCGAGTGATCTGCTCGATCCGAGCATGCAGACTGCGGTACTCGCTGTATTCAGCATTGAAGTCATTCTTGTAGCTCTGACGCTGCTCTGATGACGAGATGGCTGGGTATTTCCTGAGGAACAAGAAGGGTTGCAGGGGCTCAGGGGCCATAGTGGGTGGCAGTACCTGGCTCAGGCAGGGCCTAGATGGGCCTGGAATGGGGCACAGCCTAGGTAAGACACTCACAGCAAGTAGTCCGGAGTCTCTGATGTGGATGTGGGGACACTGGCACAGTCTCCATTCAGACCTGCAGAGCAATGTATTATTATTCCAGGGCTAGTGTTTGAGGGTGTGAGCTATGCTGGGCGGTCAAGTTGGCACCAGCAGTAGACCATGTACCAAGACCAGCTGGTTACAGTGGGGATGTACTGTCCAGCTCATAGCCACAGTTATGCTGTCTCCAAGTGCCCTTTAGGCAGGCCCACAGAACTCACAGTGTCTGACTGTGTGGGACAGTGGCACTAGGCTGGACACAAACCCCAGCTACCCAGACGAAAGGGCAAATCTGACAACAGATGAACTGTAAACCTTGCTGGCACTGGTTTTTACGAGGCTCCAGTCAGACCTGTCCTTTGCACGGCACACACTGCAGGAGGGTTCATCTCCATAACCTCCCTGACCCAATGTAGCACTAGGAGCAGCTGGAGCATAAGAAGGGTCTGGGCTGGGGGCTGGAGAGATGGCTCAGCAGTTAAGATCACTGACTGCTCTTCCAGAGGTCCTGAGTTCAATCCCCAGCAACCACATGGTGGCTCACAACTATCTGTAATGGGATCTGATGCCCTCTTCTGGTGTGTCTGAATTTACAGTGTACTTATACATATACATAAAATAAATAAATATGTCTTTAAAAAAAAGAAGGGTCTGGGCTGGGGCTGCCTGCCAGGTAGAGCAACTTCCCCGTCATTTAACCCATTTATTTGGTTCTCTTGAGCCCGGGCTACCAGGGAGACGGGGTACTTGCTGCTTTCCTCATTCAGTAGCTTTGAAGTCCCCACACACCCTGTTCCAATCAGATCCTCTCAGCCTAACCCACTCCTGCTTCAGGGCCCCAACTCAGCGTGCTAGTCTATAAGCTGCTGGCTCAGTGGCAGGTGCTCACTGAGTGTGAGCCTTGGGCCTGTCACCAGCAATGCAAATGATTAAAAAGGGTTGGGAAACCTGCACTATGGAGCTGACCCAGCTAAGAATGGTTCCTCAGGTACAGAGACAGGTGGGGGAGGCTCAGGGCTCTGCTGAGGAGTTGCTGACCATGAGCAGAATCATCCCAGGGGCTGGGCCTGGATGGAAGGAGGGAAGATTATGTCCTGTGGCTGAAACATCCGGCCTAAGCATATGTGGGCCAGGTGGCCATTTACCAGTTCTGACACCTGGAACCCATCTGTGTCTGGGATCTGTCACAGGTGTGTCTGTAATCTGTCACAGAAGTGTACTGTGCCTGTGATAGGCCTGACCATGCTTTTGTTTGGAAAAAAAGATGGGTTCTGGGACTTTGGAAAGCAGTGGAATGCTTTAAATGGGGCATAGCGGGCCATCCTGGCAAGGATATGGGTGACACTGTTACTGAGATTTGAACTGTGCAGACCTGGTTCAAGAGGTTTCAGAGAAAAAATTCAGTATGGCGGAGAGACTCTTGTGGTATTTTGGTGAAGAATGTGACTGCTTTTTGCCCTTGTTCTGAAGAGTACCTGAGCCTCAGGTAAAGAGATTATGTTAATTGCAAAGGAAGTCTCAGAAATGCCCAGTGGAGACTTTATTCTCTGGTTAAGTCACATGAATAGCATTTTGAACAAGTGTAGCAAGCTTAGAAAGGAAAAATAAAATATATGGTTTAAATATTAAAGGGGCAGTAGGAAGTAGAATGGAACTGAATCCTGTGTTCTAAGAGATAACAGATTAAGGGAATGGGACTTTGGGGCAAGATCCTGTCCAACTAAGTTTAGATCCAGGCATGGTGGTAAAATCCCAGGAGACAGGAATGCAGATCTCTGAACTCAAGGTCAATCTACAGAGCAAGTTCCAGGACAGCCAAGCTTAGGCAGGGAAGGAGTTAGAAAAGAGGAAGCTGGTGATAATGTAATAGAACACTCGGGCCATGTTCCAGCTCCTAAAAACAGCAGAACTCAGCAGCTTCAGCCATTTGGCTCTGGCTTTAGAGACGAGAATAGAAGGGACTACTGGGACAATTGATGCTGGTCAGCTGGAGCTAAGAAGTTAGCAGTGATTAAGAAGAGACCAGCATCACTGGGTGAAATAATCTGGGAAGTCTATTCTGAGAGCACAAAGAAGCTGTGTTCCAGAGATAGCCAAGGTTGTACCTCCTGCTGCAGCTGGACTTGTAAGAGTCACCCATGTGGTACTGGTTTTGAAGGCACGAAGGGGTCATGAAGAGCAGCTGAGGCTGGGCACTGTGAGAGGCCATGGAAGGCCACTGGTGAAGGTGCAGCCTTAGTTGCAGCAGACAGCCCAGGACTGAAGGGGTCATTGCAAAGGAGTTGAGGCTTGGCACCGTGAAGAGAGCCTATGAGAAGCTATTGGTGAAACCTAGATGCAGCAGAAAGACCCCAGTACATTGGAGACGCCAGTCCATGGGATGACCACCAGGAACAGCAGTGGCAGTGGAGTGGGTCAGCCTGAAGTTAAACTGTTACAGAGGGCAGAGCTGGAGAAGTGAAGCCAGCCCTTTGGAGGATCCTGTGTGGATCCCAGACATTGAAACAAGAAGCTGTAACATTGAAGCTGCCTTGGAGATCCCAAGATTTTCAAGATGCCAGAGCCATGGGCTATCTACTGAGGAAAGCTGCTAACAGGGAGTGGCAGGGAGTGGAACCAGCCCAAGAGAAAAGATGAAAAGGAGTTGAAGATTTGAAGACCACTTTTCCATCAGCCATGGAGATTCAGAGTTTGGAGTTTGCCCACCTAGTTTCCTGTCTTGATTTGAGGATTAGAGTTAAGTGATAGGGTGGAATCTCAGAAGAGACCTTGAACTTGGGGCTTTTAACATTGTTGAGACTGCTACAGTTTGGACTTTGGAAGTTGGACTAAATGTATTTTGCATTATGCTATGTTTAAGTATGGCCTCCATGGACTCCTGTATTTGATCAAGCCTATGGGGGCCAGGGAGTGGAATGTGAGGGTTTGTACATGCTTGCCCCGCTGAGGGGCACTATTAGGAGGTGTGGCCTTGTTGGAGTGGTGTGTGGGCTTAAGACCCTCATCCTAGCTGCCTGGAAGGCAGTCTCCTCCTAGCAGCCTTCAGGTGAAGATGTAGAACTCAGCTCCTCCTGCACCAGGCCTGCCTGGATGCTGCCATGCTCCTGCCTTGATGATACTGGACTAAACCTCTGAACCTGTAAGCCAGCCCCAATTAAATGGCGTCCTTATAAGAGTTGCCTTGGTTGTTTAGTCATAAAACTTAGTCACATAATCAAATATTTACAAATAGTGTTCTTCCCTATGATATGTAATTGAAAATGTTATATTTTATGCTTTATTTTAATTTCACATTGTAATGGCTAACAATCAATATATCTAGTCAAATCTTAAAGTAGTACAGTATAAATTTGGATAAAATTTTAGAGTTTTGGGGTATTCCCATTTTACATATATTCTGTCATACTTTCTAAGTCATTTTTGTGGGAGAGATGGAAAATTGCAAAACTACCAAAAATAAATAAATACTCATAAAAAAAAAAAAAAGAGTTGCCTTGGTCATAGTGTCTCTTCACAGCAGTAAACCCTGACTGAGACAGGTGTCAGGAGCTTAGGACTGCAGGACACAGCCAGCACAGGGCTGGGACACTGGACCCATGCTCTCACTAAACTATGGACAGAGGCTTCTGATACACAGAGATTCCTTGGACTGACTCCCTTCTCAGAGTGTCTGCCGGTCCCAGCAACCTTTGCTCCCTGGACTTAGTGTGCCTTGGCCTGCATATATCCCTGCATGCAGTTTTTCTCTTGACTCTCTCTGCCTCTTTGGCTCAGGGCATCTCAGTACTCCCAGGAAGCGTTGCTTTCCATGTTTCCTCTGTCTGGGTCCTTCAGCTCCTAGCCCCAAGCACTGGGTAGGCTGGTGGCCTGCCACGATGGCCCCAAGTCCTGATCCCAGTGGTGGTCTCACACCCCACATACCAGAGGAGAAAACCAAGTGGCACTGACCTGGGGCATCTGTGGGCAGTGCAGGGGCAGTGGATGAGTCAGGCTGTGGGGCGGGGGGCCTTTCTTCAGGGGGCCGCTCCTTGTCTTTGTGCTTCTTGGACTTCTTCTTGGGTCGGCTATGGACATGTGAGGAGCCAGTAGGTTGTTCAGCCTGAGGAAAGTCCGTCAGCAGGGGTAGACCAAGACGGGGTGCTGGAGCTGGGGTGGCCTCCTGGTGCTTGTAGTCCTGGGTACTGTGACCCAGGTCATTACTGACATCAGCCAGGGGGTCGTGGGTCCGTGGCGGCTCCAGCCGTGGGGGCAGATGGCTAGAGCTGAGGGCGTCTGATGGGGTGGGTACTGGAGCGGGCAGCAGAGTCTCATGGCCATTGGGGGCACCCAGTCTTCCATTGAGGATGGGTTGTGCTCGCTGTGTGAAATGTGAGATCCGGGGCTTCTTGCTGGCCAGGGGATCAATGAAGTCTGTCTGCTGTGACCGTTTCTGAAAAGCCAAGGGGACTAAGCTGAGCAGAGAAGTATGTGGGAACTAGTAGCCACCTGCAGGGCCTGCTGTGGCCACACGGGGGCGCCCACACAGAGCGGGCCACACACAAGCACCCAGACAGAGAAGACTGCCTTGAATGGACAGTGGAGGTGCCTGAGGCACACGGATACCCAGAGAGATACTCCCGCCCCCAAAGACAGCAAGTCCCCCAAGGGAGTGTGGCTCAGGCAGTGGACATTAGCTACAAAGGGCTGTGCGGCACCAGTGAGGATCCCACACTCAACCACCCCTAGGCAGGTACCTGAGAAGGTGAGGCGGAACCCCTGTGCTCCCTGGGCGGGCTGGAGTCTGTGGTGGCACTCTGTGGCTGACACAGCTTCCTGCAGAGGAGTGGTAGAGGCACTATGGTGGCATTGCCACTGTGCCTCGGGGACTATGTCTGCACAGAGAGGGCCAGGTTCTCAGGACCAAAGCTGGGCTGTGCACAGGGCAGCTGCCGAGCAGAGCCCATGTTGGGGCTCAGGGAGGACCCCCTCTTTGGCATGCTGAGGTGCACGCAGTTAGGGTCTGGGCTTGACAATGAGATGGAGACTACAGGCCAGATACAAACACATACCTTGCCTGCAGCACATCAGGATCCCACCAGCACAAAGGCCATCCTGTGTCAGCTGTGACCTTGTGTGTGGTCCTGCCATGCTCCCATGTCACCCTTACTCCCACTGTGATCTGGCACAAAGCACCTAACAGGGGGCATGGCCTCGGTGGTGGCAACTAGCCCAGGCATGCTGGCCCTGTACACCCTTGCTTGTGGAGCAGTGACAGGCCTTATGTGGACACCTTCAGCACTTGGGTGTAGGTGGCCCTGAACACAGGGCACGCGCTTGTCAGCCTAGCACTACGGGAGGGTGGAGAAAAAAGATGGGCAGGAGTTGAGGCCTGTACCGTCTCTGTAAGACACTGACTCACAAGGAAGCCAGGCATGGAAACACACACCTTTGATCCCAGCACTCAGAAGGCAGAGACAGGCTGATCTCTGAGTTAGAAGCCAGCCTGGTTTACAAAATGAGTTCTGGGACAACCAGGGCTACACAGAGAAACCCCGTCAGGAAAAAAGAAAACAGAAAAAGGAGAGCAAGTAAGCTGTCTTTATTGCCAGGAAGTGTGTGCGGAGTGGCAAGCCTGGGCTTCTGCTAAGATGGGCCCCCTCCGAGCACTTGGACCCCCAGGCACCAGCCGGGGCACAGGATGGAGATGAGCCCAGAGTGCAGTGGTGTCCCCAAACTTGGAGAATCCACAGCAATCTCTCAGAGAGAAATCACTCAAGGACAGCACCAGCACCAGCACCAGGGGAAGACAGTAATTACTGTGCTGCTCCTCTGGAGTCGACCTCACACACTGTGGGCTCCAGAGGCTCATAGGAAGCCACGAAGTGGGACATGGAGGGGACACCCTGGCCCAGAGGAGGCTACATAGTTGGTTGGGGACAGCCATAATCGTGAGCCATCTGGCAGGCTGAGGCTAGAGTGTGTAGGTCAGCCTGCTGCCCCCCAGTACGTGACTTACCGCATGAGCACACGCTTCAGCAGCTGCTGGTCACCCTCAGAGTAGCCGGGCCAGTCCTTCTGCACGTTTTTGTACATGCAGTCCTGCAGGGTGCACGTGCCGTCCTTGGGGTTCACACTGGCCACCTGCAACATACCCAGTTCTCACTGACTGTCACTGCCTGGGGAGGCAGCAGGGCTGGGGGTGAGGGATGAGTGCTTGGGGAACACGGGACTCCACAGGGTAGTGGTGGCAGTGGACTCATGCCACACCACCTCACATTCCCTTCAGTTGAGTTGCTGAAGGCCCAGAAAGTCCTGATGAGGCACAGCATGTCATCCGTATGCTCACAGTCCCCCACAGCGCCTACCCTTTCAACACTGGCCACCAGCCAGCCAGTCCTCTCTCCCCGCCACAGAGCTACTTCATCTCAGGCTGTCTCTCAGGCTCAAAGAATCTGATGAGAGGCCTTGAAGGGACCAAGGCAATGTCTGTGCTGGCCTTGCTAGGTGCCAGAGTACAGCACATGCACACATCGGCCATTCAACTGTGCCAAGGTCACAACTTGTAAGAACTGAGAGGAATGAATTATATTTAATGGGCTTTGAAGACATAGCCTTGCCTTATACCCCAGGCTGGCCTTGGACTCAGAATTTCTTGTCTGAGGATGCTGGGACCACAGGTATGCCAGCATGATGCCAGCATGCCAACCTGGCAGAACCTTTTACTGACTAATAGTCTACTTCCCGACAGCACTGGGACTTAATGGTTACTGCCCTTCACTCATGGCTACTCCAAGCAGCAACACTTACTCCCATCTGGAGACTCTTCCACGATGGTGTGTGGTTCCACTGACCAACACTACCTAAGGCATCCCACCCTAGGGCAGGTTTCCGGCTCCCCTGGTGCCTCTAACGCCCTGGGCCACCCTCCGACACTGAAGGCATAGTCATGAAAGCTATGGCTCCTCCCTGCAGATGCTCAGGGACTCAGATGAACTGTGGAGATTGCAAAGACCTGACCAGACCTGGTGACCCCCGCTCAAGATAGGCCCATTTTCAAAATCTGTGGGGTCCTGCTGCCCCCAAAGATGAATCACACACTCAAGAATGCCAGGTTAATAGGACTGGTCAAGGTCAGCCCTGGCATGGCTGGTCAGAGGTCCTGGGAGCTGCACAGAGAGCCTCAGATGCCTCTGGCTCCATAGACCACGGCACTCATGTACTTCATGGCCTGAGGCAGAGGCTAACCATGGTCTCTCCTGATTCCAGAGTTTCTCTGATACTTGATATTATGTTGACACCAGAGCACCGGGGCCACCCCAATCTACCTCTATGCTATCCCCAAAACCTAGCCGGTACTTGCATTTTGTTTATTTATTTTTTTTTAAAGATTTATTTATTTATTATATATAAGTACACTGTAGCTGTCTTCAGATACACCAGAAGAGGGCATCTGATCTCTTTACAGATGGTTGTGAGCCACCATGTGGTTGCTGGGAATTGAACTCATGACCTCTGGAGGAGCAGTCGGGTGCTCTTAACCGCTGAGCCATCTCTCCAGCCCCCATTCTGTTTATTTTTGAGACAGGGTTTCTCTGTGTAGCCCTGGCTGTTCTGGAATTTACTCTGTAGACCAGGCTGACCTTGAACTCAAGAGATCGGGCTGCCTCTGCCTCCCAAGGGCTAGGATTAAAGATGTGGGCCACCACCACCATGCATGTCTGTCTATAAGAGCAGCCAGTGCTCCATCTCTCCAGCAACACTTTTTGCTGACTGAACTCAGGTCACCAGACCACAAGTTTCTTTTGCACTGAGCAAGCTCACCACCCTTCAGCCAGGGCATGATGTCAGCATGAGTGCTCACTTTTCAGAGCCCCAAGATGTCTCCAGGGTAGAGAGATCAAGAAGACATGGCCCAGATGTGCAGTGCAGGGCTAACAACGAGCCACAGACACAGGCTCTTAGCAAGTCTCCAGGTAATGGCCACTGGCCAAGTTTGTGTACCATGTAGGTCTGCGGGTATCACCCCGCTAGGGGGGTGAGGCATTGAAGACCTCAAGAGGATAAGCCTGAGGCTGCCATGAAGCTGGGAAGCCTGGAGAAGCATTTTGCAACACATGAGGTCAGGCTGGTCTGTACCCACCTGCTGCAGCAGGCTGTCCAGGGTGTCCTTGTCTGCCTGTGTCAGCCCATCCTTCTGCAACCGCAGCAGCAGCTCAGCCTTCCTGTAGGGCCTCAGGGCCAGGAGGTGCAGCACCCGATCTCGGAAGGGCCTCTGCACCACACTGCTGGCTCCACCCCCACTGCTCTTTCTGATGGCACTTGCCAGGTTAATGGGGGTGGCACGTTTCCGGGAGGGCACTGCATCAGCTGCCCCTGGCGCTGGCTTCCGAAACTGAACCTTTTTCCCTGAAATGAGAGCCTGGATCAGGACACAGAAGCAACCACATCCCATGCCATAGGAACAGCATCAGTGGTCTACAGTACACAAGCACTAGGCAGTAGGAGAGAGGTGGGGAGAGATGAGAAACTGTGAATGTGTGGGCATCTTGCCACAGCCCACAGGCAGAAGGTATTAGGGGCTGACACAGTCACAGGCAGGGCCTGAGGAACATGGACACCAACCACCACATGTAGACCCTTGCATGCAAAATCCGAGCCTGGCCTGAAGCATAGGTGCCCTCAGGCAGGATTCTACCTCGGCTTGCTTCTGCAACTTTAGAGGTAGCATGAGTCACAGTGCCTGGACTGTGCTGCAGAGAGACCTGGGTGTCTTACGGTCTCAGCCAGTGCTTTGTGGCAGCTGTAATCATCAGGAGGCCATTTTGAACAGCTATTCAGGACAGAGCAAGGTGGGAACCTGGAGGCCTTGGATTCCCTCCAGTACCAATACTTCCCTTCACATCTGCTTCAGAATGATGTGCCTGGCCAGAGGGGAGGACTGGGGCCAATGAGACACTCTGGGTAGGGGTGAGTACATCCAAGGCTATGAAGGTTTGGGTAGTTTAAGACAGGTCTCTTTATATAGCCTAGGCTATTTTTTTTTTTTTTTTTGGTTCTTTTTTTTTTGAGCTGGGACCGAACCAGGGCCTTCATGCTTCTAGGCAAGCGCTCTACCACTGAGCTAAATCCCCAACCCCCAGCCTAGGCTATCTTGATTCACCATCATCCTGCCTTGGCCCCCTGAGTGCTGAGACAGCGGGTGTGCCTATTAATTATATTTGACAGTCTTAGAAGTCACCATGGTACCCAACAAGGTGTGACAAAATGAGGTTGCTAACCACAGATTCATTCACATGTGTGCGTACCCCATTTGGCTTTGAGAAAGCCTCTGTCACCAGGGACAGCACAAGGCCCTAATACCAGTGCCATGGCAGTGCCTGTGGTAAGGTCTAGCCATGTCTAACTACTGAATGCCCACATAAGCATGTGGTGCAGGGCGGGAGCAGTGTGAAATTCCCACTCTTTATTTTATATGTATGAGCACTTTGCATGTTTGCTATGTCTCTCTGCACATGTGTGTAAGGAGGCCAAGAGAGGGCACTGGATCTCCTGCAACTAGTTACAGTTGTGAGTGGTCACTTGGGTATCTCAAACCAAACGTGGGTCCTCTGCTGAGCCATCTCTCCAGCCCCTACTCCCCACCCCCCAGAGAGAGTCTCAGTGGACCAGGCTGGCTTCAAACTCACTATACATGCTAAAGTAGACAGGGAAAGACCAGAAGGCCTCAACCCTACACAAAGAATTACAGGAAGCTGAGAATTGATGAACTCCTGAGAAAGAGTCCTCCACGGGGCAATCATTCAACACATAGTGGTCAGCCTTGAAAACATATTCTATGAAGAGGCAGGCAGATCTCTGTGAGTTCCAGGACAGGCCGGGCTACACAGAGAAACCCTGTTTCAAAAAAAAAAAAGTACACACACACACACACACACACACACACACACACACACACACACACTCTCACACACACACAAAATCAAAACAATTTTAAAGACAGGCCCCTTTCCTCCCCTGGGAACACTTGATTGATGGATTGTCCCCGTTACCAGAGTTTACTCAGTTCACAGCCTGCAGTTGTGGCCACAGTGGCCTATAGAGAACACCTGCAGTGCCCTGAACACCCCCACCCCCAACCCCGTGTTCCTGTTCCTCTTTGATGAAGGGCAGCAAAGCCAAAAGCTGGGAGAGGGTGGCTGAGCCAGGGCCTTGTCTCGATTGGGGCTCACATGTCGCCTGCAGCCACAGCTCCCACCTCCGAGGCTGGACAGACACACCCTGCCAGGGTGCATGCTGCTTGCCACTCACCCATGTATCGGCCTCCAGCCTTAATGACGATGGCGCTTCGGCTCCGAGTCTCCTCTTCCGCCTGTGCCATGCTCTGTCGTGCCTTCTGGTAGGAGTCATCAGTGGCGCATACTGTGACCTTGTCCTGGATGCTGCCCAGGCAGTCCAGGTGTACATCCCCATGGCTGCAAAACAAGAGGAAGTGTCACCATCAGGTGCCACTGGAGCCATGCCATGCCAACCTAGGCTACTGCAGGAGAGGCAGCAGAGAGGTGGTTTGGGGCTCCCTGGGGGCCTGAGGCCAGGTAGCCTTACCTGGATACATATTGTTGGATGCAATCAAAGCTGCCCTGAGGGCTGTCACGGCCAATATTGGAGAGGTAGAAGGAGAAGGCCCGCACCTCCTCGGGGCAGTCGGGCTGGGGTATGGAGATGTGCTGTAGGGAGAAGGGGTATCACTGTGACCCTTGGCATGGGGAAGCTACAGCAGGAACCACACTCACCCCTCACAGATGGCATGCACCGCTTACAACATGCAACCTGCATAGCAGGGACACATGGGCACCTTCCTCTTTGGCATCTTCTGGCATAAAAGAAGAGGATGGTCACTTGATCAAGAGCTCAGCCCAGCCTCTGGGCTCTGGAGACACCTTTATCTGGGCTGTCTGTCACTCAGGCTTCCCACCTAGCCAGTGCAGCTGCACTGACCTGCGGCATCCATGAAGGTAAAGCTTGTCCAACTGCAAGAGCAGCCAGCAGGACAGCTTGCACTCTTCCAGCCTGACTGCAGACACAGTGAACCCACCCTCCAAATGCACAGCTCCATACCAAATTTGAAAGGCCCCTATTGCCTGTGTCTACCTTAATGCAAATGCATGTGGTGCATGCATACCTGCATGCGTGCGTGTGTGCGGTTGTGAGACAGGGGTTCTCTGTGTAGTCTTGGCTATCCTAGAACTCACTGTAGACCAGGCTGGCCTCGAGCTAATAGAGATCCACCAGCCTTTGCCTCCTGAGTGCTAGGATCAAAGGCGTGCTCCACTACCACCTCCCAGCTTAAATATGTTTTTTGAGAAAAGGTCTCTAGCCTAGTCTGACCTCAAGTTCAACAATGTGGCCTACTTCTGTCTGTCCTTCTGTTCACTTCTTCAGAGCTGAGATGATGGATGTCATCCCATACCTGGTTTGCTTGGCACTGGGGATGGAGCTCAGAGCCTCAGAATGCTGCTAGACAAGTGCTCTACCCACTGAACCCAACTCCAGCCCCCAAGGCTTTTATCAGCTCTGGAGAGGGACAGGTTGGTCTGCACCTAGCATCTATTAAGTTGGACCCCAGCCTGCCTCTCAAACCTCACTTAAGGTGTAAGGTGTACACACACATACACACACACCGATCACAAGCACATAGCCTCACACGTGCACACACAACACAGACATATGCGCACAAGCATACACACACTGTAGCCTGCTAGGAGCCATGAAGGCAATGCCACCCAGATTCATTCCATCTGCTAAGGTCCCAACTGTCCTTCCAGGTATGGCTTTGGCACTTGGCTGAATGGCATCAGGAAGCAGCCACCCAGCAGTGGGCGCAGGAACTACAAGGAGTTTCTGAGTGTGCCCAGCATGTGACGCTTCCATTCACCCAAGACATGGACTGGCATGCATTTCAGGCTTGGGCTGGAGCTGGCACTCCTTTGGCACAAGCCCTGAAATACATGTGGTTGTTGTCACAGCCAGTGATGGTTGGGCTCCTTGCTAATGCCCTGATCTGGGTGGGCAGCCTGGGGTCTGCAAATGATCTCACACGGGCTCAGACAGGGCACTGTGTGCCACTCAGTGTTGGGGCTCTGACTGAGGCTTAGAAAGGGAGCTTTGTACCCCTAAGGACAAGCACATACAGGGTGCTGAAGTCATGTTATCTCAGCCATGGTAGAGGTGACAGGTGGGAGAGCTACTCAGGGCCAGGGTTCAAAGGGAGCAGGATTTGCCATGGTGAATGCTTCAGTTGCCCAGTGGGTAGTGGCAGCATAACCTGATGGTGTAGCTCAGGGCCTGCTCATGTCTGTGACAGCAGGCAATGCAGTTGCCACTTGTAGGTAGTCTCAGCTGTCGCGTGGACTATACTGCTAGCCCCAGTGACAGCTTGGCTCTAGATTGTCTGAGGGGGATAGGTGGTCGGAAGACCCAAGCCTGGAGGCCATCCTGCTGCTCTGGGGCATGGCTACTGGGAGCACTGGCCTCACACAGCCTTTTTAGCTTTCACTGTAATCCTGGCTCAGGATGATCTGTGGGAGGGGAAGGGGTCTTCCATGAGAACTAAGGTGGGGCAGGTAACAGTTGAGAAGTGTTCTAAGCAATATTTCTCAGTTTAAAACAAGATGGAGAAAGAAGCCCCCAAGATGACGTAAGGCTGGGCACACGGCTCAGCAGGTGAGCGTGCTCCATGCTCTTACAGAGCATCCAGTTCTGAGCACCCATATGGCAGCTCCCATGCGCCTGTACTCCAGCTCCAGAGGGCCCAACACCATTTTTCTGGACTCTGCACTCATGAACAACCACCTTTCTCAACACATACACTCACAATTAAAAATAAAAAATAAACTAGGGGGTAGTGTACACACCTTTAATCCTAGCACTACAGAGGCAAAGGCCAGAGGATCTCTGTGAGTTCAAGGCCAGCCTGGTGTACTGAGTTCCAGGACAGCCAGCACTGCACAGAAAAACCATGTCTCAAGAATAAACCACACAAACTCTAGGGTCGGAGAGATGGCTCATGGTCAAGAGAAGTACCTGGTTGCTCTTGCAGAGGACCTAGGTTCTATTTCCACCAACCACAGGGTGACTTAAAAACATCTGTAACTTCAGTTCCAGAGACCAAACACAAAAATAAGTATTTTTAAAAAGAAAATTTTAAATGATTTATTTTATCTGCACCAGTGCTTTGTCTGCATGTCTGTTTGTATATCACAGGTGCTCTTGGTGTCTTGAGTTCAGGAGATGGCACTGGAGAGCCTGAAACTGGAATTATGAATGAATCTCAGCTACTCACTACATAAGTGCTGGAAACCAAAGTTGAGTCCTCTACAAGAACAGCTGGTGTTCTAAGCTGCTAGACCAATCTCTCTTGCCCTGAAAATAAATCTTAAAAAACAAAACAGGGCTAACAAGGCTAGCCACCACATGAGCTCTGTCTCAAAGAAATCGACATAATGCCCGGCAGGGCATGGTGGCTCATGCCTTTTATCCCAGCAGGTAGAGGTAGGAGGATCTCTGTGTTGGAGGCCAGCCTGGTCTGCAGAGTTCCAAGACTCAGAGAAACCCTGTCTCAAGAAAACCAACTAACAAACAAAAGCAAACAAGAAGTGCTTTCTTTTGTGGTTCTGTGGCCCTCGGTCTTCAAGACACACTCAGGAGCCTAAGAGCACTGCAGGGATGCCCTCTGTCTGCATTGGCCTAATCTTGATCTCAGCAGGTCTCAGAGAGCACATGGGGGAATTTGGCTTCCTTCCTCTCCCTACACTGTCCCTTTGGGCAGCCTGCCCAGCCTCTTCACTGAGCTAACACTGCTTCTGAACATTTTGGAGTTTTCCACATCCTTCCTTATGCTGTCTTTGTTTGGTCAACTTGTGGCTCCTAATCCCTTTGGAGGTCGAACAACTCTTTCACAAGGGGTCACTTGTGACCATCAGAAAACATAGGTATTTACATTACAATTTGTAAGAGTTATGTAGGGTCACCACAGCATGAGGAACTGTATTAAGGGATGCAGTTAGGAAAGTGAGAGGCCCTGCCCTAGGAGGCAGTACTGTAGGCATGCCCAGTGGCAAGCCAAGCCACTCTGCAGTCCCTGACTCTAGACACACGGACAGCATCTCAGTCTCTGACCATCCTGCCTCACCTGCTGCAAACATGGCTGGTGTGCTCAGGTTGAACCATGCTACACTGTCACAGACACCACGCATTGTTTATCATAGGGCCAGCCAGAGCAATAGTTTGTATATGCTCATCCAAGGGAGTGGCACTATTAGAAGTGGTGGCCTTGTTGGAGGAAATGTGTCACTGTGGGGGTGGGCTTGGAGACTCTCCTCCTAGATGCCTAAGGATGCTCAATCTGTTCCTAGCTTCTTTCAGATGAAAATGTAGAATTCAGCTCCTCCTGCACCATGCCTGTCTGGATGCTGCCATGCTCCCGCCTTGATGACAATGGACTGAACCTCTGAACCTGTAAGCCAGCCCCAATGAAATGTCCTTTATAAGACTTGCCTTGGTCATGGTGTCTGCTCACAGCATTGAGCCCTGACTGAGGCAGTCAGGCAGTAGTCACGGTTGCTTAGAGGCTTCAATGCACTGTACAGCCAGAGACCAGGGATGGTCCAGCTCAAGGTCCATGAAGGAGCAGAGCACAAAGGCAAATGCTACAGGGGTCTGGGACATGAAACCCATGCCAACGTACTGCTCCTCTCCTGGGAATCTACTGATACTAGGGTCCTGGGTGGCATCATCAGGTGGCATGCACTAGGACTGTGCTGAGCATCATAGGCTCTAGCTACACTGACTGCAGAGGCATGAAGAGACCAGACATCTAGCCCAGTGGTGTGTGACATCAAGACCATTAACAGGTGGCATGTTCTAAAGGAGGCTGAGGCAGAAGAATCATGAGTCTGAAGCCAGCCCAGGATGATGAGTGGGGTAGTAGTGTGATTAGGGCTAATGTCTGGGACTTGCTGCTATGGGTTCAGTCCCCCATTACACACAAATGAGCCGTGGCCTCGGACCAAAGCACAGAGGTGGTAAAAGACAAAGCTGGTATGACTCTTGTAGAATAAACCTGTTGTTCACATACGGGATTGTGATGTCTATTCTTGCTTATCAACTTGACTACATCTGGAATGAACTAAAACCCAAGTGGCTGGGCACACCTATAAGAAGGTCCTCCTTGACTGAGTCATTTGAAATGGGAAGATCCCTTTTCAGTCTGCATCTCTGATGTGGAAAATCCACCTTTGATCTGGGTGTGCAGCTGGCCAGGTAAAGGACGTGAGAGGAGGACACTCGGCCTGTTTGTTCTTGCTGGGCTCTACCCAGCCAGTCTGCTCCTTTGCTGGCATCAGAGCTGGCACCAGCGTCTTTAGGACTGTGGTGCATGCTAAGGAGCAGCTGAGACATCTGGCCTCATGGACTGAACAACTGCTGGATTACTGGATCTTCCGCTAGCAGACAGCCATTGGTGGAGCAGCTGAACCACAGCCTGAGAGCCACTCTAATAAATCCCTTTCTCTATGCGTACACTATCGGTTCTGGTTCTCTAAAGAACCCTAATATAGGGGTGAAGCTATCTGTCAAGGCTGTGTTCCCTAGGGCTTCATGGTCCAGCAACTGTAGGCTATGTAGGCAGCTGAGGCATGCCATGTGCCTGGCTACCACTCACAGCCAGATTAAGAACTTACCTGTATGGTCTAGGCACCCTCAGGAGGGAGATGGGAACACTAGTGCCCCACCTAGCCTGCCCTGGGAACTGAAGTCCCACAGCCAATGCCCAGGAGGGGCCAGTGGCCAGGATGACCTTTTCCCATTTTAACATGCACATAGCTCCAGAGCCCTGCGAGACACAGGGAATACAGGGAATGCACCACAGCCATCTCGCCTCATGGGCTAGAGGGCACTGACCAGGTCAGTGATGAGGCAGCAACTTCAAATAAAAAGACAGTTACAGGGGTTGGGGATTTAGCTCAGTGGTAGAGCACTTGCCTAGCAAGCGCAAGGCCCTGGGTTTGGTCCCCAGCTCCGAAAAAAAAAAAGATAGTTCAAGGACTGGGCACAGACAAGCGACTCAGTGACTCGGGAGGCTGAGGAGGAGGATTTTCAGTACAAGAGCAATTCTGGATAAAAGATATCAAAATATAAGGTAAAAGGTATGGGCTGGAGATATGGCTCAGTGTTAACAGCACCTTTGCTCTTACAGAGGACCTGGAATCTTATTCCAGTACCTACGTGGTGGCTCTCAACCACCTGTAACTCAGTTCTAGGGCATGCAAAGCCCTCTTCTATCTCAGTGTGCACCAGGCACTTAGCGCACAGACAGACATGAAGAAAAATTTGAAAACGGAAAAGGTAGTTTGAACCAGAATGACCGACTGCACAGGCTCATATATTTGAATGCTTAGTCTCTAGGGAGTGGCATTATTTGAAAGGGTTAGAAGTGTGGCCTTGTTGGAGGAAGTGTGTCACTGAAGAGGGGCTTTGAGGTTTCAGAAGCCTCTCTCTCTGCCTGCAGATCTGGATGGAGAACTCTCAGCTACCGCTCCAGCAGTGTGTCTGCCTTCCTGCTACCATGCTCCGCACTACGGAGACCACACACCAGTCCTTTGAAACTGCAAGTCAGCCCCAGTAAAATGCATTATAAGCGAGCTGCCGTGGTCATGGTGTCTCCTCACAGCAACAGATTAGCAACTAAAATAAAGGCCTGAGGCTGTAGCTAAGCAGCAGAGCTGTTCTTGGTATGTAGCAGGCCCTGGTCTCCCTCCTGAGAACCACAAGGTGGTGAGGACGGGTGGGTGTGGTTCATACAGAGCAATCCCACCCCTCCACCCCCGTCTGGAATGGCATCCACCTTTGAGAGGGCACCCCAAGGATTACTGTGAGATGATCACCCTCCTCTCACACATGACCTTTACTGGGCATAGGAGGCTGGCTTGGGCAACTGAGGCAGGCAGGCAGGCAGCCACCTGGGCCTCCCTCTTCCACAGTTCATGTGTGTCAGGGCAGGGAGTACTCACTCCTTGGCTTCCTTCAAATCGGATGGATGGTCTCAGAGACACAGAGTCCTAAAAGAGAACATAAAGGGAGAGCTTCAGTGGACAGATAGACAATCTATACCCACAGGGTTTTAAGCTTTTTTTTTTTTTTTTTTTTTTTTTTTTCCGGGGCTGGGGACGAACCCAGGAACTTGCGCTTCCCTAGGTGGCGCTCACCTCTGAGCCAAATCCCCAACCCCACCCACAGGGTTTTAAAGGGTCAGTAGGAGTTCCTCCAACTGCCTGAACCAAAGTCACAGAAGCAGACCCAGGTCAAGAGCCCTGGATGTTGTCATAGGCTGTGACTCCCAGGGAGAAGAGGAAGCAGGTCACACAAGGCTGGTTCCCAGAAAAGAACACTCTACCAGATGTAGCCCATGAACCCAGCTGAGGCTCGCATCACACTCCTGCTGTGGTTGGTGTGAAACACCTGTCTAGGCTAGCCCTTTGGTTTGGTTAGGGGCTTGGTCACTGTGTCTATGTAGCAGCCTCTAAAGGAGACCTGCATGAAGGCTTCAGCCCAGAGCAGCCTGCTCACAGTCCTCCAGTCTGCTCCAGCAAACCCTGGGGCCAGCCCACCTCCTCAGGGGTGCTGCTGTTGGAAGGCTCCTGTGCCCTCCATTTCCCCTCAGACATGAGACTATACAGCTCAATGACAATGCCTCCCTACCAAGGCAGGTCAGCTCCCGAGGCACACAGAGGTACAGAGGAGGGCATGCTGCACATGGGGCCAGATCCAGAACCACTACCACCAGCTGGCATGGCAGGAACAGTCAGCCAGGGGACGGGTGGTGAGGCAGCCTGTGGCCCTACAAAATGGCACACATTTGGCCCCCAGGGTGAAGGCACAGGCCTCCTTGTCTTCAGAGTCCCTTAGTCACGTTCCAGTAGATACGTTCCACAGGGTCAGCTCCTCACAACTGGGTCAGCTCTTTAGCCATGACACAAAACACGTGCATCCACCTTGTTACATCATTTCACACAGGGATCACATATAAGAGGCAACATGCATGAGGACCACTGTGAGGCTCCCTGCAGAGGGGGTGCGGTCACACAAGGACCCAACCTTCTACCCAGTGGTCACATCAGAAGCCCAGATTCTGGTCAAGCCCTTAGGAACAAAGGGCTGGAATGCCCTTCTGACAGACAGGACAAGAGAGTTTTGGAACGGCAGGTGCTGATAAGACAAATTGACAGAGTAGCTGTGTGCAGCCCAAGGTGAGACATCCACAGCCACAAGCATGAGCAGGTGGGAGAGGTGGCAGCCCCGCCCCCAGGTGAGAACCAAGTGTGCACATGTTGAACAGGGTGTTCAGTCTTGTGTGATGCTGGGCACACCAGGTGCACACTTTTCACTGAGTCTACCCCAGCCCCATCCTACACCTGGGGATGCCATATTAGGGACACCAGGAGAATTTACACAGGCAACATGAGTGACTCTCCATGCTTAGGAGGAAGAGGCAAAACCTGGAGCCATCTTTGGCATTATAAGAAGTTTAAGGCCAGCCTTGGCTGTGTGAGACACTGACTGAAAATTCAAACCATAAAATCCCTCAGGCACTACTATGGGAGTTGCCTCTGTGGCAGTGTGCACTGCCTACCTATGCAGAGGTCTCTGGATGAAGGGACTACAGAGCAACACCCTCTGTACAGATTCCTGAACAGATGGAAAATGCCTTTCATTATCCCCCTACTTTCTTCGGAATTATTATACATGCTTGGTCTGCCACTGGAGCCATATCTTACCATAAATGGCAAAGACATGTTAAAGGAAGCCTTTGAGAGACACAAGAGCCATTCACAACAAAGGAGACAGACAAGTCAGGTAGCCCTGCTAGCCAACTGGGCCTGAGGCCTAGAAGGTGCTCAGGAAGAAATAGCAGGTGCAAGGCCTAGCCCATGTCCACCCCCAGGGCCAAGCTCTGCAGAGGACAGTGCATAAGCAGAGCACAGGATCCAGCATGCAGCAGGACTGCTAAGTGCCGGGAACAAGGGGGGAAAAAATACATCCTCCAGGATATACATGGAATCTGGGGTGACAGCCCAGGGGCAGCTCTGAGAGTGGCATTATGGCTGAGCAGGCCCTTGCTCTATGGAGCAAGTCCTCTGTAGCTGTCTCAGAGGACAGGGTCAGAGACACCTAGGAACTCAGCCTTCCTCGGGAACTGGGATGGCTGACCCCAAGTAGTTGTCCCCATATGACCTGGCTGCCATCACAGACTTGGGCTCCTGGCCACACAGGCTGGGCCCTTCATGTCAACAACAAGCCATTCACCTGGACAAGAGGCCCCGCCTAGCAGCTGCCTGAGTGGCCAGCCTATCCATGTTATCGTCATTAGACTACAGCTCCCCAGAGGGCTGTGGACAGGTATGGACAGGCTTGGAAAAGACAGAACAAGCTGTGAATGGTGGTACACCAGCATCCAGGAGGCTGAGGCAGGAGGATGATGAGGCCCAGGTCAGCCTGGGTTTTAGAGCAAGACCTTGTCTCAAAAGCCAACAGCCTCTGGGCAGGATGCCATCATGACCCACACCTGTCAAAAGGTCACAGTGACTTTGCAAAGTGAAAACAGATTAACAAAAACAGACCAGGAGGGGCACTGCTCAGTGTTCCACAACAGAGGACCACAGCTGTTCACCACTGCCTTGGCCCATGTGTCTGACAGCTGGAGGCCCATTGAGTGAGCCAGTCTAGGGGGAAACAGGTGACCAGGATGAGCTACTCTGATGGCGCCAGCCACTAGCCCAGCAGGTGGTCTGGTGGAGGGACCCAATAGCCTGGCTGGCCCTGGCTGTCACCTCTCAGTGCAGACAGGCCACGAGGACAGCAGGTCCCTCACATCAAATCTCTTCACACAGCACACACTCAAAGGCCTTGAGAGGCCAGAGGGGTTAGGTTTCTGCAAAGGTGTCTTGTGTTCTTTTTTTTTTTTTCCTGCAGCAAAGCGTTTATTACATCTTGAAGAGGAGAGAGCGTGTCTTGTGTTCTAAATCACCCACTCCCGCTACGCCCACCACAGGACCCTCTGACCCTGAAGCAGCTGCAATCGGAGGTCCATTTCACACACACACACACACACACACACACACACACACACACACACACACACACACACACACACACCTGGCACAACTAAGAACGTTCTGGAATAAAGCCCAACCCTCTCAGCTAGGTCTAGAAAGCTACAATCAGGACCCTCGGGCTGCTGAGGGTCTAGGCAGCTCCAGCATCAGCCCTACTCCAATCTGACCAGTGCACTAGTTGGGCAGGAGGTCAAGTCTGGGAATGGCAGAGCTTGGGGGCTCTGCACTGGACCACAGCTTGTGTAATGGCAGCTCAGGCAGGCTATGTGGTGCCAATGGCTGCTCCAGAAGGCTTGGGAAAGAAGGAACCCGGAGTCAGGCATGGTGATGCACACCTGTAAACCCAGCATTTGGAGACAGTGGGAGGTCAGAATTCAAGTCATTCTTAGTGACTCGAAAATTTAAGGCCAGCCTGGGCCTTTGTCTCAAACCAAACCAGAACAAGAACACAGCCTTGCCACCGAAGGCAAGGTGCTATGGCTAAGGCTGGCATCTGTTCTCTACCTACACATGGCTCAGCAGCACCCTGAAGGGTCACAGGACTCCTAGCAATATGTCTGCATGCCATGCTGTGAGAGGCCTTTACAGGTGATCACAGCAGCTTCCTCTACACACAAACAGGGGACAGGCATCTCTGTTGTCCACCTGCACACCGCCACCCAGCCAAGCGTATGGTACCAAGCACAGGCCACTCAGGCAAAATAAGTGAGCAGGTAGATGAACAAAAAGCCACCCATGTTGGGGTCCACCATGCCTCCCCTGGAAACCATGCAGACAGAGCAGCACACCCAGCCCTGGTTCTCAGTATGTCCTATCAAGGTAGCAGGGGCCAGGGCAGGGGAACCCTCAAAGTCCTGCATCTAGGTCGACAGCCAGAGAGTGAAATGTATCTTTGAGGGGTGGCTTCCTTTAGCTCCCCTCACTAAGTAGGCCTTTGCAGAGTTCTGTAAGGCCAGTGACTGAAAGAAAACTGGTCACACATGAGAGGCAAGGCTATCCAGTGAGATACCATCGAACATAAGAATTGAGAGCAATGCAGATGCTGGGACTCCTGGCTTATAAAGTTTCAGAAGGAAGGAAGGTTCTACCAAGCCTTCTGTGTGAACAAGCCGTGGTGTCTGATCAGCTGGAGCTGAAGAATTGGCTGTGATTAACAAGAGACCAAAACTAGTAAGTAAAACCATCACTTTGCTGGGCCAATCGATGATGGTCACAGGGCTGAATAATCAGCTGTGATTAAGAAGAGACTAGCTTCACTGAGTTGAAATCTAGGACGTTTCCCCAGGATGAGAACACAGAAGCTGTGTTCCAAAAGTGGCCAATATAGTACGCTTGCACTGGCAGCTAAACTACGTGAAGAGACGCCCAGGTGGTGGTACTGGTTTTGAAGGCATGGAGGGAGCATGGAGAGCAGTTGAGGCTTGGCACTTTGTACCAGGCTTGGAGTCCTGGAGAGCCTATTGGTGAAAGTGTGGCCCATTTGCAGTAGAAGGCCCTGTATTTTAGAGATGCCACCAAGGACAGTATGGAGTGAAGCTGTCCCTAGGAGATAGTCTCTGTATATGGGGCCACGTGGCAGAGTAAGAGAAGTGATCCAAGCCCTTTAGAGGAGCCCAGAAAATCTTGAGCAAAGATACCAGATAGTGAGAGTTCTTCGGGTTGGTTTTTCCCAATATGTGATCTTGGGAAAGAAAAAGAAAGGAAAGGTTATGGCTTAACAGTGATGTGATTTTGAAAATGTCAAACTGATAAGGGGTCAATTATGCTGACTGCTTTTTTTTTTTTAAGATTTATTATGTATATAGTGTTCCACCCGCTACAATAGGGCACCAGATCTCACTGTAGATGATTATAAGCCACCGTGTGGTTGCTGGGAATTGAACTCAGGACATCTGGAAGAGCAGTCAGTGTTCTTAACCTGAGTCATCTCTCCAGCTTGGTGCTAGCTAGTTTTGTGTCAATTTGAGACAATCTGGAGTCATCTGAGAAGGAATGCCTCTATAAGACTGGGCTGTAGGCAAGCCAGGCTGAACAAGCCAGTAAGCAGCACCCCTCCATGGCCTCTGCGTCAGCTCTGACTTCCAGGTTCCTGCCCTGCTTGGGTTAGCAGTGACGTGGAAGTGTAAGACAGCCGGGCATTCTGGCAGGATGCTTGCCCTGCCCTAGTCTAGGGTTCCTTCTCCATCTGGCTGCTGTCCTCAGGGTCCCACAGTGTGGTACCACCTCCACAGCAAGACAGAAAGTCCTGTGGGCCAGGTGACAGCCGATGTCACTTCCTATGAACTCCTCAATTTCTACACGGACTCCTGGCGGATGTGGGAAGTCACTGGTAGCCCGAAGGCCCTGGTGGGTGCTGGAGGGCAAATTATGGGTAAGGTGGCCATAGCACCATGCCTAGGCTGGGTTGGAGGTGACATCCTCCCTGATCCCATCAGAGTAACAAGCCTGACTATGTGCTATGGGCAGGCAACAGTGACAACCATACTCTTTGGGGACAGGTGTCACTTCTGAAGCTTGCTGAAGCCAAGGACACAGCTGTGAGCCAGAACTCCAGCAGGGCCCTGCACCTGGTTGATTGCAGAAGAATTTTAATTCAGAACACAGCTGGTCTGGCAAGAGATCACACCCAAAGTTTACCTTCTTGGTCTGTGTAATCTGGCTGGAATACAGACGCCTTTCGTCCCAGGAGACAGGCATGCAGATCTGAGTTGTAGCCAGTTCTGTTCAGGTGGTTCTGTGGGCTAAGTTAAGGCGCAGTGTATGGAGCTGAGTTTGTGGCAGTTCGGTTCATGGAGTTCAGAGACTGTTTTACCAGGAGAGTTTTACAGAGACAGGTTGAAGAGAGATCAAGCTAGACAGGAGACGACAGAATGAGCCAGAGATCAAGGAGCTAGAAGATTAGAACAAATTGCTAGAGACAGCTTGAGGCCAAGCAGAACAATCCAGTCAGAAGCTGAGAGAAGAAAGTTTGAATCAATTAGGAGAGGAGTTTAGTCAGAACAGCTGAGTTAAACCAGCTAGCCAGAGGACAGAAAGAACTAGAAAGGTTGTTCTCATTTAGCAGTATATCTTAGAGGCTGAAAACATTCTAGGCCTAGATAAGATTATATTGAAGCATCCAGGGCTAGGGCTAGGTTAGCAGAGGGAGGCTTACTGCCTCCTAGACCACAATTACAATCTAGCAAATAAAAGTTACTTTTACAGCAGACAGCTCTGCTGCACCTGGCTGACCCAGGCAGCACAGCCCAAACTTGGCTGAGAGTCAGCTGGCTTCAGATCCTGTGGGGTAGTGACATGAGTGTCTTGGTCACTGAGCCTGTATGCTATCAGCACTGACCCATTCCTGGGACAGGGCAATGCAGTCTAGTCCCAAGACACCCACTCCACCCCACCCCCATCAGGACACAGGGCCATCTCAGGAGGGCAGCTGGTGAGACAACAGGAAGTTTGTGCAAGCTCTAAGGCAGGCAACAGTTTACAGAAGTATGGCTGAGGCCGACTGATACCTTTGTGAGCATTGCAGAGCCTGGGTAGGGAAGGCTCACGCCAGTACCTAGGCAGTCAGAGGGAAGCTAGTGTCTTGACCACCTTGGATACTTTATTGGATGACAGACGGGGACCTTTCTACAACATGCTGCCCAGCTGAAGCCACATGTCTCCATGACCACCAAATTGAATTGGGGTCTGTACTGGCTGGTTTTGTGTGTCACCTTGACACAAGCTGGAATTATCACAGAAAAAGGAGCCTCAGTTGTGGAAACACCTTCATGAGACCCAGCTGTAAGGCATCTTCTCAACTAGTGATGAAGAATTGTGGGTGGTGCCGTCCCTGGACTGGTGGTCTTGGGTTCTATAAGAGAGCATGCTGAGCAAGCCAAGGGAAACAAGGCAGCAAGTAACATCCCTTCATCTGCATCAGCTCCTGCTTCCTGACCTACTTGAGCTCCAGTCCTGACTTCCTTTGGTGATGAACAGCAATATGGAAGTGTAAGCTGAATAAACCCTTTCCTCCCCACCTTGCTTCTTGGTCACGATGTTTGTGCAGGAATAGAAACCCTGACTCAGACAGGATCTATATGCCTTTCAAGCACATGGCAACTTTTTTTAAAAAAAGATTTATTCATGTAGGCCAGTGGTGGTCCTTTGGTCCCAGCATTCAGGAGGCAGAGGCAAGCCTGGTCTACAGAGTGAGTTCAAGGATAGCTAGCACTAGAGAAACCCTGTCTATGAAAACAAAACAAAACAAACAAACAAACAAACAAAAAACCAGAAAGAAAAGAAAAAAAAAAGGAGAAAAACAGAGAAGAGGAAAACCAATTTGTTTATTTTTGAATGTGGATGTAGGTTGTGTATTTAGGTGCCTGTGGAAGCCAGAAGGATTTAGAGCCTGGAGCTCTGCATACTGGGAGGTGCCCTATGTGGGTGCCAGAACTTAAGGCCCCATCTGGAGCAGTGCTCTCAGTCTCAGCCATTCCCCAGCCCCTTAAAACAATGTGTATGGGTGCTTTTACCTTCCTGTCATGTCTGCACCATGTGCTTGTTTAGTATGGGCGCAGGCCAGACAAGGGTGTCAGATGCCATGGAGCTGGAGTTACAGACAGCTGTAAGCCACCATGTGGATGCTGGGATTGAACAGCTGATCCTCTTAGCTACTGAAGCTAGCTCTCCAGACCCCTCTTATTTGTTTTGAGGCAGTTTAATGTAGCCTAGGCTGGCCTCTAACTCACTACATAGGCAAGGCTAATCTGATCTCTAGCTTCCACCTCCCAAATGCTGGGATCGCAGACCGAGTTTATGGGGTGCTGGGGATGGAATTCAGGGCCTCACACATGCTGGGTGATCCCTCTACCAGTTGAGCCCCTTGTTTGTCCTTCTTCGTCTCCCTCCCCTTTTTCTTCTTCTTGAATAAGGGTCTCTCCTGTGGTCCACACGGACTTTGCTGTCACAGCCACCAAGAAGCCTGGGCACTGTTAATCCTCCTTCAGCTATCCTGCAACTTACTTTGTAGATGAGGCTGGCCTCTAAAGAGATTCACCTGCCTCTGCCTTCCACCCACTACCACCCCAGAATAAACAAATCTTAAAAAGAAAAAAAAAAAAAAGGTTGCCATGTGCTTGAAATACATATAGACCACAATTCAATATGTTGTTCCAGCTGGGCAGTATGCTGTGGAATGGTCCCAAGTCTGGAAGAACAGAGCTGAGTCTAAGATGCTAGTCCTAAGGCTGCAAAGAAACAGAGCTGAGAGTCCATATAAAATGGATGGGTCATATCTAGAGCCAGACAAGGCTGGATGAGGATGGTAGAGTACACTGCCCTTTCCTGGAGCCAGGAGTCAATCCTGCTAAGCAGTGTGTCTCTCCTCCATCCACTGCCTGCCCCTGACCCAGGACAGGAGACCAGGGAAGGGAGGGCGCAGACTCCTTTTTCTAGCACTCCTTGGGGCACCAGGCCACAGGCTGCTTTCTCAAAGACTTGTAAGCAGGAGAGGGACTGCCTGGGCTGAGTCTTGGCCAACGACCTCCTGGCTGCTGCCCCTTTCCAGTAAAGCCCAGCCGGTTGGGAAATGTCCTTCAGGAATCCTCCCCCAGCTTCCTGGAATGATGAGTGTGGTCGCCAAGGCTGTAGACCCTGCTGGGAAAGGCGCCTCCATGAGCAACTGGGGCTTGGGAAGCAGGCCCATAACTGTGGCTCTCAGAGGTTCCCCTGACCACCTGAGCAGGTCAGATGGGGCAGATGGATGGCAAACTGCTGAGCCTGCTGCACTTGGTGGAACTACAGTAGGCACGTCTAACTCAAGGAGGGACCCAGAAAGCTCCTACAGTGAGACCTCAAAGAAGACTCTTAGAAGCTGGAACTGAGGACACAACCCAGCAGAAACCACCACCCTCCTGCAGCCCTGACATGGGGGGGGGAGGGGCACTGTGGCCATATACTGCATACCCCCAGCCCAGCCCTGCTGTCAAGCCCCCTCCAATTTATTTTCTGTTCCTGAGAAGTTGTGTCCATGGGTCACACGCAGTGTGTGGGATCTGTGGCTGTATAACAAATGCCTCTGACCTGGAAGCTCCAAACACCAAAACCTGTTCTGTCCTGGATCCGCGTCACTGGGCTGTAGCAGGCTGAAGCAACCACACCCAGTGTCCTTCCCTTGTTGACTGTTACTCTAATCTCTGCCTCAGGTAGTCACATGGGACTCCTTCTTGTCCATCTCTTACAGGAGCACTACACTCACCCTTTCATGTGAGCAGGTCTCACACATTCCTGGCTGGCCTCCAACTTACTGTGTAGCTGGGAATGAGCCAGGACCCCTGCCCCATGCCCTGTTATGTGATACTGGACAGAGTCCAGGGCTCCACAGCTGGCCACTGCTGTCTTCTTAGCTCTGGAAGGTCTTGCTGACCCAGAACTGCACCTGGCCAGCCTTCAGTGCTTGGCAATCCTCGTGCCTCTCTGTTTAGAATGCCAAGAAGACAAGTTGACCAACACACCCTACATTTTATTATTTTTGTTTTTTAAAGTCACAAGTTTTGCTATCTAACCATGACTAGCCTGGACCTTTGGTCCTTCTGTATCAGCTCCCACCTGCCAGGACAGTGTGCCCAACCCCTCCAGTCATGTTTACATACATCACACACAAACACCTTTACTGTCAGGAAAGGGCATTTGGTTTTGGACGATAAGGATGATGATAGTCAAGTTTTTAGTGCTGTACCTTCTGCCCACGTCAGCCTGGGGCATATCCTTTGACTCTGAGCACACTTTTCCCATATGGGTGGCCCCTGCTATGAATGTTCTGACTTTCTTGTTTCACTTTTAAAGAAGGGTCTTGGGTCGCTCAAGCTGGTCTCCCTGAGATGACAGGATGATTCCACCCCCAGCTATTCTTTAGAACATAACAAAAACTAGTTTTAGAAGGCTATTGTTTTACTAGTATTTTGTTGTTGGTTTGTCTTTTTTTGAGATAAGGTCTCACTATATAGTTCTGGCTGTTCTGAAATTCACTATGTAGATCAAGCTAGCCTTGAACTCACAAAGATCCACTTGTGTACACCACCACACACTACTGAAAAACCAGTTTTATATTAAACTCCCAAATAACCATCCACACAGCTCCTTGAGAGCAGCTTTCTCAACAGCCACATGTCCTACCCACCACCCCACTAAAGTCATAGCCACAACATTATCTAGGTGTGGCTCCAGACATTGTTAAGCACATAGAGCAGACATAGGCCTATTTCACCATGGGGCCCTGCCACTCTATCAGGACAGTTGCTAGGCTACCCCCTCTTAACTTCAAAGACACCCCCAATCTCAGTCACAGGACAAGCATAGATAGGGGCTTGGACAAGGGTGTGAGGAACCAGCCTCATAGGACAGCAAGTTCTATTGTCCCAGACCACCCCAGCTAGGCCAGCACGCCATTTGATCTTACCCAGATGTTGCAACTCAGCCCACTCATGATCTGCATGCAACTTCAGAACTCTGCTAAACCCCATTGCCTTCCAGCAGGCCTGCGTACTCAGCCACAACCCTTGACCTCCCTAGGGCACTTCCTTGAGCACATCCCAGACTGACCTCCAGAGAGCTGGGGGCCCTGGGCCAGCCCAAGGCTCCACTTTGCTTCAAGCCTGCTCCTGCTCCTGCCCCTCCTCAAATGCAAGTGCAAAGAGACCAACTACAGATAAAGACAGGCACTGGTGTCCCCCCCAATGGACAGGTCTTCAGGGCCCTCAGGCACAGTACTCCTTGAGTTGTGAAGTCAGAAAGTCATGACCATTGCACACGGGTCACCCTAGCAACAGGAGGTGCAGCACTGCCCTCCTGAGGAGGAAGTGTGTAAGTGCTTGCCCACCTTGTCTCACAGCTAGGGACATTGGCATTTCTCTTCTAAGCCCCAGGCACTCAGGTTGCTCTAGTCACCCCTATGTGTGTGTGTGTGTGTGTGTGTGTGTGTGTGGTGGTGGTGGGGTTTTTGCCACACCTGCTGAGCTCAGACTCATTCTGCTGCCACTTTCCCTTGCAAGGAACTTTTGTCCACTGTCCCAATACCGTGGCCAGCAGAGCCTGCATACGCAGTAACATCAGTAGAGAGTGTATCAGAGGGACTGTCCCGGGCTGCATGTCCCCTCGTGTCCTTTCTTGGGGTGACACACCCTGATCTCCAGTCAGGCTGTGCAGAAGCTGATGTCAAGCATCGGCCAACTGGCATTGCTTCAGGAAGATGACCAAAGCCCAGCACAGAGAACCAATTACAATGTCCACATTTATGAACCCACCCCCTCCCACTCCAGCCACTCTGTTGGCTGTGACAGCAGGGTCAGGAGGTCAAAAGCAGCCTGGGCCCCTGCCCAGTCATTGAGCTTAGGGTTCTTGAAGGAGCCTGAGTGTAGGAGACACACACTGATAGTCATGCTGTCAGGGTCTGATCAGAATGCGTGCTGAAGCTCAGAGAGTGAGCAGAGACACTCAGAGCACACTGTACGCTCCAGTCCTCCTAAGGCAGGCTGTATTCTGACCCAAAGCCAGCCAGGGCAAGGAGGCCCGACCTGGCCAAAAAGTGAGGTAGGTTATCTGCTATACCAGCATATGAGGTGGAGCTGTGAACTATGTCCCTGTGTTGTCAGCACTTGCAAATCTACCTGTGGGGGCAGCTATGGGGATGGCAGGAAGGACTGCAGGCTGGACTCCTCAAGTTTCTCTTTGGATCCATTTATCATCTGTCTCAGACAAAAATGGGCTGATCTTTAGGGTGACAACGACACTGACCACATATATAGCTCTGGTATCCTCTGACCCATAGCCACAGGCACAGTTGCATCCTGTGACCTGCTGGCTGGTTCTCCAAGAATAGCCCTCCCTATCTCTGGAGTGCTTTAAAGACTCTAAACACAAAGCTGCATCAGAACACCCATGGCCTCCCACTCATCCACACTCCACATGTAGGTGAACATGCACACAGCCACATCTATTTGCTTTCCCAACCCTGGGGAAAGGATGGACTCTAGTACACCACGCAGAGACACTTGGGGGTCTCTACAGAGGGGTGTGGCCACAAGCTCCTGAGTTCAATACTGGCTTATCAATTGCCTATAACCGGATGCTTCTGGGCCATTCCAACATACACAGTGCCAGCCAGGGAGGAAAGGGCCTTGTGGGAACACAAGTTCCAGAATGGTCCCCAAAAACTGGAATCGATCCCATAGGCAGATGCTTAGATGTCACAGGACCCACAAGTGTGTCTTGTGGAGAGGCACTCCTCATCAATGCTCCATGTGCTCCAGACTCAAGGGAGCTGAGGCTCAGGCAGATCAGCAGGGCAGAAGCGCCCTCCAGAGGGCCCAGAGCAGTACGATCTACAGAGACGAAGCCTAAAGCGGCCAGACACACTTCCTCCTTCCTGTGGCTTAAGTTCAAGGGCAGGAAGCAGCTCTGCTGAACACTCCTTGCCTTTGGTCATACGGGCAGCCCAGGTACCAGGAGGCAGGAGGTGGACTCTCACACAAAGTCTGTGACACCAAGTTCCATGATGGTGAGAAGTCACGGCAGAACTGTGAGACAATGGCCAAAGCTACCGACACTGCCAAGTGCCAGCTAGGATGCAACGGAGCTCTCAGCACCACTGCAAATGTGACACAGCCATTGCCACAGGTGAAATCTCCTGAAGACAAATTGCAGATGCTACCTTGAGGTCCCAAAAGCTCCCTCCTCTGCACTGCCTCAGGGGAGTGGAGGTCACATAAGGAAGGTGATGGCACACACCTAATCCCCACACTCAGGAGGCAGAGGCGGGGTATGGGAAACTTAAGGCAAAGCCTCTGTATATCAGAGGCCAGCCTGGCCCGTTGTTATCCCCGATACTGCCTCAAGCAGAATGTAATAAAAGCACAGGCCAAGCAGGAAGGCGGCTCAGTGGGTGAGGCATTCACTGCGCAGGCCTGGTTTCCAGGAACATGGATGAAAACATGGACACAGATGTGCATCTGGAAACCCAGCTCTCCTGTGGTCAAAACAGTACATACAGGAATGTATCAGAATGGGATCACCTACTTCTAAGGGACAAAGCTAGCCACTCCAGAAGGGGTCCTTCTCTGCTCTGTTCTGAAACAGTGGCTCATTATGCAATGCTGATTGGCCTAGAACTCTCCATGAAGACCAGGTGAGCTCCAAACCTGGTGACTGCTGGGATTACAGGCGTGTCAAAAAGTGGAAAAACAAAGATGTCTGTAGCTTTTCAAATCAAGTGGATACATGGGTTTGGGGTGATGGAGCAGATGAATGAACTGTATTATCATGCAACAGGACAGATGGACCCGAATAGCTCAGACCCAGCATCTCCGGTACCTTGAAGGAGAAAGGATACCCTGGGCTGCAAGCAAGACCCTGTCTTAAAAATACCAAAACAAGGGCTGGAGAGATGGCTCAGAGGTTAAGAACACTGGCTGCTCTCCTACATGTCCTGAGTTCAACTCCCAGCAACCACATGGTGGCTCACAACCATCTATGATGATATCTGGTGTTCTCTTCTGGCCTGCAGACAGAACACTGTATACGTAACTAATAAATATATCTTAAAAAACAAACAAGCCAAGAGGCTGAAGAGGTGGTCCAGTAGTTAGGGGCACTGGTCACTCTTGCGGGTTCCATTCCCAGTGCTTATGGCCCCAGTTCTAGGGGTACCCATGCTCCTCTGAGCTATGAATCCTCAGAGGAGAAGAGAGCATGGGGGGTGGACTGCAGGAGCATGGGGGGGCAGACTGCCAGCAGCAAGTGAGCAGATCCTGCACTTCGCAAGGCTCTGCATAGCACGTTCATGGTGGGCTCCAGCAATGAATCTGGCTACATTCTGCCTGTGCCAAGCCTTCAGGGAGGGTGTACCTAAAACTAACAGAATAAGCCAAGCATGGCAGTGCAGCTTTTAATCCCAGTACTCAAGGCAGAGGCAAGTAGATTTCTCTGTGTTTGAAGCCAGCCTAGTCTACATAGCGAGTTCTATGTCAACCAGAGCTGTATAGTAAGACCCTGTCTCAGAAAACAAGCTAAACAGAATAAACTAGCAGAGGAAATAAATTTCAAGAGAGGAGAGCACCAGGCTTTAGGATGGTCCCTACCCACTGCGCTTCGTCAGACTACAAGCAGAGAACAGAGCAGGAAGATGTGGCCAAAGCGCAGTGTGGGAAGGTAAAGAGCAAATTCAGGTTCAGCTGAGCAGGCAGAGGCTACAGCAGCCATAGCTCAGGGATGTGACAACACTTTGAGATGGCAGAAGAACCCACACTGGGTCTGTACAACCCTCACAGGCAGGCAGGATACAGCAGCTGCGGGGGCATAAAGACTCAGACCAAGGTTCCGGAATTAAAGTGTGAGAGTCACGTAACATGGATCCAAGCAGCATGTTGGCTCTGAAGGCACAGAGCCAGGAAGGTGAAGCATCAGTTGTAATGGAGACAAGGGGATGCCAGGATGGCCAGGAACACGGGATGCTATGATTAGGGTTTTGGTCAACCTAAGCTAAATCTAGAGTAGTCTGGAAAGGGGGAGGGAGTATCATATGAGGAATCACCTCCATCAGAATGACCTGCAGGCAAGTCTCAGGGGAAGGCACTTTCTTGATTAATAATTCCTGTGGGCAGTGCCAGCAGGTGTGCAGGAGAGCAGGTAGAGCAAGCCAGTAAATAAACAGCATTCCGCCATGGCCTCTGCTTAGGCTCCTGTCTTAAGGTCCTGCCCTGGTTTCCCTTGATAACGGACTACAAGCTGACTATAAGCTGAAATAAACCTTTTCCTCCCCAAGTCATTCTTGGCCGATGTTTTATCACAG
Source organism: Rattus rattus (assembly GCF_011064425.1). Taxonomy (NCBI): domain Eukaryota; kingdom Metazoa; phylum Chordata; class Mammalia; order Rodentia; family Muridae; genus Rattus; species Rattus rattus. Next base: position 12,805,215 of record NC_046166.1, on the reverse strand, counting down.
CCACAGAATAAGCCCAGCAAGGAAAGCTGTGGGCACAGAGCAGAGCAGCACAAGAGAGGTTCCACTTTCCATGGGCCATGGAGCTGCCACAAGTTCAAATGCTGCTGCTGTGAGCCCCAGACACCCACCCAGAGACATGATTCCAGCTTCCTGTGCCTCACTGGGTTTCGGCCTTGCTTGGTCCAGTCTTTCATGGCCATACTGGCTCCTCCTCCTTTTTTTTTTTTTTTTTTTCTCTTTTCTTTTTTTCGGAGCTGGGGACCGAACCCAGGGCCTTGCGCTTGCTAGGCAAGCGCTCTACCACTGAGTTAAATCCCCAACCCCATTCTTTTTTCCTTTTTAAAGATTTATTTATTTTATATATGTGAGTACACTGTCATTGTCTTCAGACACACCAGAAGAGGGCATTGGATCCCATTACAGTTGGTTGTGAGCCACCATGTGGTTATTGGGAATTGAACTCAGGACTGCAGGAAGAGCAGTCAGTGCTTCTAACCACTGAGCCATCTCTCCAGCTCCCGGCTCCTCCTTTTGGAAGTTTTGTTCTGTACCACTGTATGCTGGGAATATGTGACTTGAAGGTTTTTTTCTTGATTTTTGAGACAAGGTGTTATGTAGGCCAGACTCACTACATAGCTGAGGCTGACCTCGAACTCTTGACCTTCCATAACAACAGCATGGCTGCCATGCCTGAAAATGGTTTCTGACTTCACAGGAACTCAGCAGAGGCTCTGGACTTGTAAACAATGTTAAACCATCACAACTGTGTGAGCCCAAGCCTGAATCACTGAGTGTGAACCATTCCCACAGGCTCCATGTAAGCACGCTCTTCCCTAGCCAGGGGTGCCAGTTTGGTTTTGTTCATGGGGTGCTTAGGAAATAGAGCCAATGAAGGAAGTGGGTCATTGAGGGGTACAGGGCAGTCCTGCTTTTCTATTAAAGGCTCTCTGCTTCCTGTGTACTGCCACCATGTGACCTGCCACCAGCTCCAGTGCTACCTGCAGCAAAGGCCACCACCATGCTTGCTAGTTAGTGCTCCTTCAAAGAGTCAAGATGGCAGGTGCTTTGCCTGTCTTGGGTACTATGCAGGTGAGAGAGTAAGATGTGTCTAACAGTATACTCGGCTGCTGTAAAATTAAAGTTGCTATAAAGTGTTAGGAGGCTGAGAGTGCAGCTTGGTGGGCAGAGTGCTTGCCAAGCACATGAGTGGGCCTGGCTTCCAGCACCACACAAACCAGAGAGATTGCACACTCATCATCCAGTACTTTGGGCTGAGACAGCAAGATTAGGAGCTCCAGGCTGTCCTCAGCTAGAGTCCAAGGCAAGCCTGGCCTTTATCAGACGAGTTTTACATAAATGAAGCCCTGAGATCTCTCTCCACAGGAGCCCATGTGTCACCATCCCTCCCTACATCTCAGAGTTAGCCTGGGCGACCACGCAGAGCCATTACATGCTGTTTCCCAGGGTGTGGGGTGGCTGTGCAGATGCTGGGGTTGGGGCAGCTTCACACTGGACACCACCAAGTGCTATGAGGACCTCTGTGGGGGAAGAGCCCACTAGGACCAGGACGGGTTTCAGCCAGCTCCGATGAGGCAGTACCTCACCTGGGTACGCAGAGCTGGAAATTCAATGCACGGGACAAACAAGAGGCCCCTGCCCAGGTGTCCCTGGGATGAATGCTGCCTTTGCCCAGCAGGGAAGGGCTGTCACCCTTGAGCAGGAGACCCAAGGAACACACAGTACACGGGCCCGCCTCACTTAGTCCTGCCAAGTGGAAATGACACGTGGGCTCTTGAATGCAGCTAAGCTTAGACTGCTCTGATTCAACATGAGCCAGTCATTTCTAAGCTGTGTCCTCAGTGAGATGATACTCAGCTTCTCTGGGCTCTGGACCTTTGCAACAGCCCCAGGGACACATGAAACACAACAAATGCATGTGCACATGCACATATGTATGCCAGTATGTACATGAGTAACACACATATATCCATCATGGGCAGGCAGAATCACCTCTCCAGAATAGTATCTACGCCCCCACCCAGCAAGATGACACGAAGCAAGGTAGAGGCAGCTGGGGGTCACCTGAGCTGGGAGCATGAGCAATGATGGGCAGACATCCAATGGGAAGCAGCAGACGCAGCCAGCATGTGTGTGAGTGACTGAGTGACCTGGAAACAAAGTGGAGCTGGGAGGGATTCCACTTGGCATTTGGCACAGGAGGAATGGGGAGGTGCAAGAGAGAAAGCCCTGGGGGTGCACCCAGAGGGAGGTGGAACAGACTAGATGGTGAGATCCATGGTGGCAACAGCAATCTGCTGCCCACTCAGAAAGGTCTTCTGCCCTCAAAGGGAAAACATATTCTAGACGAAAGGAAGCCCATCCACTGGCTGCTGTTCATGGTGGCCCACATGGGATCCCAGCACGGGGAGATGGAGGCTGAAGGATCACACAAATTGCAGCCTGGACTGAAAAGTGAGACCTTGTCTCAAAAAGCTAACAAAAGAGGTCCAAGAGACAGCTCGCTGTGTAAAGGGCTTGCAACACCCCCAGACCCCGCATAAAGGAGAAGGGGGTAGGCCTTTGCTCCACAGAGATGCTGAGGCACAAACCCTCCCCCATATACATCTTTTTCAGGGATAGGAGTCCACTATGCATCCCTGCCTGGCCTGGAACTCACTGTGTACACCAGGCAGGCTAGACCGGGCCTGGGCCTGGGCCTGGGCCTGGGTTTCTGCCTCTGCCAGGATTAAAAGTGTAAGCCACCTATCTGGCGTATTTTATTTTATTTTTTTTTTAAATTTAAAAGTAACAAAACCAGAAGAGGAAGGCTCTTCCAGGCCATGAGTGTGATGACATATCTACCTTCTAGCATTTTCTTCCTATCAAATGATAGGTATGCCTACAAGGACCAGGCATACGTCAGTCCTGATCTGGCCCATGAGCCACACACCCCTGCCTCCTATTGTGGGGGCTTTCCCTGTCTTCAGTTCTTAATCCTGAGGACAATGGGGCAGGTCTGTGGGCAGTCCAGACGGGCACTATGACATCCTCATCACCCTTGCCAGCACACATATTATTTGGGCCTCCTGCTTTATCACAAGTGACTAAGGACTAGCAGTTCTCACAGAGGACAAGAAGTGCCTCCTCTGGAGGGTGGGACTACTAAGCCTGCCCACGCCTCCTCTGGTCTAGACGGTGCACTCTTTTGCCTCTGTCTCCTTGAGTCTGACATGGTGCCCATTTTCCCCCTAAGGAGATCACGGACCTGGGCTTCAAAGCAAAGGTGCCTGGCTGTCACTGGTCACCTGTCAAGCACAAGGAGAGAGGTAGCCACAGGGCAGATCAGAGTCAAGGCTCAGACAGCTACAAACATACAATTCCTGCTGCAGCCTTACAAAGGCCCCTTAGTGACTGAGCTATGTCTCCACCAACCCACCCTTAGTGTTCTAGGTTACCCAAGGTCCACAGTAGTGACCCCAGCATGGGGACCGAGGGGCTGGAGCCTGACCCTAACTCTCAGCCTAGCCATCTGGGTCCCAGATACCATAAGGGTAAGTAGCAGTCAGGCTCTCCATGTACTCTCTGTACTCTCAATGCACTCTCAAGAGGTGAGAATGGGAGGGGAGAGAGGGTATGTGCACCTGAGGTCCCAAGGCAGCCAACCATCAAAAATGACATCTAAAGCTCAGAGTCCTATCAACCAGAGCAGTCTCCTTCTCTATGGGGATGGACTCCTGACCTTCCTAGCTGGGGAAAACAGAACATTTTCACTGAGGGGAGTAAGTGCTATGACAAAGGGAGAAAGCAGAAGGGGGACAGCAAGGAGGGTCACCCCCCTACCCCACTTTTGGCCTGCCTAGCATAGCTGGCTTCCTACTGGTGGATAGCCACCAACAGGGAAGCCTTGTCATTTCCCAGGGGGTGGGGTGGGGATGATTGAGGGTCCTTACCAGGGGATTCTGTCCTCCTCTAAGGAAGCTGGAACCTGAGGTAGGCTGGCACAAGTTCCCACTATCCCCTCCCCATCTCAGATGTCCTCTGAGCCAAGCACATTTTCCTGGAACATAAGGCAGGTGCAGCACGCCAACTCCAAAAACAGGGCCACAGGAAAGGAAGGCACTCCTCTAGCTGTGGCCTGCCCCTGCCCTCAGACAGCTCCCAGGGAAGTCTCCACTCTGAGTAGTTGCTACCTGAAGGACATGAGGACACACAGGAAAGCAGGAGCCTTGGGCAGACCCACCAGGAGCTTTCTAGAGTTCAGCTCTCAGACACATACTTAGCCTAGTGTCCGGTCTGTGAGGCCCCACTGCAGGACAGCCGCCCCACAGAGCACTAACCCACCCTGTGGTGGGACCGCCCTCACAGAGCTGGAGTGGGAAGAGAAGGGGCTGCAGTCGGCGCCCAGAGCGGCACTCCCTCCCTCCACTCACACTGTGCTCCAGCTCAGGGACCAGGGTCCTCTGTCCAGGGCAGGGATGCATCCTGCTCTTCTACAGGAAAAGTCACATCTGGCTCACTAGTACCCAGGTGTCCCTCAGGTCCCTCTGCAAGCAGCACAGGCTAGTCACTCTCCTATGACAGCTATGGAGTGTCCAGGGGTGAGAGCATCCCTAGTAACTACCTTTTCAAAGTCTGATGTTGGCCATGTGGACCATGTGCTGTAGCTGGACATCCTTCCCAAGCACCTGCAGCTGACGACACCACCAGAACCACGGGACTCTCTCCAAGCTCAGTGCAACCTGAGACCAGAGCTGGGGGAGACGAGGCTCCACAGGGGAGGCAGAGCCAATACTCCCAGATTAACAGCTTGATTTAGGGCAACAACCACAACAGTGTCCTCACCATCTACTGAGCCAAGGGCAGCACAGGACACTACAGAGGATCTTCCCCACATAGCTGTGACAGCAAAGGTTGCAAAAAAAGGCCCTTTAGAAAGCAGGAAAACCACAGAGGAACATAGCCCTGGACCATCAGGTTCCTGGGGACAAACCTTCAAGAAGCTGAGGACAAGAGACACCCAGGGACTTCTCCCAAGGGTCCTGTCCACCTTCTATCCTAGGGACTAACTGTGGATGTGAGTGTCATCATCTTAGAGCCTTGCCGGACGTGAAGTCATGCCGGATGTGTGAAGACCACAAGGTCCACAGCAGGAAGCATAATTTCCTTGAAAAACCACTGTTTAAGAACAAGAAGGAAGGAGCCAGGGATTGGTGGCATAGCTGTGACCCAGCACTGTGGCAGGAAGGCCTCATATTCTGACTTTCCTGGGCTTGAAGGTTGGCCCTCCACTTGGAAGGGCAGGCAAAGAATCCCTTAGCCTAACAGATCAGTTTCCTCTGCACTAAGGGCCTGACCTGGTGCTTGTAGGGTAGGGCAGTCATGACACACACGTGTGCATACATACATACCCCTGTTAGAGGCTAGGGCTTCTCCCAACAGTCCTCAAATGGGATCTCAAAAATCTTCCCTTCCCTCCCACTCACCTCTACCCACATGTGATCAGCATGGGCGCAGAGGTACAGAAAAGGAACAGCACATTGGACACAAGGGAGGCAAGGAGGCCTTGGAGCCAAGGCTGCCCCACCTGTTCCACACTCACAGAGGCAGCTCCTGGCTTGCTGGTCTTGGGTTGTTAGAGCCAGGAAGAAATCTTAGTTTCCCACAGGCCACTTTTCTCTTTCACAGTGCCAGAAAAGGCCAGCGCCTAGACTGAGACCACCGCCAATCTCTAGTTAAGGGAGCCAGCAGAGGTGAATCTATATTCAAGCAGGACACGGAGTGAGCCCAACACTGCCAAAGCCTGTGGCTAACAAGAAGACAGGACCGTGCGCTGTAAGGCTGGAGAGCTTTGAGGACCCTCTCCCCCTCTGCATGGCTAATAGATACTAAGGCTCTCCCAGGCCTTCTCATCTCGTATCCTGAAGGTACATAAGGCTTGCGAGCCTTTCCAGCAATGGCAGTGGTCACACCACCTCACTCAGCTGCTGTGGCCACATGCCTTCCTCTCAGCTGGCCTCCTGAAGACATCCTGTCAGGCATGAACCAATAGCCTAAGACAGCATCCAGTGGTAAAGGTGTTTGTCTCCAAGTCCTATAACCTGAGTTTGCTCCTGGCTTATCATGAACATGGGAGGAGAATGTGGCTCGTACATGAAGGCCCATGAGCGCGCACATGCACACGTGCACACACACGTAGACTCACACACACAAATGAAGATAAATCTAGCCAGACAAGGTGGCACATGCCTATAATCCCAGCACTCAGGAGGCAGAGCAGGAAGATCTGAGTTCAAGGTCAGCCTGGTCTACAGAAAGAGTTCCAGGACAGCTACACAGAGAAATTCTTTCCTAAAAAAAAAACAAAAACAAAAACAAAAACAACAAACAAACAAACAAAAAACCAAAATATATTAAAGATACATTTAATGGAAAAATTGCAGGGACAATTATCACAGTGAGCAAATCTGTCATTCCAGCACTGGGTGAGAGGAACACATGTACTTTTGCAGCTAGCCAAAGATGTGCATGGTAGTGTATGTCTAGCAATAAGGAGGCAAAGGCAGGAGGTTCTCTATGGGTTCAAGGCCAGCCTTGTCTACATAATTAATTCTAGGACAGCCAGGCTATGTGGACCCTGTCTCAAAACACACAAACAAAAAACATCAAGATGGCCAAGTTGTAGAGAGACTGATGCATCTCACATGAAGGTGACAGTGAACCTTGTGGAAACAACACAGGGCTTCTTTCCTATGACCCACAGCATGCCAGGAGGGAGCCACACAGGCTCCCAAAGAGGTCCACCATCACGCTACCCGAGAGATCCGCAGCAGGGCCACAGGACGCCCAGCACTGACCCTCTGCCTCCAGAGGGCAAAGTGCTAACAAAACAGGGGCCATGTCCTTATTAAAATAAGATAGACACGCCCAAGGCAACATCGCACTGCCGCCAGAGACACCAAGGTTCCAGGGTGGCACAGTGACTTTGAGGAGCCAGAATCAGTGACAGTCTTTTGGCCTTTTGAAGGGGATATACATGGCTTTGTCATAACCTACCCAAGCACGCAGGACAGTCACTGGGGAAGAATGAGGAAGAACATGTCAGGAGTGGCATCCCCACAGTGAGCTTGGTCTTCTGTGTGTAAGAGATGACTAGTGAGGGCCACCAGGCTTCCAAGGACCTGCATCTGTACCTCTCAGAGTCCTAGGTGGGCTGCTTGGCTCCTACAAAGCCTGCTGCCACACACAGTTAGCTGGTGGTGTGACCTGAGAGCCCCTGAGGCCTTCGAGTCACCTCTGCATTTCTACCAGCCTAGGTGAGGGAGTCCTCACCCCAAGCCTGGGCTTCAGCAACAATATAATGTGGTGACCCTGATATCTGCTGCTGAGTCATTTGAGAGCCAGAGGAACAGGCTACTATACCCATTGAAACCACCTTCAAACTGCACTGTGGAGACATCCTGAGTTCAATTCCCAGGACCCAAGTGGTGGAAGGAAACAACCAACTCCAGTAAGTTGTCCTCTGACCTGCGCGTGCGCGCACACACACACACACACACACACACACACACACACACACACACACACACACAGAGCTGCCTGAAGCTTCTGCTATGGCCTCCTCTGGTCCCTACTCGCTCCAGCTTGGCTGTTCAGCATACCTCTCCCATAGGCCATACCAGTGACTCCTAGCACTGAGAGAGCTTCACCTTCAAAAGACCACAGGCCTCTGCCTCCACGGGCCTTCCTTCCCTAGGACGCCCTCACCCAGAGCACACACCAGCCTGTCTCTACTCAAGGTCCCCACAGCAGCCATCCCTAGGGTCATGGACCACACCTAGAATGCATCAAGGAGCAGGGAGACCTGCTGGGTATAGTATGAGAGGCCCAAAGATCAAAACAAAAAGCTTTCGAGTCTGGGGTATTCAGTAGTTACTGCCTGCCTGGCATGCCCTAGTGTGTCGTTTCCAAACCTGGAGCTGCAAAAAAACAACAGAGGGGCTGGGAGGTGGCTCTCAGCAGCAGCACAGAGCACTGTCTGCTCTTGCAGAGAACTCAGGGTCAGTTCCCAATACAATAATCATCTGTGACCCTAGTTTCAGAGGACCTGAAATCATCATCTTGCACTAAGAATGCAGGTGGAATGTAGGTAGAAATATTCACTCACATAAAACAAAAATTAAAAAAACAAAACAAAGAACAAAAATGGAGCAGCCAGGAGAGCTTGGGCTGGGCTGCAGTTCAGTAGAGGCCAAGCACACAGGCTTTGAGGCTTAAGGGATGCTAACCCGTTTCCTTAGTACTAGGAAGAAAGAGACAATACCGCATGTGTGTCTGGAGTGTGGAGGGGAAAAGGATGCCCCTCATGCTGCAGGGACGGTCACAACTGTCTTCTGTGGGCCTCCCCTCCATGCTAGCTGTGCATAGAGTAAAAGAGACAAGGCTTCCCACAGGCTGCAAACACACAAACATACATCCAGGGACTCATCACTTCAAGGCCAGCCCCTACCCCCATCCCTGGTGACTAGGCCTGGTGATTCAGTGGGGAGCCACATCTCCCCTTTGGCCAGAGAGGTTCCTGTCTGCAGGATACCATAAGAGCACAAGGCTGTGACACTGAGTGTGGGACAGTCTCCTGAGAGTAACCTATTTGGACACCAACTTTTCTTTTTATTGAAAGGTGACACAAGAAGTGGGTGTGGTAGCAAACACCTGTCACCCAAGTACTTGGGAAGCAGAGGAAAGGGTCAGCCTGTGCTACATAACACCTGTCTAAGAAAAAGAGAAAGATAAAAACAGAAAAAATATTCATCTGCCATAGCTGCCTACTGGTAGGAAGTCACTTGGGGGCACTCTTGAATGACCCATGGGACTGGAGTTGACAAAAAACCAACCAGTGTGGGTCAGATCACCTAGGTCAACCAGTACCAAGACTCCCGTGTATGCCCTGCTAGCCCCATCCTTGAGTCTCCTGTGGGTTTGGCTTGGGCCTAAGAACCAGCCAAGTATGCAGGGAAAAGTAGCCGTGTTTTCCGTGCTGGGTAGTTCCTCCCTCAAGGACGCCAGGATGTCACAATCCCTGTGTGCTGTCAAAACTGCTTGCAGGGTGATGAACTCTGGCCTGCAGATGAGTCAACAGAGGGGTGGGTTCTGAGTGCCTGCTGTTTACACACAGTCACCGTGGCCACAGCCAGGCGGCCGGAAGCACAGTCAAGGGTCACAGTAGGAGGAGCTTGGTCCCCAGTACACACACCCATCACCCCCTCAAGACTCCAGCTTCTTGTTCAAGGCCTTGGAGAGACTCAGCCTCAGAACCATCCTTGCAACACACACAGGAAACCCATTCCCCAGCAGGCCAAAGGCACAAGGCTGTCACACTCCTGATGCCCACGCCAGTATGCTCTACTCTGCCTGGCAGAGCCACAGACAGCCGTTCTGAGGCCTTGATGTCTGGCTCCTGAGCCACCTCCCTGCTTGGAGATCCTGAGAAGTAACTTGGCTTCTAAAGCCACCACCCATGACCTTACCTGGAAATGGACACTGCTCCCCTAAGGGGCTGACTGGGATGGAAGGAAGGGACAAGCAGGGCACAGCAGACATGCCAGTGAGGTGGGCTAGCCCCAGTCACTGAGTGTGTTCTCAGTCCCCTGTGTACTGAGGAAGCTGGGATGATGTGCTGCTTCAAGACTCATCTGCCTCAGAACAAAGTGGGAGCCACCAGTCCACTCTGACCAGAGCAGGGTCCTGGTAATTCCAAAAGGCTGGAATCCCCAGGGGTAGGGTAGCCACATCAGAAAGGTGTAGGCTTAACTGGGGCCTCCTGCCCAACACCCAGATTTCCCTCATGGTGTAGCACAGTGAGCCAGGGCATCCTGCCCTCCTCCAGGCCCTCTCTAGCCATAGCAGCCCTCACTTTGCTCCCTCTGACAGCCATCCTGCTGGATCTCCCACAGCTATCCCTGCCTCCCAAACATGAGGTAACGTGAGAGGTGCATCTGGTGCCTGTGGGCCCAAAGGCCAGCCCCATGTTGACAGGAAAGGAGTGTTTCTTTCTGGGGGTGGTGGTGGTTAAGGACGAGCCCAGGAGGCAGGCAAGCAGCAAGAGCCACTCTTGGTGGAGTCTCTGAAAACTGAAAAAGGGACTGGGGGAGGTTGACTCTTGCTAGCCCAAAGATGCTCAAGGTTCTTAACCCTGGCACAAGGATCCTGCTAGACCCTTCAGTCTTCCCTGATCTCTCCATGCCTGTGGCCCCAGAGTCACCCACCCAGCAATGATGAACTACAGCGGGGTAGGTGGAGGCCAGCCCTCCTCACGGCTCTCAGGGAGCATGCCTCTCAATGGCAACTGGCTGTCCTGGAAGGATGGGAGACCACATTTCTTCATGTGTCCTAGAAGCCACACCTACAGAGCCGAAATCACACAGATGAAGTATTCACATCAGCACCGGTTTGGTTTGAGACCTTTTTTAGGTTGTTTATTTGAGAAAAGGTCTCATATAGCCCAGACTGGCCTTGAATTTCCAACCCTCCTGCCTCATCCTACTCAGCCCTGGGACTGCAGGCAGTTTTCCTGTTTTTTATTTATTAGTATTATTTTTATGTTAGAGGTCCCAGGTGGGATGGGCTCTAGCCATGCCTGTGGCTGTGCCTTGAACTGGCATGGCCTTCTGTCCCCTTACAGCCCCTGCTCTGGTTACATCTGAAGCTAAGAAAAAGCTCCTGACAACTCAAACTGAAATATAAGGTAGTGCTGGGACACAACAGTCAACAGGGAGGCTAAGGCCAGAGAGTCCTGAGTTCAAGGCCAGCCTGCGGTACAGAAGAGATAAAGAAATCTCAAAAAAATAAAAGTGGCCAGAAAGTGGTGATGCACAACTTTAATCCCAGCATTCAGAGGCAGAGGCAGGCAGAGTTCCAGACCAGCCTGGTCTACAAAGCGAGTTCCAGGAAGCCAGGACTACACAGAGAAACCCTGTCTAGAAAAACCAAGCATAAAAGTAAGAGCCAGCGGCACTGCTCAGTGGTAAGCAAGTGCCCAGCAGACTTAAGACCTAGCTGCTGGAACAAGAGGCGGTGCTGGCCCTGTGAGCATCAGCTGATGATCACTGCCTCTCTGGTCACCCAAGTTTCTCCAAGTCCCTCCCCATTGTTCCCCATTCCTAAATCTGTCCTTTCCTGCCACCAGAGCTACCACTGTCTCAGCTCAGACCCCTTCACACCCAGAGAGCAAGATTAAAGCCATGTTGGGTGCAGTAATACAACCTTTAATCTAACAAAGGTGGCAGGTAGATCTTCGAGAGCTAGAGACCTGTAAGCTCTACCTGGCAAGTTCCAGGCCAACCAGGATTCCACTGTGAGACTCCACTTAAAAACAAGAAACAAACTATAGGTGTCTCTGAAGCTGGGCTGGTGGTGTCAGTCTGCCACCTTGGCATCTAGAGTCAAGAGTCCTGGGTCTGACAACAGCCTAGGGTAGAGCCAAGCTCTGATGCTGGCGACAGACTACACGCCAAAGTCGCCTCGCCACTAAGTGCCCTGTCAGCTTTCCAGATAAACACAGGTTTGCACTGTCCCAAAACTGAAGGCTGCCAGCCGCAATGCCCAGACTCCCTCATGGCTGGTTGTCACCCGGCTAGATATAGCTGGCTTCCTCTGGGGACAAGCATGGTGGCCTGCAATTCCACAAGCGCCCTCACAAGAAGAAGATCAGGCTTAGGGGATGTAATGCACACCCAAAATTAAAAATAACAGTATGACAGCAGTGCTGGAGAAGGCTGCTGGGGTGGCAGGGCAAGGGCCAGCTACTGCCACCAGGTACCAAGTCCACCTGACAGTGGTGACTCATGCTCTGGCCCAGCTGATTCTGAGAAAAGTCCTGGTCTTCCAGGACTAGTCAGAATGGCCCAAGGGGAAAGACTCCAGGTTGGAATTCCAACCAGGAAGAGTGGCTGGGCCGGTCACTCAGTGGCTGCCACCCAAATCCTCACCCCCTCTTCCTTCTCACCTGCAGGGGCACTTTCTGCCTCATGATGAGGAACCTTTTCAACAAGGAAAAAACAACTTTTTCTAAAGAGATTGAATCCTGTTCTAGGAAGGAGAAAACTAAGACCCGGGCACAGGCAGGAAGTTGCTCAAAGAAGTGAAGGGAAAACATGTGGGGAGAGGTAGGCTCCCCAGACCACTGAGTGGGGAATAAATTCCTGGCTTGGCCAAGGGTGCAGCACATGTCCCGGGCAGGAAGAAAACCACATTCTTTCCTAGTTACTCTCTGTTCACTCGACCGCGTCAACACCCCCTGCGCCAGCGCAGGCAAACACACATCCCAGACACAGACCCAACACCCCAGTCACTTTAGCGAGATGAACCCTCAAGCCACTTCCCCTGGGGACCTGCAACCTCTGTCCCAGTGGATGGATGCAGAGTGATGCCATGGCTTGGGTGGAGCATCAAGGTGTGACCCAGAGTGAGGCCCAGGAGAGAGGGACACAGCCCAGATCCCTAACCCCACTCCCAAGCCAGGAGGCAGTACCAAAAAGCCTGGAATTTCTCCCAGATGAAGAGTGGAATATGAAGAAGGGACCAAGTGTGGTGGATACAGCAGCCTCCTCCTGAGTGCCCAGCCAGAGGAAGCCCCCATAGGTAACACCACCACCTCAGTCGGTGAGAAAAACACAACAGCCTTGTCCAAGATTATCCAAGGAAACAAGATTACATGAGGTGGTAGGATCTGGAGCCAGGCAGTAAGTTTCTGTCTAAACTACCCCTTCTAAGAATGGATCCAAACACACCTGTCATTTGGCACTTAAGAACCTAAGGCAGGAGGATAGCCGTCAGTTCAGGGACAACCTAGGCTACATAGAAAGGATCTGTTTTATAAAAAGAGGCAAGAGTAGGGTCAACCTGAAGGATGTCACTGGGGTTGGTCAAGGTGTCGCCAGGTATGGACGCGCGGCCTTGTTCCCCCCACAGGTCCCAGCAAGTGTCTCCCCACGGCGCAGCCTACCCGCCAGGACGCCGCAAAGCTCACCTGGTGGGCCCGGTAGCTCTCGAAAGCCTTCAGAGCACTGTCGGTGAGCTTCACGTGGAATACCGACACCCTGCTGCCGTCGCTCACGCGCCCACACGACAACCCGTAACTCCGAGCCTCCTTCAGCGCCGCCATCTTGCAACCATCACTCCCCCGCCCCCCTCCTCAGCGACTGCGCCCTCACGCCGGCCCGCCCCGCCCCGCCGCCCGCCGACGTGCTGCATTATTCATGAGGCCAGCATAGCCACGCCCCACTCCGGGCGAGCGTGCCTCCTTTGAAAGAGAAGAAGAACGTTTTGCCTGCGACCCTCACAGATGGTCACGCCCCCAAGCACTTACAGGCCCGCCCTCGAGGCGAGAGACCCAGATTTTTGCTGCATTATTCATGAGAGGTTAGCCACGCCTTCCCGCGCGCTCGGAACACACCCGCAAAAACTAACCGCATCCCAACTGGCTACTCCCCAAGGGTCTCGCGAGGCCAGTCTAAGCCTTAATACTGCTCTTCCCTCAGAAGACTGGCCACGCCTCCGGGATAAGAAACTTCCCTTTCTAGCAAACAACTCTTGTGCGCGTGCGCGGCTGGCCACACCCCCAAGCTCACAGACATGCTCCGCCTACCTGGTGACTCCTAATGTATTATTCATGAGGCGAAGGTAGCCTCGCCGCTCGGAGCGCTGGAAACCCACCCTCATCTCAAACCCAGTAAAGCCCTGTCAGTCTCGCGACCCGTCGCGAGGGTGTGTTATTTGTTATTTATGAGAGACTGGCCGTGGTCTCCAACGTGTTTGTAGACTGCCAGCCCGCGACGACAAACATGTTTGTTCGCAGTTGCAAGCATGATCTAGATGGCCACGCATCGGGCCTTCAGCGAGCCCACTCCCAGTGAAATAAAATTACCTTGAAAAACCACTACACATTTAGCCACGCCTATATGTTGTAGCGAAGCCGCCTCCTCCACTAGCTCCTTGCCACGCCCCCCAAATATGCCCTTGGAACCTTGCGTCACTGAGGAGCTACTCCCCCAAGCGCTATCGTTTGGCCACGCCCCTAAACTCCCCCAAAGCCCGCCCCATCGACTTGCTGCATTATTCATAAGGTAGGTTTGGCCACGCCCCCACCGCGTGTTTAGAGATTTTCCCAGACCACAGCTTACCCGCCAAACGCACTACTGATACGCCCCCCACAGTCGCAGGGTCCGCCCTACTTCAGTTCACCCACCGCGCTACGTAGCCAGACCTCAAGCTCCGGAGGCCATCCCCAGCAGCCTCAGACGCTTGGAATAGCTGAGTTATTCAGGAGTTGCCGCTGCCGCGTAGCGCAAACCAATTTTCAAGGATTTGCCACTCAACAGACTACGACCCCGGACCGCTTGAGGGAAGCTCCCTGTGCCCCACCCGCCTCATGCATATTCATAAGGCACTGACGGTTCCACCTCTCCAAGTCCCGAGCCCCGCCTCTACGTGTTATTCATGAACCCTTAACACTTGAACGAGGTTACCACCACTAGGGCCTTTAAGCTTGATATTTACGCTTTTTCTTCAGCGTTCCTTTGGTGGAGTCTGCATACAGCCCTCCGGAAAATGAAGTGAGCCGGGCCTGCTCGTACCAGGAGGGAGTGGGCGTATGTTGAGAGGCTGGTGTGGTGGGCGTGGTTATGTAAACCAAGTGCCTGTGGGTTTGCTAGGTCCAGCTAATGGGGGGATTCCCAGAACAGGGCAAGAGCTGTGGAAACAGGATGATGTGCTGAACGTGACTATTGCTGAAAGTTCAACAACTGGATGAATCTCCCACACGTCATGCGCTGGCTTTCCAATAAACAAATCTTAACGCGACATCCCACACGTACTCAATGTTGCACAACCGCCACCATTGACTGTTCCAGAACATTCCTTCTTGTCAAAGGAAAGCCTGGTCCTCATTTGCAGTTTTTCCTGTTCCATCTCTGTCACCTAGCAACTCTCTGATCTGCTTGTCTTTGTGGGCATTTCATAATGCAGTCCCACAAAGTGAGGCCTTTGAGGTGTAATTGTTTTCAAGGGTCATCAATGGGTGAATCAGAGCTTCATTCCTTTTTGACGACTATGTAATATTTTGGTGTGTATAATTAACAGCTTTTCTTACCCACATGATGATCAGCACCAATTGCTGCTGCTTACTGCTTACCTGTGGACAGTTTTTAATAGACTGAATTGCTGGGATGTGTTAAATGCCTGCCCATTGGCTCCTAACAGATCTTTTTAAAAGATGTATTTCTCATACATCATATATATAACCTTTGAGACAGGGTTTCCGGCTGGCCTGGAACTAGCTATGAAGAGCAAGGGGCCTCAAACTAAAGAGCTTGCTTGCATTAGCCTCTGAACTGCTGGGATTGAATTCTTGTGCCACCACACCTAGCATAAAGTTTTTAACATATTATTATGGAGGAGGGGGTCCTAGTTAGTCAAGTCATAGAACAATTGAGCTGCCAGTGGCACAGACTCCAGGAGACATCGCTGGTTATTTTCCCGGTCAATTTAATTCAGCCACAGAGCAAAGGGTCAGGAAACACTTTGTTTCATCCACACAGTCCTGGTCTCCCTAGTGCTGATAGGTGTGAGTCACCACCTACTCTAAGCTACTTTTATGTGCAGGAGTGCTTGCATACATGTGTCTGTGTGCCGTGCATAGCCATAGGAAGGTATGAGATCTTCTAGAACTGGACTTAGAGATGTTTGTGAGTCTCCATGCTGGGAACTGAACCCAAGTCTTCTGCAAGGGCAGCAGGTGCTCATAGCTGCTGAGCCACCTCTCCAGACCCTTGTTTTAAGGCATGGTTTCATGAGTCCAGGTTTGCCTGCAATTTACCACATAGCTGAGGATGGCCTTGAACTCAGAATCCTCTGGTCTCAGTGCTCTGACTCTTGCATGGCAGGACAGGCTCCATCATTGGATCCAGAGTCCTCTTACTTACCTTGTACCCAGCCTCCAAAGGCAGAAAGTCATAGCCCAGGATCCCCCGGCAAGAGGCTGGGCACATGGCTCATCCATCTCTAGAGTACTTTCTGGGCTGGCAAATCAGCTCTATAGGTAAAGGTGCTTGCTACCAAGTCGGAAGACCTAAATTCAATTCCTAGGGCCCACAGGGAAGAATTGAGTGTACCATTGCACAGACAACCCCCCCCAAAGTACAATTTAGTTAAATGTAATGAGATCTTAGATTACGACAAAATAAGCCAGACAGGTAGTACCAGCTACCCAGAGGCTGAGGCAGGAGGATCACCAATATCCAGCAGTCCCAAAACCAGCCTAGACTACACAGCAAGACCCTATCTCTGAGGTAAACAAAGGATGCAAGATGTGAATAGGTGCTACGCCAACTCAAGGGCACTTTATAAAGAGGAAGTTGGAGCCTGGGTATCTGCGCGGGTGGGACAAGACCAGTGCAGTTTCTGGTGAGCAGGTGTAGGGTGTGACTAAAAGACCTCATATACCACTCTGCCCCTTCCTAGACTGGCTGGACACAGTAGTGCTCCCCAACACCCTAGCTGAGATCAGAAGAGCTTTGGGAGACAGGCACACTGCTATCCAGACATTATCCCCCAAGGCTGGGCCAGGGGAATACTGGAGTTGGCCAGAGGATGGGGAAAAGGCAAGGACAGCTGGGATAGAGGATCTGCAGAACAGCTGTTGTGTAGCAATCCAGGAAAACTGTCCATCTCTGCACTCTGCAAGGATTTTTGGGAAATAGGTCTTTAGTTCCGTCTCAGAACCTCTAAACATTGTTTTAAACAACAAAAATAAAAACACTGGAGTGTGAGATATGGTATCACCTTGATGGAACACCTGCCTTCCAACACTTGAGAGGTGGAGGGAGAAGGATGAGTAGTTGAAGGTCAGCCTTAGTTATAAGAAACGCTACCTCAAAACAAACTCCCCAGAGAACCAGGTACTGCATGAATCATGACCCTTCTGCTGGCAATGCAGGGTGGTATGAGGCCACAGGTTTGGGGACAAGGTGGTCAAAGTGATCCTGACTTCTAGAAGCAGGACATAGCTCAGAACAGAGTTCATAGCTTAGCCCCTCATCCATCAGCCCCAGGGTCTCAGATGTAATGTGACAGAACCTGCAGTCACTGTTGCTGTGAACTACAGCACAGCCTTAGACCAGCCTTCTTACTCTGCAGACATAGGAACCCTGCTCAGGTGACCACAATCTCTGAACAAACCTGACAACCATACCTGACCTCTTCCATGACCACGACTGTGCCCTCCACCTCCTGAAGAGCCCACAGCCTCATGCATGCCAGGTTAGTGACTTCTGAAATCCTAACACCCACCAAATAAAAATGACCCAGAGCCCACAGGGCCCCAACATGGACCAATCTCAGGCAGGAAATGAAAGCAGAGATGGGGATGTGCAGAAGTCCTCTGAAGTCCAGCTGTATGCAGCCTGGGCACAGCCCACCAGCCACTCCTTAAAGCAGCTTTTGTGGGGGACCTGGCTCAGCTGTAACTTGGGGTTTCATCAGAAAGAGGCCTGGAAAGCAGTAGGGTGTGGGGTGAGGCTTTATTTAAATCACTGTGGGGGAGCCTGGACAGAGGGTGCAGGCGGGCAGGAAGGAATGGTAGTGCTGCCCCCAGGCCTACTGAGGGAAAACTGAGGCTGCCCCAGCTGAGGCCTGACCCCAGAGGACAACAGGGTTGTGGGAGAGAGACAACTGGGTCTGGAGGAACAGGGCCCCTCCCTCTGGGCTGTACCCCATGCCCCCTTTCAGGGTCTCAGTCTTTCCTGCTTGTTGGGGTGTGCGACCCTCAATCCTTGCTCCCCCAACCCATAGGAGGTGTCTCGGCCAGGGAGGGCAGTGGACAGGGAGCCTGGGGGAGTTGGGGAGCACAGGTTGGGGTCCAGGTACGCAGGGGGACAGTCAGTTCCTGGCAGCAATGACCACAGAGAGAGCCACGCCCCCCAGGGCCACGGCAGTTGCCCCAAACAGCCATTTCCACGGGATGGACTGTGGATAAAGGTAAGGGTGAAAGCTGGCTGCATAGCCAAAGCAACTACTATGAGCCAAGCAGCCTCCTAGCAAGTGTTTGTACCATGCACACCCAAGCCTAAACCAAATACCCACTCCTCCAGTGGATTTTCTTTCTTCCTCTGCCTGAGCCTCCAACCTGCAGGTCCAGAGAGTCCCATCTTCTGCCTGGGCTAATGTTCCCAGTATCCCCCTCCAGCCCCGCCCAACCCCACCCAGGCTCACCCAGGCACCCTTGCCCGGACACTTGGCAGGCAGCCGGCTGGGGTTGCCTAGCATCTTTCGGTACAGGGCGGTCTCTGTGCTCCGCTGTGCAGCACGCTTCTTTACCAGCTTTGAGAGCTCCGCATGGATCGTCTGTGGGAGGTGGTGAAAGTGGGTGAGCACGTGCAGGAGGCAGATGACTTGCCTGTCATCACTACTGCTCCCTTCTGGTTGGTCCCAGGGTTTGTCAACTGATGGGGCTCCTAAGAATCAGGGGTTCTACCTGTCCCCATCAGCTCTGACAAAGTGGGAGCTGCTGTGTCACCCCTAGGCAAGTCAGAAGACAGAACTGCAATAACTAGAGGCAGACTAGAGGGACTTGCCAGACCAGATCAGCAGAGCTCCGCTTACCTTGTTGGAAGGCTCCAGCTTCAGGGCTGCCCTCAGGATGGGGATGGCCTCACTGTATTCACCCTGCTGAGCCAGCACCTATGGGAGAGGGGCGCCCACTCTCTATTTGCCCAGAGCTCACACCCCTCCACCCTACAATGATACCTGATCTCAAGCCACAGCTTGGAACTGGTATCACTGCTGCACTGGGACAAGGGACTTGGGGACAGACACCTCAATCAGACCCAGGGTCCTACAAATCCCATCGGATTTAAAGGCAGCTTTCCTGATGGGACAGTTTCAACAGCCAACCATCCTTCTGGATTTTTCCACTATAGCCCAGGAGGGCCTAGATCTTGTGGCAGTCCTCCTGTCTCAGTCTCCTGGGTATTGGGACAATTGGTCTACCTGTGTCTGGCTACAATCACTCTTTAGCTTCAGTTATGTGGCTGGACCACAGGGTCTGGTTCAACACTGCAGGATCCTAGAACAGCATGGCTGGTTTTCTGGCAGGAGCCTGCACACAGTGCTTTATAAGTACTTCCCCCATACCCCAGGTGTCCCCGTGCCTTGCTCTCCTTGGCCTGGGACTGGGACTGGGACTGGGACTGCAGCACCACAGAACATGGCAGCTGCACCAGGTGAAAAGGGCTGCACGGGGCCAGACGGCCTCTGCTGAATGGCGGGCCTAGAAACTAGTGAAGGGGAGAGGCTGTGTCTGTAGCCCAGCCTTGCCATACCCTGTCTACAGTGCTTATGGCTGATGAACCTGGGCAGAAGAGACAGCATGGGAGCAGAAACACATGGCTTAGGGCTCCCCAGGCCATGACAGGACAAAGCCAGTTTTCCCTCTAGAGAAGATGGCAGCCAAAAGGTTCCTGTACAGGAAGCATTCACCACAGACTGTGGGGCTCCCAAGACTTGGAGCTGTCATAGGGCTGCAACACACCTTGCCCTTGCGGAACAGCGCCTTGATGTTGTCTGGCTGGTGCTCCAGCACCTGGCTACAGGAGCGCAGCGCTGCTCGGTAGTGGTCCAGCTTTAGCTGCGATGCCGCAAGGTTGTTCAGACACTTGACCTTCAGCTGTAGCAGCTCCTCCTCCTCCTCACAAGTCATGTCCACTGCAGGGGAGTAGTCACTGGGAAATAGGCACACCCTCCCCTGGGGTCTACACCACCAGACCCTAAGAGGCAACCCAAGTCCTTACACCATAGTTAGGGTCTCAAGCATCTATGGATGGCTTCCAACTCACTGTGTGGTCATGAACGACCTTGAACTCCTGACCTTCCTATGTCCACCCTCCTGCTAAGCTGACAGGCCCATGCCACCAAGGGCTTGTGAGCAAGCAAGAGGGGTGAGTTCAGGTCCCATTGCTCACTTATGAGCCAAGTACAAAGTACATGTGAATAATCTCGGCACTGGGGTAGAGGCAGACATGGCCACTCACTCTCACTGAGCTCTGGGTTCAATGACATGTCAAAAAATGTGGGCAGCAGCTGAGGAAAACACCAGGTGTTCAACTCTGACCCCCACTGCAAATGAACACACAGACACAGACACAGACACAGACACAGACGCACACACACAAAAGGGTCTTGCTATGTAACCCAGACTAGACTACAATTGGCCATTCTCCTGCCTCAGCTTCTGACTATACATTTACCACCTGGAAGGAGCCACTGACCTGAAGGTTATGGATGGCAGGAAATATGTCTATATTCTGGAATATTCTAGAGCATTCTACGGCCCAAATGATGATGCAGAAGTCTGGCTGTCCTACAGGCTGGCAAGATGGCTCAGTGGTAAGCGTCCTTGCTGCGAAGGCTAATAACCTGAGTTCTGCACCCCTCCCACACAATGGAGGACAGAATTGCATTCCCTGAGCTGTCCCGATCCCCGCATGCACACACACCCCGGGTAACTAGCTGGGCACCTTTGGCGTTGGAGGTGATGGCCTTGATGGCCAGGTCATAGGAGTTGGCAGCCAGCACAAAGTCAGCACGCTGGTAGTGAGCATTGCCACACTCCCGCTTGCGGTTGGCCAGGGCCACGCGCTCCTGCCCACTCAGCATCTCCAGGTCAGGTCCATCCTCTGCTGTCTTCAGGGTGACTTCCAGGCACAGGGCTGCATGGGGGGGGATGTATGGGCTCCTGCTGGGGAGGTGGCCAACAGGGGACACTCAGACCTGGCAACCAGGCTGCAGCCACCACCACACCCTCCTTGCAAGGCTGAATCTGAGGCAAGAAGGCCAGGACTCAGGACCTGGGGTCCCTGTGTCAATCACACATCACATTCTGAGATGTTACCCTGAGCCTGTGACTTGGCCAGCCTCGGCCTCAGTTTCCCTTTTGACGCAATGGGAAGGATGGTGGACACAGTTAGATGCACAGGCCAGCGCTCACCTGCCCTGGGGACCGTAGCAGTACTTGGAGTCAGCGGTGACCATTGCTGTCTCGCCCACATGCATGAGCGGGACGCTGAGGTCCAGGGCCTGGAGGACAGCCAGGGGTGTCACAAGAGCACAGGCCCCGCGATGGGCCGCCCACCTGCCCACCCAGCTCCCACCTGGATAACATCGCAGTCTCCAAGCGTGAAAGCCAGTTCGGGCTCCTCTTGCACACGGGTGCCATTCTCCAGGGACATCTGCAGGTGTACGGTCACCACCTGGCCCTTGAGTGGGCGGCTAGAGCCTGTCGGGCCTGGGACCAGTGTCTTCTTACGCAGCAATCCGTTCCCTGCAGGGGCCGAGGTGTGAGCCTGTAATCTGGTGGCCAGACAGGAGTCTCTGCTCTACTGAGCCACCTTCAGGTGCAGTGAACACCCAGTGCTACTTTAACACTGGGGTGGAGCCAAGACTTTGTGCCCTATCCCAACAGGACAGAATTAGGGATGGCATGCCAAGGCTGGAGCTAGAGACTGGCACCATGGAACACAGCTGGCCTGGCTGGCTCCTTTTTTTTTAGACAGGGCAAACAGCCTAGCTGAATATGCCTTTTACCTCATACTCAACATGCCTGGCCAAAAGTTCTGGACTTTTTTAAAAAAAAAAAAAATTAAATGTGTTTTTTGTTTTTTTTTTTTTTTAAATTTCATGTCTATGTGCATTCTGCCTGCATGGGTGCAGCGCTGACAGAGTCCAGAAGAGGGTGCCATATACACACAAACTGGAGTTACACGCAACTGTGAATGCAGGTGCTGGGGATTGAACACACAACCTCTAGAAAAGCAATCGGTGCTCTTAACCATTAAGCCACCTCTCCAGCTACAGCTGGTCAGGGTTTTAAGAAACCCTTACTAGAACTCCCTAGTGAGAGGTTAGGGGTAAGCCCCAGTGGTAGAGCCTCTGCCTTCCATTCCCTAGCACCCTAGCACCCCTCCAAAAAAAAAAAAAAAAAAAATTAAAAGAAAAGAAACACAAAAATCCTGTTGGCACTATCTAGAGAAGGCATTTTAGGAGAGAAAATGAATGTTGTGGAACAAGAGGAGGGTGATCAGAACCCGATGCTCTGTTGGGCTGTGCCAGTTTTTAAGACTCTGTCACACATCTACACAAATGCTTAGGGAAGATGTAGTGGAAGTTGCCTTAGAGCTGCTGGCACCCAGTGCAAAGGCTGTGTGGCTCCAAGAAGGTGACTCAGCCTCTCTGAGCTGCTGTTTCCAACACTGGGGGTAGAAAGCAACCTGTTACAAATTGTGTGAGCAAGGCAAGGTATGAGCCAGCAAACACACTGGTATCAAGCCATCTCGGAAGCCAGCCACATAGCACAGGCCTGTGAGACCAGCGAGCCTGAGACAATGAGTCAGGAGGATCCAAAGTTCAGACCCAGCTTGGACTATAGTGTGAGTTCAAGGCCAGCCTGGGTTTCACAGTAAGGTTATTTCAAAATAAACAAATAAAAATCAGCCACTGATATCCTAATGTCACTTCCAACCCACACAGAAGGGGAAACAAAGCTCAAGAGACCAGAAATCCCTGGGTCAAGGTGCCTCTGACCAACCCAGCACACTTACCCAGAATGTCCAGCCACTCTTCCGGAGCTGGGGCTGGGGCTGGCTCAGGCTCTGTGGCTGCCAGGAACTCCCGAGCTAGGGCTCCAGGCTGCTCAGCCTCCTCCACCGTAGGCTGTCCCATATCCTCTAGTGGTGGCAACCCACTTAGGTCATCTTCCTCCTCTGCATCATCAACCCCATCAAGCACCTCAAAGCCCTCCAGGAGTGGGGCCCCACAAAGTAGCTGGGCAGCAGGCTCAGAGGGCTCGGCCCAAGACGCCATGCTGCTGGGGGATCAGGAACTGGCCCTAGGGGAACAGTTAAGCATGACAGTGATAACCCCATCTAGGAAGGCCCTCTAACTCTCCTAAGCTCCAGTTCCCTACAACTGGCATCCCTGGAGTATCTCAGCAACACCAGCCCTTGCATTCATCATGTACATACTGGGCACCCTACCAACCTGGCTTGTTGAAAGAAGGGTGCAGAGACCTCACACTCTGAGCCACAAACTACAGCTGGTTTAGCTGTTATTAGAAGTAATTATCATGGAATCTTTATAAACACAGAACGTAGGAAAACCATAGCTTACACAAAAAAGACCCAACAGGCACAGAAAGACAAAGCCACTTGGTCAAGGTCAGAAATCAAGCCAATTAATAGTAGGGCCAAGATTTAGAAGTTACTGAACTGAATGTCAAGAAAAGGGTGTTGGAGTTACTGAGGCAGTGGGGACAGTCACTGAGGCCTTGGGACAGCTGTTTGTTTGCTTGTTTTTTCTTAAACTTTTACTAATTCCTTTCCACAAACTGGGACAGCTGTTTTTATAACTTCTGGATCTCTTGAGAAAAGTGAATTTTTAGTAAAGGTCCTTGCCTCTGGCTACCTTATCTGCTAAAGGCTCCAGCAATAAAGAATTGGTGCCAGATACTTAATGTCTCTTGCTCCGTACCCTGAAGGTACTGAATCTTCCAACAACAGGGACCATGGCTCCAACCTGCCTCTATTTCAAGCCTGCTTCCAGCTTTTAATCACAGTAGGGCACTGGGGACATAGCTCAGGCAATAGGGCACTTGTCTACCCAGCACAAAACCCATGGTTCTATTCCCAGCACTGCAGAAACCAGGCATCAGCAAATGTCTTTCATCCCAGCAATAGGGAGGTGGAGGAAGGATGATCAGGTATTCAAGGCCATGGAATTCATGAGTTACATGACACCC
This sequence comes from Rattus rattus, assembly GCF_011064425.1. Lineage (NCBI taxonomy): Eukaryota > Metazoa > Chordata > Mammalia > Rodentia > Muridae > Rattus > Rattus rattus. The sequence goes on along the minus strand of NC_046166.1, from coordinate 12,781,373 downwards.
TGTCTCCAGAAATTTAAAGCATAAGCTAAGGTTGTAATTCGTTGGAAGAGCGTTCTCCTACCAAGCACACCGCTTTAGAATCAGCACCCTTGTAAACCTGGTGTGGCAGTGCTCGCCTGTCATCCAGCTCTTGGGAGCTTGAGACAGGAAGGCCTGGAGTTCAAGGCCAGCCTGAGCTACACAGCCACTTGGAAGACTGGGTTAGAATACATGAGACCCAGTCTCAAAATTAAATGAAAACGAAAGAGTAGTGGGAACACCAATATGGAATCTTGCACCATCTCGCTGGCCCCAGGCCTCTCTACGGAGGACCCCCAACCCAGCTGCAGAACCGTACATCCTGTCAGGCCCTCTCCTTAAGCTCCAGGAAGCCCCGGAGCTCCGCGTCCCTGCCCAGCGACCCTCACCTGCGGGGCTCCTTCCGGGATCCGGCCCCGACCGGAGACCCTCCCACCCCGAGCCCCCACAATGCCCCGCGCGCCCCGCACCCCAACGCCGCCCCGCGCCCGGTCGACACTACCACCCTGGGAGGCCCCGGTCCCCGCAGACTCGGGAGGCCTCGGCCCCGGGAGCCTCGGCCTCCTCGCTACGCTCCGTCTCACGTGCCTGCGGCTCGGGGACCCCGCTTGGGGTCCTGTGCCCCCCTCCCCACCCCCAGTCGCGGCCGCCGCGCCTCGGGAAACAGCTTCAGATGCGCCGCCCCGCCCCCGCGTACCCATTGGCTGGTCACGCCGCGGCTGCCACGCTTATTGGCTTCTGCACACGTCTGTCTCGCGCCCTCGACACCGCCTTTTTCCTGGTAAGCTCCGCTGCCCGTTCTTAAAGGGGCTCTAGCCTCTGGGTGGAGGGGCTGTGGTGATTAGGGGGTGGGAACGCACTTGGTTGAGCCTCAGGAGACGAGGGTAGCAGCACGTCCTGATTTTAGTTCACACCGTGTCGGGCTTCCTCCTGCTCACATACGAATTAGAAATAAACAAGAAACACCGCAGCTCATGAGCGGCCAGTTTGGGGCTCTTTAGAAAACAGTAATTTTTCATAATTTTACTTAACACTTCATTTCATGTCCTCTTCCCCCCACCCCCTCTGTTTTCCTGGGGCGTGGGGAGCTCTGTAGTCCTGGCTGTCCTGGATCAGCACATATACCAGATGAGGCTGGCCTTGAACTCAGACATCATACTGCCTCTGCCTGCTACTGGGATTAAAGGTGTGTGCCACCACACCGGTCTCAATTCTTTTATTATAGTATTCTCTTTTGTCTCACGTTTTATATTGTCTTTTAGTTAGCCAGGGTCTGACCATGTAGCCCAAGCGGGCAGCAATCTTCCTGCCTCAACTTCCTGATTGCTGGGAGCCAACACTTCTGACTACAAGGTGTTTAACTAGCTTGTTGTGAGGTTTCGGGGGTCTTGTGTGACTGCTTACTAAACTACATCGAAGGTAGGGACGTGGTGAGGAAGCCAGGGAGGGCGCTTGCCTGTCATCTCAGCATTTGATAAGTGGGCGTCAGAGGATCAGAATTCACACTGTCTAAAAGAATAGTAGATCAAAGCTGAGGGACAGTGACAAGTCCAAGTGGACACTCTACGGCCCCCAGCCACTATGTTCTAGTTTCACGATAGTCACCTGCAGCACACAGGTGTTCAGTAAGTGCCTGCTTTCCCAGCAAGCTCCGCCAGAAGTGCTAGATACCAGAGAGAAGGCAGGCACCTCTCACCAGATAGTGCTCATCCACTCTCCAGAGCTGTTTTATGCCCTCCCTGGGCTGTCCCCTTTCAAGAATGATTGTGTAATTCTTTCACTCGATATCAAAGAAACCATGGGCTAGTTCCAGTTCTGAGGGCTTTGAACCTGACCATATCTGAAACCCAGTGGGTTTGTTTTTTGTTGTTGTTCTTTGGTTCTTAGTACTTGGAATGGATTCTGGGGCCTTTGCACATGTTAAGCTGCTGCTCAGTTGAGCAGTGCAGACCTCAGTGTCTTTTTTTGTTTGTTTTTACACGTGGGAATACATACATACATACATACATACATACATTTACACATCTATATGGAACATGCACCCGGATACACAAGTGAATGCCAAAAGACAATTTGCAAGAATGAGTTCTGTCCTAACATGTTGGTTCTGTAGACTGAGGGAGCTCAGGTCTGTAAGGTGCTTGTGCCACTGGCCCTGCCCCACCATGTAACTCTTCCTTTACGTGTGGATTCATGCTGTCATACAGTTTTATCTCTTAACTATTTTCTTTTTCTTTCTCCCCCTTTTTTTCTTCCTCTTTTTCTTTTTCAATTTTGTTTTTCGAGACAGGGCTTCCCTTTGAGGCTCTCGCTACCCTGAAACTAGACTCTGTGAACCAAGTTGTCCTAGAACTCACAGAGGTCTACCTGCTTCTGCCTCCCAAGTACTGAGATTAAAAGCATGCACTATCACCTGGCATTTTATTTTCTTTTTGAGATGGGAAAGTCTTACTACATACATAGTCCAGCCTGGCTTTGAACTCGCTCTCTAGCCCAGGTTGGCCTTATATTTGTGATGATAGTTCTACTGCAGCTTCTTCAGCAGCTGGGATCCTAGATGTGCAGTGTGCTAGCCCTCCTGGCTGGATAGCAAAGAGCTAATAAATCTAGGGAAATATGCTGTCCGGTGGGAAGACATGAATAGCTTTCACTTTTGGGTTTCATCAGTCCAGAACAGGTCTCTCAGACACCTAAGGATGGAGTGTGGGCATTTGAGGTCTTCTACACAACCATACAGACAGCACTGAGCAACCTGAATCAGGAATCTTTCTAAACAACAAACAGAAGAAGCAAACTGCTTGGGGGGGAGGGGGGGAGGGGAGACAGAGTAAAAGACAGAGAAAAAAGGAGTGTGAAAGAAGAGATGTCTCAGAAGTTAAGAGCACTGACTGCTCTTACAGAGGACCTAGGTTCAATTCCCAGCAACCACATGGCAGCTCACAACTGTCTGTAACTCCAGTTCCCAAGAATTTGACTTCTTTTGACTTCCATAGGCACCAGGAGTTTGCTAGGAAAAAGGTGTGTGCCACCGCACCAGTCTCAATTCTTTGATTATAGTATTCTCAGACCTGCCCCTTCCCCACCTCATGAGACATATTGTGGTACTCCAACAGAAGAAGACTCTAAGTATGGCACAGTGGGTCTTTACTCCCAGCACCAGCGAAGCTGGGGCAGGAGGGTAGACAGGAATTTCCAATTCATAATGTAAAAAGCAATTTGTTCTGCTATGTTCTCAGTATCAGGTATGCTTAGAATCCACCAGTGAATCACAGATAGCATGAAGTGTTAGACTCCTCTTTCCCTGAGTTGTACCTGCTGTCTGGTGCTCTTAGTGTCCAGGATGGTTGTGAAGTTACAGGCACTCTACTATGTGACCCATGCCACAATCAGAGAAGAGATAGTCAGGCTCAAGCCTAGGCGACTCATTTGATGAGACGTTGAATCCCTGGATTAGAATGGGGAATTTAAAGAGGAGTATGATAAGGTATTCAAAGATTGTAACTCTCCGAGTGTCCAGTTATGGGGAAAAATAGCCAGAGGTTTCTAATGATCAAGACTTTAAAACCTTCTATCTTATCTGGGCATAGTGGTACACACCTTTGATCCCAGCACACAGGAGGCACAGAAAAACAGATCTTTGAGTTCCAGAGCAGCCAGGGCTACACACAGAAAGGAGAAGAAAGAAAGAAGAAACCACCATGCCAGCCTTTGCCTATTTTCTATGCTGAAATCCTTTTCTGCAGAAGGCATATTAAAAACTGTTTTCTCTTAGCTGGGCCTACAGAGAACATCTCAGTACAACAAGAGATAAGAAGAGAAACCTTATTTCAAAAACTAAAACTGGCCGGTCCCTGTTGCACAGGACTTTAATCCAAGCACTCAGGAGGCAAAGGCCGTCAGATCTGAGTTCGACTCTGGCCTAAATAAGCGAGTCCTGGACAGCCAGGGCTCTGTTACAAACAGAAACTATCTCGAAAAACCAAACCAAACAAATCCCTGCTTTTATTCCACACCCCTTTATTAGAGTGGGGGTTATTTCTAACAATACTGAGTACCAGGGTAGCTTAGGCTACAGCGATAACTCAAAATCCTGAAAGTCACACATGGTGGCATACATTGTCATACATGTCATCTCAGGAAGTAGAGGAAGGATGACCAGGAGTTTAAGGGTAACCTCAGCTACATGGCTAGTTGGAATCCAGCCTGGGTAATATGACTTTGTGTTTATTTTTATTTTTTTTAAATGACAAGTATTTTTTAACATTTTATTTATTTAATGTATACGAGTACACTGTAGTTGTCTCCAGATAAACCAGAATCTGTTACAGATGGTTGTGAGCCACCATGTGCTTGCTGGGAATTGAACTCAAGACTTCTGGAAGAGCAGTCAGTGTTCTTAATCAGTGAGCCATCTCTCCAGCCCTGTGTTTATTTTTCGAGACAGGGTTTCACTGTGTAACCCTGGATTAGTAAATAGTATATTTAATTGGCCACTTCCGGATTGCGTATGAGCTGTGATTGGAACAATGCGCATGCGCATATATCGCCCTGTGATTGGTCATCGTTTTGACGTTCATGTTAAGTGCTTCTACATTTTGGTCCTACATCTTCCTTGCTGGGAGTACGCGCAGGCTCGTAGGCGCCTGGACAGAAGGAACACATGGACGCTCCGTGATGACGTACGCGCGCTGGCGCCATCCCGGAAGCGCCATCCAGGCCGCCAGATGTGCAGGTGCCGAGACCGGAGACGCCAGGGCCGGTTCGGGAGGGATCGCAGGGCGCCAGGCGGCCGGGGCGGGGAGGGAGGGCCCATCCTACCTCTGGTACCGACACAGTCTCAGTTTTCCCGGATGCTCAGCGGCAGCGCGGGCCAATCTAGATGAGAACCCTAGTTGTGTGACCGTCCGCAAGCGGGACCCCTGAGCGGCTTGGAGTGCGCGCGTGCCTCATTTTCCCCGCTCGAAGGGGCGGGAACTCCATGTATGTTTGGACCCCGCCTTATTCGATTTGGTTCTTGTTGTTGTTGATTCCCCTTCGGAGTTTGGCCGTGGAGTTGAAGTCGGTTTGAGGACTCGGGCGGGACAGATGTGTGCTCCTACTTGTAACCTTGAGACGCAGAGCCATTCCAGTCAGCCTGGCATTCTTGGGGGAGAGTTAGTGTTTTTTTTCAGGTAATAATTCAAATTAACCTCCAATTCCTGGTAATCCTTCCTCAGCCACCCAAGTACAAGAAGAAAGTCATTAAAATTTTGAGATAGCAGCCCAGACTGGCCTCCATCTCCTTGAAATGCACCTTTTTCAGTCTCTATACTGGGATGACAATCGTGAGTTACTCCACCTGGCTTTCATTGAATCTTGTTTTGGGTCAGGTCTCATTTGACCCAGGCTAGCCTGGAACTCACAAAGCAAAGGATGACTTCACAAAGCAAACTTCTGATCTCCCTGTCTTCTCTAGCACTGTGTATATAGGCATTCGCCACACCTGACTTATATTTATTTATTTAGAGACAGTCTTATGTGTCTGAATCTCGTCTCGAAATTACTATGTCGTAGCCCAGATTAACCTTGAATTTACAACAGTCTTGGCAAACATGGGCTGTCACACCAGGCTTCTGTTTTAAAATAGAGTTTCATGCACCTTTAGGATGGCCTGGATCTCAGTATGTACAACCCAAAACTGACCTTAAGTCCTGAGGGACCCAGGGCTTCTGCATGCTACCAGTTCAGCCCCAGACCAGGACTAATACCTGATCTAGAACAAAATCTCTGGAATCAAAATTCTGCATGAGAGATGCTATTAACTTAGTTGTTGATTATGCCCTTTAACCACACGTCTTTTTTCTTCTTTCTTCAGACAATTTACACTCTTATTTTGGGAAATGGGGGCATGCACCTTGTGCAGGGGACAACTTACCAGGTGTGTCCCAGGACTTGAACTGGAGTCCTCAGGTAGCAATCATCTTTTAGGCACTGAACCATCTCACAGGCCAGTCTCCCTGTGTTGCCCGGGTTTGCTTGGGAAGATCATGAAGTTCTGGTTCGCCATGAAGTCTGAATTCTCCTGCATTGCTCTTCTCCCCTTGTGCTAGGGTCTAAAGTCCTGTTTTTGTCCATGGTTGTGCTTGATACTGGGTGACTGGACTTGGTGTGGTTATTGGGTGGAAGGGGCTTTGCCCTGCCCATAGCTAGTTTCTCTTCTTTCTTCTTTGTTTTGTTTTTGAGACAGGGTTTCTCTGTGTAGCCCTAGCTGTCCTGGAACTCACTCTGTAGACCAGGCTGGTCTTGAATGCACAGAGATCTGCCTACCTGTTTCCTGAGTGCTGGAATCAAGGGAGTATGCCATCACTTCCCTGCCCCTTGCCAGTTTCTAGAAGATGCAGGGCTGTACAACACTAGACAGATTCGGGCCTCAGATATTCTTGGTGCTTTGAGGAAAGAAATGCAAATGAGGTGATTCCCAGAGAAAAAGTCTATATTAACTCCATTCTTTAAGATAATCAGAAGCAGGGCTGGGTAAGGCCTGCAGGCCCTCATGTGTGGAACATGTACGAGGTTCTGTGTTCCAGCCACAGCAATTTGACAAAGGAGAAGGGCCAACCTGGTCTACATAACAAGTTCCAGGCTATCCAGGGTTACAGAGTTAGGTCCTGTCTCAAAAAACTAAGTATGTGTGGTTTTGTTTTTTGGGTATTTTGTTTCGTTCTAAGATAGGGTTTCTCTGTGTAGCCCTAGTTGTCCTGGGCTACCAACATGATAGAAACAGAACCAACTCCCAGCATTGCCATCTGACTTCCACATGCATACCAACCACAGTACATACATGCACTCATAAGTATGTATAAAAACCACGTGCCAGCACTCAGGAGGTAAGGCAGGAGAATCAGGAAGTCCAGGTTGTCCTCAGCTACACTGTAGGTTGGAGACCACTTTGGGCTACATAGAGAGTTACAGCCAGCTTGGGCTACACAGTGCGACCCTGTCTTGAAAGGAGGGTGTGCTTGCCGCATTAACTGAGCTAATAACATGCTTCTGGACCAAGATTCGGTCTCTAGAACTTACACACAGAGCTGGGCTCAGTGACGGTGAGGTAGAGAGCAGGTACAGGCAGACCTTGGAAGCTGGTGGAAGAACGGACCTGCAGAGGTGCCACAGACTACTTGCTGTAGTGGAAGAGAACCTGAGTTCTGTGTGGTGTCTGTGGCCACCTGTAGCTAGCCCAGGGTGTCTGACCCCCTAGGCTCTGTATCTGGGAGGAAAAGCAGTCTCTATAGTTGTCCTCTATCATGTGAGCACTGTAGCACCTGGGTGTGTTCCATGGAAAACACTGACCTGAAGCTAGAAGGGCACAGAGGAGAAGTGGCTGGCAGCCTTGCAGAATCATTTGGACAGTGAAAGGAGGGACGGCATTCTCAGCTGTGTCTGTGGAGAGCTCTGAGCTATGCGAGGTGGCAGAGTGAAGAGCTCACCCTTTAGCCCCGGTCCATCCTCCTGCCTCAGCTTCCCAAATGCTGGAATCAAGTGTGCTGCCTTCACAGCCTTCCAGGATTATGTTCTCTGGGAACAAGTCTCTGTCAGGCCCCCAAACAGCCCACGATTTCAGCTAGAGGATATGACGGGCTCTTGATATCCTCACCTATCTAGTGCTGAGCTCACATTCTGTTCCGGTCATTTCAGGCCTCAGGGGTTGAGGAGAAAGAGATGGACACCCCAGACTCAGCCTCAAGGGTCTTCTGTGGCCGCTTCCTCAGCATGGTGAACACTGATGACGTCAACGCCATAATTCTGGCCCAGAAGAACATGTGAGCAGGCCATGGGAGGCATGGGAAGGATCGTACCATTTTCCCCAAACCCTGCCCAGAGACGTAACAGAATAAAGAAAACAAGCCCCTAGTTCCCAGCCTTGGCACAGGATCGGATTGCAGCTGTGTGGGAAAGGCCCAAGCGGCTCCTGTCCCCAGGCCAAGGCTGGGAGGGCTGAAGGGATAGGGGTCTCAGGAACTTCTGGGCTGGCTTTTGGCATTGGTACCGAGCGCCCAATCTGGGTATGCAGGGCCCAATCTGGGTATGCAGGGCCCAATCTGGGTATGCAGGGAGCCTGCTTCAGGATGCTTTGCTCCCTCGCTGGGACAGCCTACCTTGAATTCAGATTGACTGTTGCCAAGCATGTAGATGCTCCCAGCTCTGTTTGTGACAAAGCCTGCAGCCAGAGGCAGTGTCTTGTGGGGTTCTCTACCTTGGGTTATTTACTTAGTTATGTTTTGTTGTTGCTTTGGGGTTTGTTTGTTTGTTTTTAGGTTTTGCCACCATGCCCAGGACTTATCCTGGTTCTTTAGGTTAGGTTCAGATATGTCCACGTAAACTCCCAGACTAACAGTGACAAAACTCCCAGACTAACAGTGACAAAATCAAATGGGAACTGTCCTGGCCCTTGGGACTGACAGAGGCTTTCTGGCTTAGATTTCTGTCCCATCTTTTGAAGCTGTTTGTAGCCAGGAAGCCAAGAAAGAAATGGGGGGAGAGGTTGGGTTTCCAAGATCCTCTTCATTGTGTACCCCAATGTTCCACCCCTTCTCCCCCAATATCATACACATTTTCAGAATATTGGTCTGGGGAAACATTTAAAAACTAAACCTTGAAAAGAAAAAAACATGTGCTGAGAGATGTAAAGTGGCTACGAGTACTAGCTGCTCTTAAGGGGGTTCCCAGCACCCACATGGCAGCTCCCGACTGTAGCTCATGTTCAAGGGGACACACCTTCTGACCTCCATAGGCCGTGTGTGCACATGCTCCATGCACATGGTACACAGAGACACAGAGGCAGAGCACATAATAGAACATCAGTATGGTCCTGGTGTGGCAGGCAGCGCACACCTTTAACTCCTTCCTGAGCTCCAAGCCAGCCAAGACTACAGACACTGTCTCAAAAATGCCAGCTTCGTGCCTGGACATAGTGCACACGCCTGTAATTTCGGTACTTCTCTAGAGGCAGTTCAAGGTCAGTTTAGAACATAGAGTAGGTCCCAGGCAGGGCAACATCCTGTCAGAGGACTAATGCCCACTAAAGAACTCCATGAAATATGTAGGCTGCAACAAAGAGTGCCTTTGAATAGGGCTTTCAGCTGTGAGTAGGAGTTGGGCGACCAGAACAGCAGACAGAAGTCCTCAGGCCTTGACTCTGTAATTAAATGCAGAGGCTATGACTCAGGGATTAGCTCAGGCTGAGGGAGTTCATAGGCCTGATGCAAAGGCCCTGGCCCTCTCCCCCTAGGCTGGACCGCTTCGAGAAAACCAACGAGATGCTTCTGAACTTCAACAATCTGTCCAGCGTGCGGCTGCAACAGATGAGCGAGCGCTTCATGCACCACACCCGCACCTTGGTGGACATGAAACGGGACCTGGACAGCATCTTCCGCAGGATCAGGTGGCCCCCTACCCCCAGAGTTCTTCTGTGGTCTCACAGCCAGATGCTTCCTCAGCACATCTTCCCCAAACCACTGTTCTCAATCCCCACTCTTGGCCCTTTCCTTTTTTTTTTTTTTTTTTTTTTTGGTTCTTTTTTTCGGAGCTGGGGATCTTGGCCCTTTCTGTCACCAACTCTTTAGATGTCCAGCGCCTTCACTCTGAAGCTCTTCCTAGTACCTCCAAGACCCTACCCCAGGGCCCTTTGCTCGCCTCTGCCTCCTTAGTCCCTTAAGTCCTTGCTCCACCTTCTCCCCTCTCCCTCCCCTCCGAGGCCTCCTCCTCTTCTCTTCACTAGCTCTGCCCTCTGTCTTCTTCAGTCTAGGGAATTCTGGATGTTTAACAAGACAGATCTGACCTCTGAGGGAGTGATATGGAAGTAGTGAATCTCTTCCCACCCCTTCTTTTTTTTGAGACAGGGTTTTTCTCTGTGTAGCCTTTGTGTTCTGGAACTCCCTCTGTAGACCAGGCTGGCCTTAAACTCAGAGATCCATCTGCCTCTGCTTCCTGAATGCTGGGATTGAAGCTTGGGCGTTTAATCACCCAGTTGTGACTTTCCCTTTTACTTGGGACCTGTGCTACATAGTTGGGACCCTAATCGAGTCAGGAGGCAGGTAGACAGACCAGGCCCTCCACTTCTGGCTGACTGGCCAGCAGAGAACCAGGGCCCCGTGTCCATCCTGGATATAGGTAGGGTTTGGTTTGGGTCTTCCCACAGTGGTGCTCGCTCCTGGACCATGATATCCACGTCTTTGGCACTCAGCATGGTCCTTCAGGTGTACTCCAGAGCCTCACCCACCACTGTGGCGGACACACCAGCAGCCAGCTGCCCAGACCAGAACAGCCAAGACCATGGGATCCAGATCACACATGTGCCCTATCCTTTAGCCCAAGGCTGTGGCCTGGGGACCTAAGGGAACAAAGTAAACTCTATCAAGAAGTCTTGAGATGCTCTATACCAGTCTATTTAATGTTTTTATTGGTGCCGTTTTGCTTTGTTTTTGAGGCAAGGTCTCAATAGCTGTCCTGAAACTCAACAAAGATCCACCTGCCTCTGCCTCCCTGGTACCAAGGTGCTCTGCTGCCCTTGTCTGCTAGTTTTTCTAGCCCCGAATGCCAGGCTGACTCGACATGTAGTTTGGGGAATAGGTAGCTCTTTGAGCCCCAAGAGTAAATACAGCAGCATGTGTCCTAGATCCCCAGAAAGGAGACAAGAGTCCAGTGTGTCAAGTGCTGAGCCTCACAAGTGCTGAGTCATTGTGTGACTCTGCCACACTGGCTGCCGTCAGTGTATGGGCTGACTCTCTGAAGACCCTTCTTTAGCCCGTCAGGCCTGGAGTGCAGGACTTCAGGGCAGAGCAACCAGAAGCCAGTTCATAAGGTAATAAAGCCAACTGGGGGTGGTGACACATGCCTGTGATTCTGCACCAGAGCTTGAGATAGGAGGGACTTGATTTCCAGGTCAGTGGCAGCTCTGTGGTGACTTCAAGGCCAACCTGAAGTCAAAAAGGGGCCTGAGGAGGAGGCTCTGCTCAGCACATACATAAGTTTGGCACACTGGCTGTGGAGAAGCCTCAGTGGTTGAGAGTGTGTATGGCTCTTGCAAAGGACATTAGTTTAGTTCCCGCCACCCAGGGCAGATAGCTCACAGCTGCCTTTGATTCCTGCTCCAGAGAATTGTTGGAGTCAGCCTTGGGCACCTGCACAAGTGCATAACCACACACACACACAAAAGACAAGATGAAAAAAATTTTAATTTTTATTTAATGTGTAAGTGTTTACTGCATATACATCTTCAGACCAGAATAGGGCATCAGATACCTTCATAGATGGTTGTGGGCCACCATGTGGTTGCTGGGAATTGAACTCAGGACCTCTGGAAGAGCAGTCAGTGCTCTTAACTGCTTAGCCATCTCTCCAGCCCCACGATGAAAATTTAAAAGATTTATTTTATGTATGTGAGTACAGCATAGCTGTCTTCAGACACACAAGGAACAAGGAAAGGGCATCGGATCCCATTATAGATGGTTGTGAGCCACCATGTGGTTGCTGGGAGTTGAACTCAGGAACTCTGGAAGAGTAGTCAGGGCTCTTAACCTGACAAAATTATTTTTTTACATGCTGGGTGTATCTGGGCTCTGGGGCTTGCTGACCTGACAGCCTGGTTCATGGAGGCATTGTTGGACCAACCAAGGTGGACATGGACTAAGAAGACCCAATGCATCACCAGGAAAGAAGGAACAAGTGTAGACAGCAGCAGTTAGCTCAGGTTGCACCCTAGGCCTACTCTTTCCCAAAGGATGCTGGGGCTAAGCCTAGGAAGAGAGGAGGAGCCACGGGTGTGGGACAGCATGAGATGAGTGCCCAAAACAGTGAGAGATAGACACAGGCAGTTCTCAGAGGCTCCTGGTGGCTCATCCCTGTCCCCTTCTCCATAGGACACTGAAGGGGAAGCTGGCCCGGCAGCACCCAGAGGCCTTCAGCCGTAAGTGTACCCACACACACACACACACACACACACACACACCCTGCTGCTGCCAGTGCCTTCTGCTGGCATCTGAAATCTGCCTGGGCAGCTGCCTATCCTGGGTCCCAGGGGTGGTGGGTGGAGAGGCTTTTGCAATGGGAGGCGGGTTTCAGGAATGAATAGTGATACCCAGGAGCCCTGTGAACCAGGCTGCCACTCCCAAGCATGTGTGAGGTGGGGGTGGGACATTCCATTTCACAAAGAGGAAATTGAGATCCTAAGAAGAGGGAAGTGATGCTATCTGGGGTGTGAATGAGGCAGGGCCAGAAGGGCTAGAACTATGGAGTTCTACAGCTGCAAAATCATTGGACCCTGACGTTGCCAAAGGCTCGTTCTGCTCATCTCATCTCCTGAGTGGGTTTGTCCATTCCAGTGACAAGTGGAGTTCCTGGGGTTTCTTCTGTTTGCATTGTGGATTTTTGTTTGTTTGTTTTGTTTTTGGTTTGTTTGTTTTTGAGACAGGGTTTCTCTGTGTGGCTCTGGCTGGCCTAGAACTCACTCTGTAGAGCAGGCTGGCCTTGAATTTAGAGATCTGTCTGCTTCTGCTTCCTAAGTGCTGGGATTAAAGGTGTGCACCACCACCCGGCTTTGCTTTGTGTTTTCAATACATGGTCTAAGGTAACCCTAGCTGGCCTCAAATTCTTTTGTAGCTAAAGATGACCTTGAACTTCTGATCCTTCTCCCTCCACCTAATTGCTAATACAGGGCAGGGCTGGTTCACTCACAACCAAACCCAGCCTCTGCCTATGCCAGCCGCCCTGCGGTTTTTTGTTGGTTTTGTTTCAAGTGTTAAACCTTCAGGCAGCAGCTCATGTGCAGTCCTGGCTCGCCTCAGACTCCTAGTATTCCTCCTCCCTCTGTCTCCTATATTGGATGACAGATGGGCATATTCTCTCTGAGTTCATGCTCACCCTAGACCCGAGATGAGTTTCCTTCCATCTGCCCAGGCCTCAATCTCCTCCTATGTAAAATGGGCTGAGTCATATCCCATGGATGAAACAGAGTTTTAGGGGTCACCCTTATAGGACGGCGAGGGGTGACCTGACCAACATGGGGGTTCCTTCCACAGACATCCCAGAGGGTTCACTCCTAGAGGACGAAGATGAAGACCCTGTTCCACCCAGTATCACCACAACCATCGCCACCTCAGAGCAGAGCACAGGCTCCTGTGACACCAGCCCTGACACTGCCTCTCCATCCTTCAGTCCTGGCTTTGAGGACCTATCACACATTCGACCTGGCTCTCCTGCCATCAATGGCCACAGCCAAACAGATGATGAGGAAGAGACACGTGAAGAATAACCTCTCTCCCAACCTCCTAGAAAGGCCCAGGGCAGCAGTGGTTCTCCTAGGGTCACAGTCAGTCAGCTTTGCTGCTCCTTTCTTTTGTAGGCAGGGTTCCTAATTCCTGCCACTCCCCATAAGAGCAGGACTTCCTATGCCAGCATGTATGTCTAGCTGGGGCAGTGGGGCTGGGTAGAGGTAACCTTGAAATCAGCCTGGGCCAGCTTTGAACAGTGCTTCTAAGGTCCCCAGAGACCAAAGCCAGATTGTCATCCCCCACACCCTGGGTGGGCACAGGAAGGCTGAGCTTGTTCCTACCCACTGGCAGCTGCTGATTCAACTATGGTCTCCTTTCCCTCTGTGGAGTACTTTTTTCCTGTTGTGTTTAATTCTGGAGGAAGAGGCAGCCTTGACTGTGAGGAGCTGTGTTTCTCCAAGGTCCATCAGGTTATCTCCAGGAGCTGGCCAGTCACCTTAGAAAACAGCTGAATGGAATATTTTTATACCTGATGTTTACAGATGTTGGGAAGTTATCAATAAAGACTGTTGTTAAAAGGGAACACTACACTAGCAGTGGCTTGCTTCTGTCTTTGGGCCCCACCCCCCAGAACATGGGCAAGTTCCGGATGTCTCTTGGGGGCCCTGCTGGAGGAGGCTAGCTAACTCCAGACCCTGTGAACTACCAAGACAGGGCTGTGGCAGATGGGAGTCCTGAGGCATCCAAGTAGGGTCAGCGGGCAGCCTGCCTTTATAGACTACTACTTTCCCTGAGAAGCCTGGTTCCTGCTGAGGCCACTGCCTGGCCTGGGCTATCTAGACATTGAAGCTGAAATTGTAGGTAACAGGGACTATGCCGTGCCATGCAGCTTTTACTTGAGTTCTGGGGATTTGAACTTGGGTCTTCAGGCTTGCACAGCAGGAGCTTTACCCACTTAACCATCTTCTTGGCCTTAAGCACTCTTAAATGATAGTTTGTCAGGACATAGCCTGATTTCAGAGCCAAACCAAGCAAGCACTAGGTCCTAGGGATCAACTGCAGCACTGTAGGATAGTACTAAAAAGGAAACAGCAGCACCCACATGGAAGGTTACAACTGTAACTCCAGTCCCAGGATAAATGGTGCCCTGTGTTGGACTTTATGGCACCAGCCATTTTAACAGCACACAGACACATGAATAGGCAACACATTCATACACATAAAAAAAACAAAACAAAACAAAACAAAAACACTTTTAGGGTTGCCAAAATGGCTCAGAGGTTCAAGTCTCAGTATCCATATGGAGGCTCACAGTCAGTAACTGCATTTCGATATCAGAGCCCTCTTCTGGTCTCCATGGGCACAGCACTCATGTGCTAGTGGGGAAAACACGATAAATATGCATGTACTTCTGAGTCGTTAAGTATCTTCTCAGGAGGTGTTTTCTATCTGACAACTGGTGGGGGAACCAGATTAGTCCCCTGCTCAGCCAGCATTAGAGAAATAAACTTCGGCAGATGGGCACCAAGACAGACCCACAACTAGACAGTGAAGAGACAGACCTTGGAGCAGGCAGACTAAAAGTCTGAGAGGATACAGAGCATCAAGGCACAGGGCCTGGAAACCCAGCATGATTAACATGCATAAACTCCGAATAGCAGCGTGCACTGGGCCTGCAGGGGCCTAAGCCAGAAAAGTTCCGCAGTGCTAAGGGGAAGACACTCCATCCCTAACTCAGAAGCTGTCTCCAGGTGACAGCCATTCACAAATGAAAAATGATTTTCTTCAACAAAATCTTAATGGGTATACAAACCACACTTGAAGGGCAGGCCACAAAATTCAACGGTAATTTTGAAGGTGTTTCTCTGGACCTTATCATTGTATATATTATGGTTTCCAACTTTGTGTTTTACAAATGTGTAAGCCTATGTCTGTTTCTCGTCCTCTTTTGTATTTTGTTTTATTTTATAAGCCTGTTTGTTTCCTAAAAAATAAAAAAGGTGTGGATTTAAGTAAGTAGGGACCTGGGGAGAATCTGGAACGACTTGAAGGAAGGAAATCCTGATCAGTCTATACTGTATGGGGAAAGAAAAAGCCTATTTTCAATTAAAAAATGAAAGGTATTTTCCCAGTTACTTCCTTTTTTTTTTTTTGGAGCTGAGGACTGAACCCAGGGCCTTAAGCGCTCTACCACTGAGCTAAATCCCCAGCCCCCACACCTGCTTTTTGCCTAGTGCACTGAAAGCACTGGGGAATAAAAAGGAAGAGGCACATGACCAAGCTTACAAGAAATTCAGCACTTCAGCCTCTGGTGATAGTATTTTGTTTTTTTTGTTTTTTTTTTTTTTTTTTTTTGTTCTTTTTTTCAGAGCTGGGGACCGAACCCAGGGCCTTGCGCTTCCTAGGCAAGCGCTCTACCACTGAGCTAAATCCCCAACCCCGATAGTATTGTTTTTGTTTGAAACAGGATCTCACTATGGTTGGTTTGGAACTCTGTGGACCGCGATGGCCTTGAACTTCCAGAAATCCTAGGCTTCTGCTCCCCAGCTGCTAGGATTAATTTCTTTTGCGTTTGCGCGCCGGTTAAGGTTGGCAAACAACTCTCCCTCCACCTTGATGATAAAGTGCCTTCAGTCGCTAAGTCTTCTCACTGGCTTTGGACAAAGTGGCTTACTCTGAACCCCAGCCAACCTGGTAGGTAGCGCAGGCTAACCTAGTACTCACCGCAGTATGCTTGCTGTGCTGACAGCACAAGGCTAGCAACAACTCAAACAAAAACCATGTCTGAAAGGCAACACAGGACCCTCCCACAGGAGCGGCTGTCACGTGCTGAAGGTAAAGCTCCGCCCGGAAGCGGCTCCAGACAGTTTGGCTTCTCCTGCCAGGGCCCAACATGGCGCCCGGCGAAGCTCGGGACCGTACGACGTGCGGCGCGGATTGTGACGTCGACACGCAGCGTGCTCAGTGCGCAGGCGTCCTGAGAGGAGACTAGGGGGTTTCCGGTTCCGCTGTCCTCTTTCTCTTCAACGAGGCGGCCGAGCGGGTTGGTGTTGGCCCCGTCGCTGACGGGCTGGTGGCGCCTGGGCCGGGGCCGGGATGCGGCGGGAACCGGCGAGGGGACTGTAGGGGTCGCGGGTGCCGCTTCGGCGTTGCGCATGCTCGGTGGAACTCGACAGCCGGGACCTGGGCGCGCGGCGGGCACGCGGCGGTCCGACCCGGGAGCTGCGGGCGGAAAGACCAAGAGCTCGGACTTTAACTACAGAGCGAGTGCTGGGCCTGTCCTGAGATAATATTGGGCGTTTGGTTCTAGTGTTGGCTACAGATGGGGGGGCGGGTTCAGGGCCAGACTGTGCTTGGGGGCTTGTGGCCACCCAAGGCTGGAAAGTTTGCCTTGGTTATACCAAAAAAAAAAAAAAAACACGAAAATATTGGTGGCGGTGCATTGCTCTCACTTCAGCACTTGAGAAATAGGTCACAGTGAGTCTAGCCTGCCCTACTTAGGAGAAAACTGTTTGCTGTCCGATCCTTCAGTTAGAGGGCAGAGCACCAAGCCCATTGCTAGAGTAGGATGCTGTTGGGTGGGACTTACGGCCCCAGCGGGTGGTGGTGACTGAGAAAGTTGAGACAGGGCAGTGTGGGAATGCTGAGCTTCAGTGTGCAGCAGGATTGGGTGTTTTGGAAGTAAAGGTAGCTAAGAAATAAGCAGTCTTAGGTGGTTAGTAAAAGACTAGATAGTTCTCGGCCTTCTCAACATGTGACTCATGTGTCTTTCCACTGTGCAGCAGACGCCAACATGCAGATCTTCGTGAAGACCCTGACGGGTAAGACCATCACTCTTGAGGTCGAGCCCAGTGACACCATCGAGAATGTCAAGGCCAAGATCCAAGACAAGGAAGGTGGGCTGTGCTGTTGAGGGCTCTGTCCTGGGGGGCAGGAGTGCTTGAGCTTGGTTGCCTCTGGGTGAATGGAGTGGCCTCAGCTCCTATCGGAAGGAGCTGTGACCAGCCTGGTTTTCTGGTGCACAGGCATCCCCCCTGACCAGCAGAGACTGATCTTTGCTGGCAAACAGCTGGAGGATGGCCGCACCCTGTCCGACTACAACATCCAGAAAGGTAAGGGCTCTATTGCTGGTAACTGGGGCTTATTGTAGGTGGGGCTGACTGCTGTTCCAGTCACCTGGCATCTTCTCTATGTGTTTACAGTGGGAATGAGTGGTGGTTGTGAGCTAGGGGAAGAAGACAGCTTTTTGAAATAGGTTCCTCTCAAGCTTTGTGTGGGCTTCAGGGCTTGAGCCCAGGTCACTAGACAGGCCCATCTGTGTGCCCTTATTTGCCAAGCCTTTACTTTTGTCTTTTTGTTATTGTGTCAACTTAGGCCCAGAGTGTCTAGAAGAACTTCTTTTAGCTCGTGTTAACGTCAAACCCATTTGAGCATTTATTCCGATGTTCTGTGTTCCTGTCACCACACTCAAACACAACACACACATACATTGTGTGCATCTCTGCATAGCACTGACTATTCTGTGCTCAAATCCCGTGTGCCATTACGTCTGGCTGCCTGTTCTCTGTGTGGGTGTGCGTGAGCCTGAGTGGGGCACCGGGGAGTGAGGTGCCAGTATGTCACGGCACCTGGATGCTTGCTGTGCTGTCTAGGGCTGACTGACTGCCACTGGGCATGTCTCTTGCAGTTTGACTTGTGCTTGCACGGGACCCATAAAGCTCCCAGATGCCAGCACCATAGTAGCCTCCCCTTCTGGCCTCAGTCTCAGTTCTTTACTGTCTGACCTCTGTGGAAGAGTCTTTGGGGTGTGCTCCTTGGGGTTTTCTGGGCAGCCCACCACCCTGTCCTGTGTGAGATCTACCCTGAGCTGCCCAGGCAGGACTCAGCTTTTGTCATCTTTAACAGAGTCCACCTTGCACCTGGTGCTGCGTCTTCGCGGTGGCATCATCGAGCCGTCCCTTCGTCAGCTTGCCCAGAAGTACAACTGTGACAAGATGATCTGCCGCAAGTGCTACGCACGCCTGCACCCCCGTGCAGTCAACTGCCGCAAGAAGAAGTGCGGCCACACCAACAACCTGCGCCCCAAGAAGAAGGTCAAATAGAGCTGGGCCATACCTGGCCTGTGACCCCGGGACCAAATAAAGTCCCCTTCCATCGACTGGAGCAGTAATTGGTGTCCAGAGTGACTGTTCTGTTCAGGGATATGTGGGGAGTGGGGTGCTCCCAGTGAGAAGGGAGCTCACCATATAGCCCAGGCTGCACTTGAATATTGCGGGCTGGGATGGCAGACAGGCCTCTGCCACACCCAATTTAGGCCTTTGGTTGCAAGTCGGTTAAAACTTGGAACCTGTGTAAAGATAGAGCCCATGGTGCTGCTGTAGGGAGCCAGTATGAGGAAGCAGGCTCTGGCCACATTGTCATTATGTAGTCTCGGCTCTGATGTGTGGGGACCACGGTTTAGGATCTCTGAAAGGGCAGTTTACCCAACTCAATACTCCATACTCAGTCCTCCATACGCCAGTTAGGATGCTGCCTGAGCAACATGATCCAGGCTCACCATCAGCCCTGTTCTGTCAGACATGACACTGGGGGTCACGGGCACATAGAAAGCTATGGGCTTGTGAGGCCATCTCACCCACCTTTGGTTTTGAATATCAGGCACACTTGTATGAGTATAGCTGCGTACTCTAGGGGGCCTGGAACATTTTAGCCCATCCTGGGGAGTGCTAGACCAGCTGTGTTGACTACAATTGACTTGAGGTATTTAGTCTTCCTTGTCATTTGAGAGGTTCTGTGGGCTTGAACCTGGTTGTCAGCAGTTTGCAAATCCCGGGTATATGTGCAGCCATCATTCCATCCCTAATGTCAAATGGGGAGAGAATCTTTCAGAGCATTCAACCACTGGGTTTACTAGGCCCAGCTTTATTTTTTATTTTATTTTTTCGGAGCTGGGGACCGAACCCAGGGCCTTGCGCTTCCTAGGCAAGCACTCTACCACTGAGCTAAATCCCCAACCCCCCAGCTTTATTTTTTATTTTTGGTTTTTCTCTAAAGCCCTGGCTGTCCTCAAGCTCCCAGACATCTTCCTGTTTCCCCAGTGCTGGGATTAAGGGCATGCACTATCATTGCCCAGCATCCCATTTCAAAGGTGTAATCTAAAAGGATGGATTGTGTGCACTATATGAGGCGACATCAAAAGGGGCATTGGTTGTACTGAAGGCAGGTGTGAGTGGCCATGTGGATAGTGGTGTTGGGTCCAGCCCTGCAACACCAACTAGTACTCAGCCACTGACATATCCTATCCCCTAGCTACATTCTTAGCATCACCCGTGCAGAAATACTTGTAGCTTTGATTGTGACCTTGTTTGATACCCGCTTGTGAGGATCCACGGATGTACAAGGAATCCTGGAGCTTAGTTCCTATAGAGCTAGAGTTCAAAGGCAGCCAGGTGCGCGCGGGTTGGTCGTGGACCTCCCGGCCAGCAGGGGGCGCGGCGGCCGTTCCCAAGCGACGCTGGACTGCGCAGTCATGCTCACCGCCGCCACAGAGGTGCTAGCTGCTGCGGATGGCCCCGGGTCTGCGGAGCCCACGTGGGCCTGGGTGAGCTCGGGTGCTGGTGCGACGGGTGCGGGGCGATGGGCTATGGGCTCTGGCTTCATGGCCCCACACCTCCTCCGTAGAGAGATGCCCCGATCGCTACGCTGGTGCAGAGGATCCAGCAGCTGCAGAATGAACGCGCACAGGCCTTCCGCCGTCTGGACCAGTGAGCCAGCTGGGCTGGAGGAGGGGAGGGGCCCTGGGAGAGCTTGCCAAAGGGGTACTTGCTGAGAGACGGCTGGAGGCGGGACTGGATGGACCTATGTTGTGGACTTGTTTGGAAGAGTTGGGGAGATAACCAAGATCTGATCCAGGAGTGTGGTAGCCCGGAGCACAGCGTACTTAGAGACGAGGTCTAGGAGGGTGGGTACAAGGGTCCGTGACACTGAAACCTGTCCGGAGGACGGAGTCTACTCGGAGGAGTTGGGTGGAGCTGGGGGTGTGGCCCGTAGTATCTGGGTAGAGCAGAATAGGACTGTGGGTGTGGCCTAGGGGGAGGCGTGACCCTCTGCCTGATCCTTAGCTTCGCCGAGTGCAGAGTGGGTAAGCTCGGCCTCTGTCCTGACAGCAGATCTCCCAGTCTGTGGGATTCAGGTTTGACTTCTTCGAGTTGGGTGGGTCTTCCAGGTGGCTAGAGCAGGGAGCTTGGTCTGCGAGTCAGGGGTGTTAGTTCAGCATCCTCCCCGCCCACCGCAGAGCTCACCGTCAGTACCTGCTCAGTGATCTGCACCATGACTTCCCGAGTTACCGGAGTGTCGTGCATGAGGTGACCCAGGCCTTCGCCGCTGCCTCGCGCGAGGTACTGGCAGTGGAAGCGGAGCTGGCAGGGCCTCGAGCGCAACCGGTGCTCGCCCGCCACGTGCGCAACCTTCAAGAGCTAGAACAGACGCGCCTAGCCACCGTAAGATCAGCGCCTCTCCTTCGGAGTGGGGCATGGGCCACAACCCATTCCCAGCCACCCCGACCTACTACTATTTTTGCCACACACCTCGGTGCATTTGGGCCCTCTCCTGGTTTTTCCTGTCTGCCTATATTTTCCTCCCAGATTTTGCTTATTTATACCAGCCCCTCAGTAAAGCTGCCCTAAGAACCCTGGAGACCCAACGCATCCACCACTGTGGCTGCTTAAGTCCCTCTCCAACTCTGGGTTATCACCGTTGGAACCCACAAACTTGCACAAATACCCACAGACACTTATCCTTGGTCCTTGACCCAGATCCCAAGGCTCCACCTACTCTAACCTAGCCAATGTTAGCAGGGGAGAAGCTTGCCCACTGTAAACCATGCACAGGTCGGTCGATCTTTGGTCTGGAATTCTTAGTGAAGAACCCCAAACTCTGCAGAGTCCCAGATGTATCTCCATTCTGTAATTATAACTTCCTGGGGTTGGGGATTTAGCTCAGTGGTAGAGCGCTTGCCTAGGAAGCGCAAGGCCCTGGGTTCGGTCCCCAGCTCGAAAAAAAAAAAAACCAAAAAAAAAAAAACAACAAAAAACTTCCTGTCCCGCCACTGGGGTGGAGGCCACACCTACCGTACCTGTCACCATTCTCTGGCTTTTCCAAACTATGAAACTATGTTCAAACTATTTTCCAAACTATGAAACTATTTCCAAACTATTCAGTACTGCCTTCCACAGGAGAACCCTAAAAGCAAACCCTCCCACTCAAGCTCTGCTCTCCTTAGGGTCCACTCCTGGCTCTCCTTCCCTCTGTGTGGCTTTTGTCTACTGTCACTCCCATTTCCACCTCCAGGTGGCGCTGCTGCAGGTGATGGGGACACCAGGAGTGTCAGAACAGGACCCTGAAAAGTTGCACCAGCTGAAGATAAAGTGAGCTCCGTGGGCCCCGCGGCCTGCCAGCTACCTTACATTGGCACCTTGGTGGGAGAGGGGCAGGCACTCTGACCTGGCACTATGGTGTCCCAGATGCATGCTTCCTAGGATGTGCGAGCATATCATGTCGCCTACAGTTTCTATTGCTTTCAGGAGTTTGAACATGATCAATCCCACTTGCTCCCCTGTGTGCACCCCTACAGTTCTATTGCAGGTCTCTAAGTGTAGGCAGGCATGCATCCCGACTTACTGGTGACATGTACCCCTTCCCCCCACCATGGCCTTTCCCATGAGCCTTCTGTGACCCACCGAGCCACCCAGCCTCCTGGGCATGCTCCCAGGCTGGGCTTGAGGTTTGGCAGCAGGCTGGAGGGCCTGCCATTGCCCCCCTCCCCGCTAGCTGTGCAGCTCAGCTAATTCACCCCATCTGGGTTTTATTTATAGTTTCCATCCGCTCTTGTAGGGTAATTAAAACCATGGAGGCCATCAGTGAGGTTCTGCAGGAACTCAGGTTTGATGCCGAATCTGCCGAGTGAGGGTGGCTCCCCAGGGACCAGAGGAAGACGGGAAAAGAGGCCCATGGCGTCCGGCCCAGCCCTGACCGCCAGCTGGCTGAGGTCGTGCCCTGCTGGGCTGCCCTCCAACGCGCCTCACGCAATAAAGAATTCTCCCTCTGCAGCTTTCTCATCGGCTCTGTATCCTGGGATGGGTCGGCCATCTTGGGGGAGGGGATTCCTCAGGGGAACAGGGAGAGCAGGTATAAGATTTCACACCCCCAAGGAGTTCAGGACAGGTAGTGTTCTAGAAAACAGGACTAAAATTTAGACGTGAGGGGGCTGTACCAACCCTCCAGAGTACACAGGCTCCAAACATACTGGCTACCACGGGACCTGAATAGCTCTTTATTTTCTTATTTATTCAAAGAGACTCTTGGAGGGCCCTGCATAACCCTTGTCATTACTCCAACCCTACCCACATTGGGGTATATCCAGAGTTGACCATCATGTGGCCAAAGCTGTGGTTGTGGGAGCTCATTGTGCCCCAGCCCCTGGTTTGTTTCTTCATTGCCCCAAAGTGACAGTACAGATGGTCTCCAGTTCAGGTGAGCCTCCAGGTCTGCATCCAGCAGGAGGATGGCCTATCCTCAGAGTTTAGCCGGCAGGACCTGAGGGCAGAAAAGAGGCCACATTAAGCCTGGGAGTCTTGACATGGCTCCCTTTCAGCAGCTGGATGATGCAGTGAAGCCTGACGCTTCCCTGTTGCAGCTAATAAATACAAGCTAAATGAGCGAGTGCTAAGAGCTTCCCGTTGAGCAACACCAAGGGAGAGGGAGAGGCCTTATCTAGACTGCCGCAGTCCCCACTCACCCGGACTCCCTTACCTCTCGCCGCACCCCGTCTGCCCGAGGGCAGGATCCCCTCGTCCTGTGCTTGGAAAGAAGAGTGCAGTGTTGTGGAGGCTACATACCCGGGTCCCTCTCCTCCTCAGCTCCTTCACCCCCATGCAAACCTTCCCCACTTTCCTACCTGGTTTCGGGTCTTGTGTGACTTCTGCATCCAAGCACGCCACTGGTCGTACAGGCGGAAGCTAAGGTTCGAGCAGTACGCGTGCTTCTTGAGCCAGCCGAGGAACTGCTTGAGCTCGCGCCGCACCGGGCCCGAGCTAGGCTCGCCGCCCCGCGGCTCGCACACCCCGCCGCCCGGGCCCGGGCGCTCTAAAGAGAGTGGAGCGGCAGTGTCGGGCGCGGCCAGCAGGAGGCGCGCGGGGGACGGCGGCCTCCCAAGCCAGACCAGCTTCGGCCCGGGAAAAGTTGGGAAAGGTGTCAGGTGTGGACCCAGCGTCACCCGGAGGGAATGCAATACCACAGCGATGGAGACGGGCAAATAGGGGAGTCAAATCAGTGGGAGGCAAAACCGAGTATTCGGTCGGAAGGGAAATCAATGGAGACTAAGCGGGGCCAGACAGAGACTCTAGGGACACGGACAAAGCAAGGGACAAACCAAGACAAAGACACAGAAAGTAGAGATCCTGGGACTATACCCCCAATCACTATGAGGAGAGTCCCTCCCACAAACGTGGTGGCACAAGCACTTGGTAGGCTGAGGCAGATTAGCTGCAAATTAAAGCCGGTGATTTACCTTTGATTCCCTGTGACTATCCAAACAGAGTGGGGGGGTCGGGGTGGGGGCAGGTGAGAAGGCTCAGTGGGTAACTGCTTATCGCCAGCCCTAGTCCCATAATAGTGGAAGGAGGCAACTCACGGTTCTCTGACCTTCATGTGTGTGCTGTGGCACGCACGCTCACGAAGGCACACACAAAAACAGGCAATTTAAAAAAGTTGTTTAATTATATTAAAAGCGTTTTTTAAAAGGCTCTGGGAAAGTGAGTGACAGAAATGGAGGGAGACAGACAGCAAGCACAGACCAAGGGGCGGGTCCCCAAGATAAGCCTGAGAGAATGCTTGGGTGTGACTTCGAGGTGGGCTGGGAGGACCGAGTGGGAAGCCAGCCCTTAGGTCCAATCCCCAGCCGCAGCCGTCCCCCAGCAGGCCAGCGGATAAGGACATCGGCCTCACACCATAAATAAAACTGGGGACTCGCTGACAGGCCCTGGCACAAGACTAGGCCCCCACAGCCCCTGCTTACCCCCCTCCAACCCTACCCCCGGCCTCCCCAGTCTCCCGGGCGGACGCAGCCGCCTGCTGGCTCCCGTGCAAGAATCGCAGGTGCTGGGCACGAGCAAGGGCCAAAGCTCCAAGGCTCTGGCCCCTCCCGGCTGCATTCACTCCCGCCAAGCCCAGAACCTGGAGAGGCCCGGATGGGGGCTGGAGAGCTTCCTGGAGCTGGTTTTGACCCTCTCTTCCACCAGGAATCTCTCCGGGCCTCAGTTTCCCTATTATTTCAGCAGCAGCAAACTAAGCACATGCGTCTGTGTGAGTTCAGAGTTTCAGTGTAAAGGTATTCTCTTGTCTTAGGGGACCGGTGGAAGAGGGTGGGGGATGGGAGCCGCCTCCTCTACTGCCTGCAAATAATAAAGTGCGGGGCACTAGCCTTGGGCCGTACTGCCTAAACCTGACAGAGATGGGGAAACTAAGCCCAGTTTAAGCAATACATTTCATAGAAGAGAATGCAGATCCATGGGCAGGACAGTCTGCGGAACAAAAGACAAACTGTAGGCTCTCCCACCTTGAGAAAGGGATCCAGAGGAGAGAAACGGGGCTCATGCATGGTTTCTAAGCATTCAGGAGGCTGAGGCAGGAGGATTGCAAATATTAAGGTTGCCTAGGTTACCTTATATTAAGGGTTGGCGGGGTGGCCCAGCAGTCAACACCCCCATGGTCTTGACCCTTGAGCACAAGGCGCCCTGGTCTATTGATTGTGTGCGTGGGACCACGGGTAATGAATGTTCTACTTCATATAAAATTAACTTACAGATAGTCTAGGGCACTGAGGTTAAAAACAGCTTATCTTCAGTTCTCTTCGAACAGGTCACACTGTTGCTCGCCATCCTTCGCCAAATGACTAAATAGAATCCGGAGCCATAAGTGTAACATAACTAGTCTCCTAAGTGTGGTGATGGCCGCTGGCCATTGTCTGGAAGTGAGTTTAAGGCTAGCATGCGTTACCTGAAGACGCTGTCTCAAATAAGGGAAGAAAGGACAGACTGGATTGGGGTTTCCACGGGCCAGCCAGCCCTGGAGAGGTGCTCACCACTTCGAGGGGTGGAGGCAGCGGTGGGGTGGCTCCACTCGCTCCAGATTCCCGCCTTTTTCGACCCATAGATCCCGAATGGGTTACAACGAACTTGGACGAAGTAAACGGTGCCGGGCTTCAAGCCCGCGAGACGGCAGGAGGTCTGGTTGCTGACGTCATCCACCACCTGCACGGTGAGGGAGGAGTCAGATGCGGGGGGCGGGGTCAGGGGCGGGTCCGGGGCGGGACGGGCACCTTCCAGTCCACGCTGTCCTCCACGCGGTAGCGAATCTGGTATTTGGCTTGGAAGAGGAAATCCTTGAGAGCTGGTGGTGAGACCCAGCGCACACTCAGCTGGTCCTCCAGGCCCCCAACGCGGCTCACGTGCACGTCGGGTGGAGGGTCCGTGGTCACTGGGGGTGGAGCAAGCCAGGTCACTGGAGATGCTTTTTTTTCTTAGACAATGTTTTACTGTGCAGCCCTGGCTGACCTGTTATGTGGATCAGGATGGCCTTGAACTCAGAGAGATCCTTCTGCCTCTGCCTCCCCTAATGCTGGCATTAAAGGCTTGCAACAGTGAGCCCAGCCCTGAGGACACTGCGTGGTGAGTATTGTCTAGGGACAGAACTCCCAGTGCAATCTAGGTTACAGTGGCTCCTGGGACCATATCTGCGTTTTCCAGATCTCCCGCCCCCACTACACACACCTGTTGGCTATTCACCCAGGCCTGAGAGACCATTGTCATTTAATATTTCAGAAACAGCCAGCAGCAGTTGCTATCACTGTTACTCTCTCTGATGGAAGACACACAATCCTGTCCTCAAGAGGATAGAGCAGCAAGCCTGTCCAGCTGGGGTGGAGATTAGCAGCAGAGGTCTCACTAAACAGGAGTGGGGCTCACCCTGCACCTGTGAGCAACACCCAGCACTGAGACTCACCCAGCATCTGTGAGACTCACCCAGCATCTGTGAGGCTCCCTCTGCACCTGTGAGCATCACCCAGCACCTGTGAGGCTCACCCAGCCCCTGCGAGCATCACCCATCACCTATGAAACCCTGAGCTGACCGTTAAGTCACAAGCTGACTGTTAAAGCTACTGTCTGTGTTTTAAGCCAGGGTCTCAATACATGGCTCAGAGTGGTTCCAACAATTGTAATCATCTTGTGGAGGCCTCCTGAATGTCAGGACAACAAGCTTTATTATATGTCACCCCACCCTGGAGTGCTATTTGGCTCCATCCCTATGTATCGCCACCCCATGCCCACCTCTGTTGCTTCATACATTACCAAGAGCCTCCACAGGGCAGCTGCGCCAGCCACAGGGCATAACAGGGTTAAGATACCAGGAAGATACACATGCTCTGGGATGTGGGAATGAGCCAGGGGCACCCCGGAACCCTTCTGGGGGACCATGGAGAAAGTACAAGCTGTTCTCTCCCCCTAGTCTTCAGTGAGGCACTTGAAGGGTTAAATGGCCCAGGCTGCTCTGGGCTGGGAACACCCTAATTAGATTAGGCCCAATTCTGCTCAGGGATCATCCACTTCCTGCCTCCAACCCTCACCCCCCCATCCCCCCCAGCTCAAGGCCTTGGCTTCCTGGGGCGCCTTCCGACCTGGGCGCCCCCTCTTGGATCCCCTAGGACTCCCTCCTGAACACCTGGACTGCTGAGAGGGAGGGTGATCAGACCAGGTGTTTTCTGCAGAGTGTGTGTTTGTCTGGGGGGGGGTCTTGTCTGTCTTGGTGAGGGAAAGTCTGTGCATCGAGTTATGAACAGCCACGGTCCTGCAACCACCATGACTGTGGCTAAGACCTCTAGAAGAACCAAAAAGACTTGGGGGGCCCTACTGGGTCTAGGTGGACACTGGGGGCTCACCCACGTCCAGGACATCCAGTGTGAGCACATCAGATCTCGCTGAACCCAGGCGATTTGTGGCTTCCACCCAGATCTCATAGGGAGTGAAGAGGGCCAGGTCTTTGGGGATATGGCACGAGTGAGGGCCCACAGTGTGATATTCCTCACATGTGTTGTCCTGACCATACCACCTGTAGGCGGGAGAGTCCCTTTTGAGTCCTTAGACCTGTTTCCTGCAACCCCAGGGTTCAACAGGAACATATGTGATCAGAGAGGGCAGATATCGCCTGAGGTCACACAGCAAGGCTGGCCTGGGCACCAACCTCAGCTTGTACTTGAGGGAGTAGTTGGTGTGTAGGAATGTCTCCCCATGTGCACCCGGTGTCCAACGGCATGTCAGGTCCTTCATGTTCCGGGACCAGCAGCTGATGTTAAAGGGCTTCTCGGGGGGCACTGCAAGAAAAAGATGACATACTTTTTAAAGCAGCTGGATAGACAGGGGACAGTGCAGCCACAGCTGTCCCAGAGCTGCACTGCCTGTACTGGGGATGACTACACCTGCACACAAACGCCTTTTCCACCTCAGACTGCCCATGGCCCCACCCCAGGACAGAGGACCCAAGCTCTACTCTCTAAATCTATCATTGCTGCCCCCCCATGTGTTCCTGGGTGTCCTGGGGTCCCACTTACGACCAACATAGAGGCAGGAACCAGCCAGAATGCTGCCATCTCGGGCGTGACACACCAGATTGTCCCCTGACTGCTGCCTGGACCCATTAAGGTTAGCCAGGGCCAAGGCCAGGGTGGAGGTGTTGAGGAGACGGGACAGCTCTGAGGGCAGGCGGCGGCCGTTGAGGGTCCAGTAGAGGCCCTCAGCAGTGGCCCCCGGTGTGTCTCCATGTATAGAGCACGTAGCATGAAGGGAGGATCCGATGAGAAGAGTGGGGTCCTGGGGACTGATCACAGCTGTGTCTGGGGTCAAAAAGAGATACTTGTCAGTCATGGGATGAGCCTACTTCAAGTCCCTCACCCAGCTTGGTTGTCCAAGAGTCATGAAGTCTTGAGCAGGTACTAATTTTCACCCATTTTACAGATAAAGAACAAAAACAATGAGGCCCAAGAGCTTGTTGAAGCTGAGGCAACAAAATCAAGGTCAAGGCCAGTAGCACCTTCCCCAGAGAGGTGCTACACTCCTACCACTCCAGCACTTGGGGGTGGGGCAGGAGAATCCGCAATTCAAGATAACCCTTGGGTACATAGTTTGAGTAAAGCTACAGGAGACCTTTTCTCAAAATTAATCCATCAGTCAAGCAGGGGCCAGTGAAATGGCTCAGTACATAAAGGAGACTGCTGCTAAGCCTGAGAACCTGAGTTCGAACCCAGGACTTATACTGTGAAGGGAGAGAACTAACTTCTACAAGTTGTCTTCAGAAATTTACATGCTGCAAAACACATATACATAGACAAGCACAAAATACATTTTGGGGTTTTGGTGGGAGAGTGAGAACAGGGTCTCTGTATCCTTGGCTGGCCTGGAATTAGTCTGCCTCTGGCTCCCGAATGCTCGAGTTAAAAATATCCATTTCTCCTGAAAGCCTGTGCATGCCTTTAATCCCAGCACTTGGGAGGCAGAGGTAGGTCAATCCCTGAGTTCGAGGCCAGCCTGGTTTACAGAGAGAATTCCAGGACACCCAGGGCTACACAGAGAAGCCCTGTCTTAAAAAGCCAGAACTGGGGGCTGGGGATTTAGCTCAGTGGTAGAGCGCTTACCTAGGAAGTGCAGGGCCCTGGGTTCGGTCCCCAGCTCCGAAAAAAAGAACCAAAAAAAAAAAAAAAGCCAGAACTGACACCAAACCAAACCAAACAAATACATTTTCATGTCCCATCAAAACCCAAATTTAAAAACATCAGTCATAAATGCCTACTCAAACCTAAGTACTTTCTATTAATGACGGCTCCCTGTATGTGTGCACACCGTAACACACATGTGGAAGTCAGCTGGCTGGGGTCTGCTTTCTCCTTCCACCATGAGGCCCCAAGGACAGAGCTGAGATCATCTTGATTGGAGGCAACTGCCCTTACCCACCAAGCTGTCTCACCAGCCTACAAACATTTTCTTTTCTCTTTTTTTCTTTTCTTGACAGGGACTCACTATCTAGCCTAGACCACACTGCCTTGACACTTGGCATCCTCCTGCCTCAGCCTCCAGAGTTCTGGGACCACGTGAACCACCAAGCATAGCCTGGCTTACCAACTTCCTTCTTCTCCTTCTCTGTCCTGGTGGTGAGCTCTCTCCATCACTCTAACCTCACACATGTGTTTCTGTGGAGTGGACATACCTCAAATGGAAAGTCCTACCCTGGTAATGTTTGTCATCCCAGCACCCAGGAGACCGAGGTAGGGGGATCACAGATTTGAGGTCAGTCTGTGCTGTGCAGGGAGCCCCTGTGTAGAGGAGAGGTGAGCCCTGCTGGGTGAACCATGAAGGGCAGACTGAGGGACTAAGCCTTCATTTTCCCTATGCCCTGCTTGCACTCCAGTACACACCTTGAGACTGTGCAAGGAAGGTTTCTGTGTTCTGAGTCACGAGAGAAGGGAAAGTCACAGAAGCCCACATGCAAGGCTCTCTACAACCCCCAATCAGGAATCCTGACTCTCCACAATCTGACTTCCTTGGGCCACTGAGATGGCCACTTAGGAAGTGACCTCGATCTGGTGACCAGACCTGGGGGAACCCCCACCCCCCACTTCTTGCCTATCCACCCTTAGGTCAGCCCACAGCTGTCCTATTCATAGGCTGGGATCTCAGCAAGGCCTAGGAGGGGAACATATTCCAAGCCTCCTTAGTCTGTTTCCCCATCTGGCCACTGGTCATCCTTGTCAGACAGGATGGCAGGGTGGTGGGGAGGTGTGGGGAAAGTTTCATAGGGAGCGCCCAGAAGACCAGCAAGCCAGGCTGCCCTGGGAACCTAACTCCATTCAGTTCTCTGAAGCCTTTTTTTCACTCAGGGTGGGACAACTCCCGCTTGCTTCATTCATTCATTCATTCATTCATTCATTCATTCACAGCCTACAGTACGCCAGTAACTGAGGTCACCATAGAAATAATGACACAGCTAAACACTTATCCTTACTAACTGTGGTGGCCCACACCTTTAGTGCCAACACTGGGGAGGCAGAGGCAGGTGGGTTTGTGAGTTAAGAGGCCAGCCTGGTCTACAGAATGAGTGCCAGGACAGCCAGGGCTAACCCTATAAACCCTGTCTCAAAGAGTAAATAAATAAATAAGTAAGTAAGTAAATAAAATAAAGTCACAGAAACAGAAAAGGCGAGAAAGAAAAGGAGTTAGAGAAAGGATCTGGGGCTATAGCC
This sequence comes from Rattus rattus, assembly GCF_011064425.1. Lineage (NCBI taxonomy): Eukaryota > Metazoa > Chordata > Mammalia > Rodentia > Muridae > Rattus > Rattus rattus. Next base: position 12,750,764 of record NC_046166.1, on the reverse strand, counting down.
TTGTGATTGAGGCCCTGAGAACAGTTACCAACAGCCAAATGTAGTGAGTCAGTAGCCACAGTTGGGCAAGCGGGGAGGTGGGGCTCCATGTGCAAAAGCCCTGGGGTAGGTCAGGGAAGACAGCAGGGCTCTCAACCTTTAGGGAGGAAAACTGAGCCCTGGGTTGGGGTGAAAAGGCAAAGAGTATTGGAAAACAAAAAACAAAACCCATTTCCCAAGAGGCTCAGAGAATAGGGACTGCACCCACTCCCAGGCTCCCTTTAAGAAGCCAAGCTGCAGCCCTGGACGGTCCCTCATCCCAGATGGAATAGGTGGCACCAACATGGTTATGGTCCTGGCCCTGAATGATTACTCCGGGGCAAACTTGGCCTTGAGGGGAGGCGGGTCTTGCTGGAGCCTGCAATCGCAGTTGCTTTTGGGGCTTGTCCCAGGGCTCAGCGGAGGTCTCCGCGTCCGTGCGAAGGAGCAGGAGGAGCAGGCCAGAGCGGAGGCGGCGGGGGCCAGGGGGCCGCCCCGGAGGTCCCAGGCAGCCAGCCGCCCGCTAATTCAGAATTCCTTCGGCATGAACTGGGACGTGCCAGCGTCTCTACCCTGGCCCACCCACCGCTTCCTGCCTGTGCGCCCCCCTCAGCAGGGTGGGAGGCACTGCCCCGACCCGGGACCCCACCGTCTGCACTCCTGGGCGATGATCACACCCCCTCTGTCCCTCCCCGGCCTTTGTCTGGCCAGGAAGGAGACTCTCTGGGGGGTCCTGGCTGGGGGGTAATGCCCTTTTACCACGCCAGCCTGGCCTGGATTCCCCCAGCAGCTGCCCTTCTTGGCTTGAGGGGGGAGGGGGCAAGGCCAAGCCAGCTTGGGCAGGACAGCCGAAGCTTTCTCCTTAGAGCAACTGGTGGGACCCCCAAAAGAACTTAGTACACCTGGCGCCCCCTTTCCCTAATTCCCTTCCTAAAACAGGGAAGACGGTCTGTGAGCTGCAACTAGGAAGCATGAGCTCGACACCCAGGGACAGAGGACGCCAGTCTCCCTCTTGGCTTCAACAAACAATGGGCCAAGGCCACTGGGGACTGGGGCGCACACATGCCAAGCTAGACAGAGCAGCAGCTGACAGCAGCCCCCTAAGCCTGGAGAGAGAGACACCCCTCCCCTTTTTTCTTCCCTCTTCCCCTCCTTCCCCCCACAAAGCTGGGGCCTATACAAGCTTCTTCCCCCCTTTCCCAGTGCGGACTTGCGGCTGTTATTAAAAAGAACACCATGTGTTTTAAAAGGGAAAAGTGTGAGATCGCCTGAAAGGCCAAGGGGAAGGTAGCCTCCATCCCAGCCGTCCCCCAGGGGTCCCCATCTCCTGTCCCGCTGGTACCTGCATACACTTTTACGACCCACCAGCCGGCTGGTCAGGTGCTAAGACACACCGTAAGTACAAACAGATTGCAGAGGTGTGAGAACCTCTTATTTAATTTCTCTCCCCCTTAAAGGAAAAAAACACACGCGCCACCCCCACTCCGCTACCTTCGCCTGTTGCTCTGCAGCCCGCCCGGAAACAAAGCTTAGCGCTATTGATGGCATTCAAAAACTACCCAAGCTTGGCAGCGACACCAACTACCCAGAAAGGTCCTGGGTGTCACCCCAACACCTGCCCAGACGCCTTGGGCAAGCAGGAGTGTGAGTCCCTGTCTCCTGACTGGAGCATAGACCATAGACACCGCGGACAAACTACACAGGCTACTAGCCCCGGAACAGCAGCGCAGCGTGCTGCCTACCCCTGCGGTGTGGCCTGTGTCTCCGGATGGGGTCCTGAGACTCGTTGGGAAAGGTCTCCTGTGCACTCGGCCATATGCGTACCCCGGTGTTGCTTCCCCTGTGAAATGAATGTGGGACCACGAGTGTGTGTGCGCGCGCGCGAGTGTGTGTGAGTGCGTGTGTGTGTATGTGTGTGTGTGTGTAGAGGATGGAATGCGAGCGCCGCGATGGTGTGCGAATACGCATCTGGGCTGCAGCGCGCGTCGGAGGGCAGGGTGACGGGACATAAGCCAGTGGGGCTCTTTTGTGTGACTTTGGGTGTGTCCCAGAGAGGGTCTGGATGTGGAGACCGCATCCTGGCGAGAGTGTGTGCGTTGGGTGATGGGGCCTCAAGGCCAGGAGTTCCTCCTGGGACAGTGGGGTTTTCTCGGCAGCTGATCCCCACTGGGTGCCCCTTAAGACAATGAAGTCTGGGCTCGCGGTGCCCGGACACGCTTGCTCACGCTCCTCACCGAAATTTCAGTCGCTAGAGGCTCTCAACCCAGCGCAGCCTGAATGAGAACGGTTGTGAGCCCCACCAGTGAAGAGAACTTCGAGGATACCAAAGCATGGGGTCCGCTATAGGGGGGAGGGGGCGGCGCCGGCCCCACGGAGAAGCAAGTCCCGGGGGACCCCGGGCTGCATGCCAGGCGGACAGAACAGGAGGGCTCACGATAACGCCCCACCCTCCCTCCGGGGAGCATCACTTCATGGGGGGAGGGGACCCCACTCCGCGCCAGCACCCAACCCAACGCACCCAAGCGTGCGCCCCCAGCCAGGGAGGCTTCCCTTCCGCTCTGAGATCCAAAACGCAGACGTGCGCCCCAAAGCGTCCCGGTACCCTGAAGGGGGGGGGTGTCCCAGGACATTGCAATGGCCCTCAAAACGAGCCTGGCGGGATAGCTTCGCAAAGGGAACCCAGATAAGAGGCCTCTGATGTATAACGGGGTATTCTTGGGCTGCTGAGTGGTGGTACCGTGAGCCCCACAGGTGAGGGCGCCCCGAGGGCCGCCTTTCTTTGTTCCCGGGCCGTCCAGGTGGCGCTCGCGCCCCCTCTTCCATCCCCCGCGACTACCCCCCGGGGTGTCCGATCCCGGCTTCCCTGGGGAGGTGGGGAACAGGGCGCACGGTACTCACGGGCTCCCGATCCGCCCTGAGGCACCCCGAGAACACAGAGCAACAGAGGCGACCACAGCGAGGAGAGCCGCCGCGGCGGCCGCCGCGCGGATTGGGCGGCGGGGCCCGGGCCACCGGCGGGCATGGGGGTGGCGCGCAACGGGCGGTGACTGCAACGCCGGTATGGGGCGGGGGCGACTCTGCGGGGTGCAGATTGGGGTTTGGGTCCGCACGCACGTCACTGGGCGCGGACAGCGAAGGCCGGAGCAAGTCTGAGCAGCCGAAATTGACAAGGCGCTAATGCGCCGCTCGCCCCTGCCGGCCCCTGCCCCTGCCCCCTGGCCCGGCCCGGCCCCTGGGGGGGGTGATCGCGGGCCCTGCACTGGCCTTCCCACGCCCGCGGGGCACCGCGCGCCCTGCCCGGCCAGCCTCCGCCCAGTCACCACTCCTGGGAGTCCCATTCTCCTGCGCGAAGCCCCCCACTCCTTCTCCACCCGCCTGCCCGTGGAACCTCCCTCTCCGGTCCCGCCCGTCCCAGGCTTCCCACCCCCTCATCTGGGATCCTGTACCCTTAACTCCGAATGGGTCCCTAGCTCGCAGCCCTGGTGCCTTTCCAGGATCCCCTCCAGTCAACCCGGACCCTTCCTACCCGCCTTCCCCGCCCGTCTTACGCCCCCCCCATACCCACTTGGGTTTGCTGTGCACACATCGAGCAGTACCTGAACCCTGTTCATCCTCTCTTTCTTCCCCAGGGAGTTTGAAAGTTGCCCCCAGTCGCTTGCCCTGGGCGCACAGGTCCCATCGATTCCCTATCCTAAGCCTTCATTCCGCCTCGGTGCACAGCCTCGTCCGACGCAGAGGGAAAAGAAAAAAAAAGCCAGAAGGCAGGGATTCTCCGGCCTACGGTCCCTTCTCGCCTGTCTTCTCGGCCAGTATTGGGTATGGGGATGTCCGGGAGAGCGCGCAGGGAGCCCCTATGAATGGGCACATGGGGAGAGGTGTGTCTTTTGGGGAACAGGACCGATCCCCGCATTCCTAGTTTCCAGAAGTGCATCGGTGCAAGAGAATTCTCCCTAGACTTCTTCAACCCCCCCACGGAAAAATCCACTCAGCGGCCCGCGGGTGGGGTGCGCCACGCGGTGAGTAATCGCTGCGGCGGCCGCCGCCCGCCAACTTCAGGTAACGCGGGCAGCCCCGAGCAACTCAGAATTATCTCCAATTGAGCGCAGAGTTCTTTCTCTGGGTTATTTTTGTTGGCCACTGTTTGGGGTTTTGGGGACCCCTCCCGGACCAGCCCAGCCCTGGCATCTCATCTCCCTGGTTGCGTCTTCGTCTCCACCCTATCCGGATGCCCACGAAGGGAGGTCTCTGGCCTGTAAGGTCTTTTGCTGGCGAGGCAGCGCTTGAAATGCGAGTTCCCGGGTGGTCCCACCCCAGGGGTTGGATAAAGGCCCCCAGCCAGAGCTCCCTGGGAGTAAAGGGTTCGACTTCTCCCATACAGTCGTTCCCTTTGAGGCTCAGTCCCTTCCTTAAAGGTCCTCCAAGTAGCTTCAAATGACAAAGGAGGGAAATAAAAACTAAGGCGGCCACTGCGATTTGGCTGGGGGCAAACCAGGCCTCTCGTGCCTCGGTTTCTAATTTTGTACAGATGATAATTTGGGACCAACTTAAAAAGTTTACGTGGAATCAAGTACGGGAAAAAAAAATCCCCCAAAACTTAAAATCTGACTAGCACAGTATGGTGCCGAGGTGGCACTGGTCTGCAGGTCCCCTCTGAGAAATGTGGCCAGGTGGCCCGTGGTTCCGTGGAGATGGTGAGTCTTGGCTACATTTCCAGGATCATCGCCGCCCCTCCCCCACAGCGCCCGCTTTACTCTGGTCTCGGTATAGGTAGGGAGGTAGGAATCTCCTGGGAGGCTTTTGGAGTAAAGATCTTTATTTTTTTTTTTCCCCCGAATGCTCCTCCTCCCAGCCCCGGGTGGAAAGGGCTAACTTCCCCTATGCACCCAGGTGCTGCAGGCAACGACCTGGGAGCTGCGTGACTGAACGCTTTCCCCCTTCTTCCCACACGTACAATCCATCAGCAATCCGGTTGGCCCTGGTTCCAAAACACACCCCCATCCTGAGATTCTGACACCCCCCCTCCTGGTCCAGGCCCCTCGTCCTCTCCCCGGGATGTTGCAAGGCCCTCCTCTGGGGTTCCTTCCGCCTTCCTCCTGTCTTTGTTTTCACCACAGGCAGAGGGGGCTTTGAAAGAAGTGAGACCCAATTCTGCCTTGCCCACCCTGTGCCCACACCATATGCTCGCCTCTCCAGCTCGCTGGCTGTTTGGGCTCGTTGTTTTTCAGGAGCCTTAGCTCTTTGCCTGTGGCTTCGGGAAAACTTCCCTCGAGCCTTTTGTGAATTCTCACTACTCCCCCAGCCACACCTTCGCCCTTTCATCGTCTATGCAGCATAGCCCTTCAAAGTGCCTGCTCTCCAGCCACTTAATTTTGCTAGTCCTGAATACCTGAGGGCCCCCAGACACATGCTGCTGGGCCCAGTGAGGCCAGAAGAGTTCAGTAAATACAAAAAAGTAAAAGCCATAAAAGAATCCTGTCCCTCCAAGTAGCCAGAAAACAGCACCAGCTAGTGTCCTGCAGCTGGGTTTCAGAGTAAGGGTACACACACCCCACTTAGCTGTCTGACCCAAGCTGGCAGACAACCCTCTCTGGTGTTTGACCTCTGCCCTCTGGATGACCTTTACCCTTTGGGGCAAAGAAATTGACCTTAAGGTGCACCCACCCTTTCCCTGTGTGCCCATGGAATTAACTCTTTCCTCTCCAGTCCAGGCCTTTCTTTGCTTAGGAAAGGAAGGTAGCCATGGTGTACTTTCTGACAAATATTGACCTAAGTCATTGAAGGCGGCTGGGAATGTTAAAAGGGGTGGGTGGAAGAGCTCTTTATTAGCCCTGAACTCTTTACCCAGGGGTCTCCTGTGGAGGAGCAAGGCAGGTTTAAATCAGGGAAATGTCCTTAGCCTCAGATTCCCAGAGGAGAACCACCAAAGCTTTGATTGAGCAGCAGCAGGACCAGTAAAAATCAAAGCCTACCAGACCGAGAAGGGCAGAGCTGGGACCTGCTCTTCCCTTGACCATTCCTTTGGGAACTCCCCTCCCCCTCCTGCTTGTACCTGGCCGTGCTCTGGGCAATGTGGTAGTGAGAGTCTGGGTTAGGGCCTGTGGGTGCCCCAGCCTTTCTCCCCCGGAAAGCCTAGACAGTGGGAACACCAAATCTTAATTTTGTAGCGTACTGCAATTTACGTACTAGATATGGGATGTGGAGAGCTCCCAGCCTGGGTTTGTGTGCTCTGGGGCCACCAAGCCTGGGGTCATTGTTCCTCTGTACCCTCAAAAGACTGGTGCTGAGTTCCAGGATGGCCAGCCGTGTGGGGGAGCACCGCATCCCTCCTCCCATCGCTCCCCCGGTGTCGTCAGCAATCAGCGGCGCCACCCAGCCTTGCCGGGCTGGACTCCGCTTGGGGGTGGGGGTCAACAGGGTCGTGACGAGGGCGGCCAGGGACAAAGGGCGCTTGTCTGCGGCCTTCCCTGACCGGGTGGCTGCTTCCCGAACGCCGGGAGTCCGCTGATTCACGCGGACAGCACCCCCCGCCCCCGGCCGCGCCGCCCCGGGGGGTAGGAAGTGGGGGGGGGGAACGCGGGGCGGCGGCGAGTCAACTTTCCCTCTTAAGCCCCGAAGGAATGTCGGCGGATTTCCTGAAATCCGACCCCGGCCGCCCGCCGGCCGCCCGCCCCTCACCTGGACCAGCTCCCCGGGGAACGCCAGGAGGGGCGTCGGGGCTCACCTGGGGGGCCGGGGTCAAGTCCTCTTCCGCTTACCCCCAGCGGCCTCGAGGAGCGGAAAAGGAGGGGGTGCTGGAAGCCATTAAACTCTTACTTTCAGCCCTGGGGCGCTCCAACCCAATCCCTCATGCCTCAGTTTCTCTATCTGAAATACGCATACGACGTCCTATTTTACACTGAACGATACCCCCCCAACACACACACACACGATGTCACGTGGCCCAAACTGGCTTCAATTTATCGGCCATCCTCCTGTCTCAGCCTTCACTATTGAGACTGTCAGGCCCGCCCATGTCTTCAGCCCCCATCCTCCCCAGCTTGGCAGCCTCTGCTAGCTCTCCTGTACTCTGTCACCTAGGCCCATCCCCTGTGCCATTCCGGGTTCCTATGACCTAATTTGGAAGGGGGACAGCCCTACCCTATATGTTTTTTGTCAGAGAAGTCATGGCAAGAAAATCTTTGTTGAAAGGAGTGTTTGTTTGAAATTGAATGAAGGACCGTAATTGCGGAAGGGTTAAGTGCCCGGGACTCTGCAAATGACAAGTGTGAACTTGAATTCCGGCTCTGCCCAGGCGTCCGGATGCCAGGTTTCCCACCTGTAAATTGGGGAAACAGACTTTGTGTTTGGTTTATTGAGCCAGGGTCTCACTCTATGGGCCAGGCTGACTTAGAACTCTTAGCCCAGATTGATCGTGACCTCCCGGCGATCCTCCTGCCTCAGCCTTTCCGCGTGTTGGGTTGATGAGCATACGCCTAAGCGTCCGACTTGGGGAAACAGTCGGGGTCCCATCCCACAGGGACGGTGCCCGGGGTGCGCTGGTGGAAGAGAGGCCCAGCCCGGGAGGGGCGGGGGAGGGGCCGCGCCGGGATCCAGATGTTCAGGTCCGCCAGGCACAGCCGCGCCTGATTAAGCCACGTGGGGGCCGGCCCGGGCCGCTGAGATGAAAGCGAGCGGCCGGCGGGGACCCGGGCGCACCAGCCCCTCCTCCCGGCCGGAACCTGCGGCTCCCAGTGACCCGACGACCCTGCGAGCGGCCTCCTCGTCTGCTGGGGCGGAGCAACAGGGCGCGCGGGGCGCAGGCACCTGTGCCAAGCAGGCCACTGGGGCTCAGAGCCCCCGCCCTGGCGCCCGGACGGAGGAAACTGGGAAGACCTCTGAACCCAGGACGGAAGCCACAGTGTCCTTGTTTGCCTCAAGTTTTCCCACCAGATGGGAAAAGTGAGCGGCTCAGTGGCCTTGTTAGAGTGATGGGGGCCTCCGAGTCCCTGGGAGACACTAGGTTCCCTCAGGTCTGTTTCTGCACCGAAATGGCGGGCGCACCTTAAGCGTTGCGCCCTGAAGGACCTCCTGGAGGAGGCAGCGGCCCCTAGAGTACCTCCCCTAGAATCCTAGTGTCCCAGAAGCAGGCTGACTGTGGCTGGTGGTCGGCTGGTTTTGAGCCCTGAGATGCTCCAAATCCACTCTGGTTCCAGCTCTATGGTCCTACTCTCTCCTGGCCTCCCTTCTTCCACTTCCTCTCTCTTCACTCCCAAGTCTTTGTCCTCCTCCTCCTCCTGGTACTCAAACACCCCTTATTTCTCCTCCTCCCTGTCTTCCTTCTTTCCATTTTTACCTCTTCCCCTCCCCCACTTTCCGTTCTCTTCCTCTTCTCATTCTTACCTCCCCACCCCCACTATCTTCCTACCTCCCCCTCTATCCTTTCAGGCCGTCAATCTCTTCATCCTCTTGGTTTCCTTCTCTCTCCCCTCTTTCATCACCCTGTCCATATTCCTTTTCCTTGCTCTGCCTCCTCCCTTTTTTTAATTCCTTAACTAAGGATCCTGGATGTTCCTGGCCCCAGTTGCTCTTGGCCTCCATCCCTGAGTGGCCTGAGATAGGCCTATCACCCTATCTAGTCAGGTCCTCTTAGGCATCCCCGGCCCGCTGATTCAAATACGGGCAGGGGTGCCGGGCCATAAGCATCAAGACGATGTGGTGTCCCTGACCCAGGTAGAGATTCACCTGCCCGCCCCGCTCGCCGCAGCCCCCCTCCCCCTTCCCAGGCTGCCTCGCTCAGTGACGTCAACACCCGGTCCCGCAGCCTGACACCCGCACCCGGATCCCGCGCTGCGCACGCTCAGCCATGGCTGCGGTAGCGTTGCCGCTGTTGTTGTTGTTGGCGTCACCGGTCACCCCAACCCCAGCGCGCGACCCCTTCTCTCCGCAGCTCGGGGACACTCAGAGGTGCCAGCAGCGGTGTCGGCAGCGTCACCCTGGCTTGCCCCCTGCGCAGGTAACAGATGGGTTCTCAGGAATTCAGTCACTGGAAAAGGGAAGGGACCTGAGGCAGGACCCTCAGGTGGGGGAGGGGATGCGAGTCCCTGATTTGGTATTGCTGGAGACGGATCCTCGGAAGGGGCCTGGATGGGGGAACCTCGGATGGGGGAGAGGAGGTCCTTGCCAGGACGAGCTGATGTGGGGTCCCTTAGGTTGGCAGAGGCATGCGGGATTCTGAGAGTCTCTAGAGAGATGCGGGAGCCAGTGTCCCTAGAAGAAGTGGGGAGACACGGTGGTAGAGGATCTTCAGGAGTGGGAGGAGCTGAGGGGCCTGCAAGGAGGGTGGCTTGGAGGAGAGGGGTCTCTCAGAACTGCCCTTCCTTCCAGGAAGTGATTAATTGGTACCCAGGAAGGGATGAATTGGCACCTGGGGTGAACACTGTAAGTGGGGACATACCACAGGATGGCTGGGACCTGTGCTTGAGAGGTCCTGGAGCTCACCCCACCCGCAGTACAAGGATGATTGGGTGCCTGTCCCTGCTTCCCCTATGGGGGAGGCTCTTTCCTCTTCCCACATTGCTCACTGCCTTCCCGGAGCCAGCTCTGCGCCACTCTGTCCCTCAAGTACAAGCTCTCTGCTCTCTGAGAAGCCCTCTGCCGCCGCCATCCTGAGACTTGTGCAGTCCATTCCTCCAGCCAGGACCTTCACTATCCAGCCTGCTCCGAAGCTGCTTTCTGTTTCTCCGAGGGCAACACCCACCCCCACCCCCACCCCCACCCCAATGATGATCCTGGGCCTTCTGAAACCTCACTTCAGTCTCATGGATTCTTAGGGGGACCCTAGCCTTCTTCCCCGAGTCCCTTTGCTTGAGTCTCTATCTCCCTTCCCAGCCTGAGCCAGAGGGCCCCTCTGAGTCCCCGAATAACAAGGCCGTCCTGATCAACGCTTGTGAGCGGGGCTGTCGGCTTTTCTCCATCTGCCGCTTTGTGGCCAGGAGCTCTAGGCCCAATGCCACAGAGACAGAATGTGAAGCAGGTGAGTCCTCTAGGGCTGGGTGAGCCTTGGGGCTGCCCTGAGGTATCCTGGGAATCGGCTCCCAGTGACTCCATCGTGTGGCCCACAGCCTGCACCGAGGCTTACGTGAAGGCAAAGGAGCAGCAGGCCTGCAGTGAAGGGTGCTGGGGCCAGATCCCTGAACCTGAGACCCAGCTGGAGCAGAAGGTGAACCCCTAACCTACAAATCTCCATCTCAAAACCAAGCTTCTTCCCCTGAAAGCGGTGTGAGCACAGCTAATCTGTGGCAGGGCAGGGTGGTCCATGTTGGATACTGAACACTCTGGTTATCCCAAACTAGTTGTCTAAGTCACTACAGCCCAGTCTCCCAGCTTGAATTCGTTGACAGTTCTGTCTTGGGCTTCCCCTTCCTCCCAGGAATTGGCTTTGGACCCACCTAGTGGGAGCCTCTCCCTGCGGCACCTGTTCACCATGCTCTGCAGTGACCTTATGAGTTCTGCCCAGGACTTCATATCCTCCACCTGGACATACTCCCTTCAGACAGACAACCGGAAGGTGGTGGTGTTCCAGGTGATGGGGGTGGGGTGGGGGGTTGGAATGACAATGAACTGGAGTGGCATCCTGTGGTCCCCTCATGGCATATGAGGTCCTCACAAGAGAACTTGAGGCAGCGTTACGTTCAGGAACTCTGTTCTTGACATCCATGTAGCCCCACCCCTGCTGTGCCTGAACTCAGTTCATGAGGCTTGGCAGCCATTACCTTACTTCACTGAGCCATATTACCTGCCCTCCATTTAGTGCTTTACCTGGAAAGGGGTTTACTCTCATTGGCACTGGTTGGGTCACATGACCATGTTAGTCAATCACAGTAATTCTGTGTCCTTGGCCTGGACATCTTCCTGTTCCTAGGGATTATTAGAAGGGTTAAGGCTAATGGATAGGGCTGGAGAGATGGCTCAGCGGTTAAGAGCACTGACTGCTCTTCCATAGGTCCTGAGTTCAAGTCCCAGCAACCACATAGTGGCTCACAACCATCTGTAATGGGATCTAATACCCTCTTCTGGTGTGTCTGAAGATAGTGTAGATAAAATTTTTTTTTTTTTTTAAAAAAAGGCTAATAGAAACAGCCCATGGGATGGTGTTCTCCTGATTGACTCCTAGGAGAACTGGACACCATTTGGACTAGGAACTCTAGCTCCCTTGCATCTGAGATGAGCCTACCGGGGCTCAGAGTGTATGTCTGTGACATTTTGTTTCCTGCTCAGACCCAGCCTGTGGTTGAGAACTTTGCATTCCAAGGGAGCCGTCTGCAGCGGGTGGAGGTGACCTGGAGGGGGTCCCACCCCAAGGCCCTAGAGGTGCACATGGGTAAGATTGCAACATATCCATGATCAGTGTCACGGGATCTGCAGTCTCCCAGGGTTCAGTGGTTTGCCTCCACATTCTATGGGTCATATCCCAGGATCCCTTGCATCTCTGCTGCAGCCTTACACATCCTCCAGCCCAAGTCTTGGTGTCCATTTCCCACTCCTTACCATGCTGGCTTTCTGGCTGAGACTGGGACTGAAATGTCCCTACCTTTCAGACCCTATGGGCCCCTTGGAGAAAGTGAGGAGGGCGAAGCCCCACCTGAAGACCAGCAAAGCCAAGGTGGAGTCTGAGGACCAACAGGAGAGTGACTTCCTCAGTTGCATGTCCCGGTAGGTGCCAGTGGGCTGGGCTGGGCTGGGCACCGAGGTGTGAGGCTCAGACAGCTAAGTGAGGCCTATCCTTGGACAGGCGTTCCGGGCTACCTCGATGGGTCCTGTTCTGTTGCCTCTTCCTCTCCGTCCTGATCATCCTGTGGCTGAGTTGCTGCACTCTGGTCACCACACCAGGCCAGCACCTCAAGTTCCAGGTGAGTAACAGTCATGGTGGCTAGGGCTCAGGGTGGGTGGAAGGCCCAGGGCTGCATGCTGGGAAGTCCCGCTCGCCCTGGGAAGCCAGACAAGGTCCTTTTGCCTCAATCCCTACAGCCTCTAACTGCAGAACAGTACAAAGGCCTCCTGGTGGAGTCCAACTGGCCCTTGTACCCGCCCCTGCCACCTGCTTATGAGGACAGCCCCCCGCCATACAAGTTGAAGCTTGATTTGACCACGCTGTAATCTGGTCTTTTTCCAAGTACAGGGGCCTCGCCACGTTCACTTACTCTGTACCCTAAAGTCCAAGGTCAGGGTGGAGTCTTACCTCCCTCTCTTGCTAGCACATCCCTCGGTTCCCTTGAGACAAACGGACCTAAGTGGCAGGGAGAAGGGGATCTGGCCTCCCCGCCCCGTCTTGCTTTCCCAGGGCTGGTTCACATGTTCTAACTATGGAACTTCATCCGTGTTGCTTTCTTTTTCTTCCTCTGTGTCCTCACTGTGGGCCTGAGGTCTTAGGGGTTCCCCTCTGCTAAGGTTCTTTCTCTTTATCTCTGGAAACCCAAGGCAGATGGTGGGAACTCCATCCCGAGAGGGGGATAAGGAGACATGAACCTTTAAATAAATCGAATAAAGATAGGTTGGCCGAGCCTGCTTCAGTCTGCGCCTGCCCTAGGGTGGGCTGAGTGGGTTGGGTTCTTTCAATCCAGGAGAACCCTGGGAAGTTCTTAAAGAGGAAGAAGGACACAAGCCTGTCCCACCTGTAGCCTGAGTGAGTTTGTGCCCCTTCCTGGACCTGATGTCCCTCCTGCAAAATCAGTGTGTAATCCCTTGAAGAAGTCTGATGATGATTTTGTGTTTATCTGACGTCCCTTCTTTCTCTTAGGGGCAGAGCTCTGACCCACTGCAGACAGACTTAGGGCCCCTGGTGGAGGAAGGAGATCCTAGGCATGAGCCACGCCCCCAGCCCCTCACTGGGGGAGACTAAGCAGGGGCTCCACCCCTGAGCCATACCCCCAGCTCCTCACTGGGGGAGTCTAGGCAGGGGCTCCACCCCTGTGCCACTCCCCCAGCCCCTCACTGGGGGATTCTAAGCTGTCTTTCAGCCATTGAGCCACATCTACCTTTATTGTGCTGACTTTATATTTTGGTTATGTAGGCCAAGCTGGTGAGGTAACGGAGGTGTGCCATTAGTCCCTCTTGCAATGATTTCTGGAGTGTTTCCTCAGTAGCATGAATTCTGTGCACAGGCTGCAGAGACCCTCACTGCTGGGGCACTCTCGTGGCAGTCTGAACACCCTGTCACTCTCCCTGGCACTGGGAGACAATGACAAACCCCACCACCACCACACACACACTAACCAGTTAGCCCAGTTACAGTCCTCACATCTGGGGACCTCTAAGTAGCCTTCATTCTTCCCAGGCCACTACCTTATTCTAACCCCATGAGTGTCCCCTCACCCCCTGAGCCTCCTTGGTTTCCATGACAGCCCTAGATCCTCTTGCTCTTACATTCTGGCCCTCTCCAGCTCCCCCCCCAAGTCCTATCTGGTCAAGAACTAGTTTGATTACCAACACGGATGTCTCCTGGTTTCTGTTGTCATAGAGCACTCCCAAGTACAACTGTATCATCAAGGCCCCCACAATCTAGTCTGGGAGATTAGACCAACCCTTGCTTGCTGTAATCTGGTCACAGGATCACAGAAATCTCAGTCAGTCTCCCTCCCTCTCTCCCTCCCTCCCTCCCTCCCCTCTCTTCAAGGCTGGCCTGGAACTCAACCCTCCTGCCTCTACCTCCCAAGTGCTAGAATGGAAGATATGGTTCGATCACCATGCATAGTTTGTACAGCGCTAGGGACAGAGTCCTGGGCTTTCACAGGCGTGCTAGACAGGTCTCTCACAACAGAGTTCATCCCCTTTGATCCAACTTGAACCTTACTTGAGTCTCTCTGTTGTTGCCGTAAGAAGCCATTTTGGCTCTGACTGTGGCTTTCCTGCCTTCTCAGCATGATCCACTCAGATTGCAGGATTTGCAACACCTCATGGACATCCGGGATAGCCTGGGAAACACTCGAGTGTCCCATGAGGAACTCAAGGCTGCTCTGCCAGTTACTAGCTGCTGGTTTCTACCAGAATGTCAGGAGAGAGAATCCTCTTTGACCACATAGCTGACAGCCAATCTTTTTTTTTTTCTTTTTTCTTTTTTTCGGGGCTGGGGACCGAACCCAGGACCTTGCGCTTCCTAGGCAAGCGCTCTACCACTGAGCCAAATCCCCAACCCGCTGACAGCCAATCTTGATAGAGTTCTTGAAGCCTCAGTTTCCTCACTTGTCCCCAAGGTTCTGTTTGTGATCATCTGGTGTGGCATACAGATCAGGTGGTTATAGATGTCTGGCTGGCTTCGTGGCAATCTGCAGGAGCAGAGGGTTGTCATGGGAACCCATATCCTAGTTCCCTGGTGACAACAGCCCACAGTAGCTCTGCCACCAGGGCTAGGAACACAGGGATCCAGACTCAGTTGTACAGCAGACAACGCACACACTCTGGACCGTTTGAGGGAAAGACAGAAATTCCTGGCCTCCTGGAGGGAACTCAGAGCGAAGGCCAGATTCCCACACTAAAGGCTTCATCACCATAAGGGCTGTTCCCCGTGCCTTGAAGGCTGTTCCCTTTGCCCTCCTGACCAACTCTTTGGCCTGAAAGAAGATCCCAAGCGTTCCAACTCTGGCCCACAACCTATGTCACAATGTCTCAGCTCTAGTTTTTATCATGTTGACAATTAAGTAGTTGCTTGTTCACTTGTGTGATGATTGGTTTAATAAATGGTCCCTCTGCCAGATGCAACACGCTGGGCGTCTCGGTCGCAGCTGTGTCCCACACACTGAGGAAGCCATTCTCAATACATCTTTGTCGACACGCTCTTTGCTCCGCCTTGCCTCGCTTCCCGCTTCCCATGGTGGCCCCTGTTGCCCCCCCCCCCCGCCACCGCCCCAGCTCTTTTTGGCACTCGATTAGGACCTTCTGCAGCATGTCCACCTGGAATGTATTGGAACATTCTGGACTTTTCTATAGTGTTCCAAAAAATGTTTGAATGTTCTGGAACATTCTAGAACACATTCGACTCTTACTAAAGCAGGGAAGGCACCATTCACTGACCTGAATAAAGCACTGGCTTCCCTCTTCAACTCTTTCAGACTCCTGCCCTTGTGCATCTCCTCCCACCTGGAATGGCCTTTGTCCCT
Organism: Rattus rattus; assembly: GCF_011064425.1. Classification (NCBI taxonomy): domain Eukaryota; kingdom Metazoa; phylum Chordata; class Mammalia; order Rodentia; family Muridae; genus Rattus; species Rattus rattus. The sequence continues at coordinate 12,735,615 of NC_046166.1, read as the reverse complement.
GACCAGTATATGTTGTGGATTTATATTTTCCATTAGAATATACTTCTCAAATGTTCTGGAACTCAAGGTCAGAATTTTAGTCTGATGGGAGTGTATTTACATTCTCGTCAGTAGCTGAATCCTCTGTCTAAAAAATAGAAAAGCCCAAGGTGGACATCTCCCGAGAATGTCCTCTGTCCTCCACACACATGACTATTCCTCGTGAACACATGCATGAACACACGAGAAATAATGCTGAAGAGAGCTGCTTGCATTCTGCACTACTTGCTTGTGGTGTTGAGATGGCTTTGGGCATGTTAGGCTCCTCATAGTCACCCCAGCCAAAGGATTGACTTCTGTGAAACAGAACTGACTCCATGCCCCATAGTCACAGTGAGAACCCAGCAAATCAGGTTTCATAAGCAGAGTTTTCTATGTCACCCTTACACTTCTAGAACATTCCTGGAGGTCTTGACAGTCCAACCTCACCCCCAGGCAGCTCCTTGCCCAGCCTGTCTTCATGGGTCAGCAAGGGCTATTTCTCAATATCACACGAATAGGCTCCAGCCTGCCCTCCAATTCCAGTGGCATCTGGCTGTGTCACTCTGCGTCTAGTGTGGATGAAGGTTGGCGGCAACTCCTTTTTCCTTGCTGTATTGCTGTCCCTTAAGCTACTCCTGGCACTGAACTGTGCTCTTCTACCTCATGTCCACCTGGAACATTCCGGACCCTTCCAGTACATTCTGGAAATTTGCCTTTTGTGTGACTCTTTTATCAGTCCACCTGTTGTTGATGGATCTTTGTGATATTTTCAGTTTGTGGCTCTGTGTGTGTGTGTGTGTGTGTGTGTGTGTGTGTGTGTGTGTGTGTGTATTTATCAGTTTTGGTTTCTAAAAAACCACAAGCTAAAGGCCTGGAAAGATGTCCCCATGGGTAAAAGCCCGTGCCACCAAGCCTGCAAGTGTGACTTTGATCCCTGGGGCTTGCATGGTAGAAAAAGAGAGCTGACTCCTGCCTGGTCACTATGGCATGGACCAACCTGCATACACGCACACAAATAAAATCAACCACCAACAAAGTACTTAGAAGAATGCAGAGGTGTCCTGCCCAAAGTAACTCTCCATAGGTAGTTCAAAATGTGGCTTCACTCGGGAGAGAGCAGATTCAGATGTTGTCAAAGATGGATCCTGCACATCGAAATGGACTTCCTCGATTCTCTTTGCATCCATCCATCATTAATCTGTCTGTGTGTCTACCATCCATCCATCCATCCATCCATCCATCATTTGTCTGTGTGCCTATCATCTATCCATCCATCCATCATTTGTCTGTGTGTCTACCATCCATTCATCCATCCATCCATCTGTCCATCCATCGTTTGTCTGTGTGCCTATAATCTATCCATCCATCCATCCATCCATCCACTTGTCTGTGTGCCTATTATCTATTCATCCATCCATCCATCCGTCCATCAAATACCTCCCTATCATGGACCCACCCATCCCCCTCTATCCATCTAAGGACCAGCACAGGCTTTAGTCCATGTGTCAAGGGCAGAGGATGACTTGCGGGACTCAGTTCTCTCCTCCTGCCATGTGGGTTCCAAAGAGCAAACTTAGGTCACTGGGCTTGGTGACAGGCATCTTCATCGTGTGAAGCCATCTGCCTGTCATATTCCTTTTACTTTTCTTGGAGAGAAGCTGCACAGCCCAGCCTGGCCATGAAGATGCTTTTTCCCTAGCCTTTAGAGTGCTGGGCAGGCAGGTGTGCATCACCATAAGCAGCCTAGATCGTCCTGTAAAAAGCAAAGCTGGAGGGAGAAACTGAAGGGCTAGAGATTTCAATGGTTCAGAGCTCAGCGACGAAGACTGGTAGGTGCCCTTGCAGATGACACAGGTTCAGTTCCCAGCACCCATGTGGTGGCTCACAGCCACCTGCAACTTTTGCATCGCCTGGGACTCTGCCATCTGACCCTGAAGCCACCAAGGCATCTGGAGCCTGCAGACCTGAGACTGGGGTGACACACAGGCACGGTCCCCAGGCATGTTTTCTTGCTTGTCTCTAGACTGTGGCTGTATGTCTGACATGTGGGTTGAATCTGGACAAGTGTGAAATGTGCACACATCTGGACACCATGGATTGGGGCAGCACGTGTGCAGGGCATGCCAGCTATGGGCCTCTCTGCCAGTTGGGCTGAGCCTGCACAAGCACAGCTGGAATCAGAGTTCGAAAAGCCGACCTTGGGTGGACAAGGGTGTGTCCCCAGAGCATGGGGGACTGCAGAGACTCCTACATGAACACATTCGCTGTTTACAGAGCCATGGCTGGTGTCTGTGCATTTGTACAGTATCGTCTCCTGGGTATTTTATACAATGTCTGAGTACCTACTGTGTTTCATTGGGTTTGATCATACTTTGTTTTGTTTGTTTGAGGCACAGGTAGCCCGGGCAGGCCTTGAGTTTACTGTGTAGGTAAGGATAACCTTGAATTTCTGATTCTCCTGCCTCAGCCTCTTAGTGCTGGGGTTGCAGCTTTGGAGTGCCATGTTTGGTGGCTAAATTTTGCTTTTACTCGAAGAAGTTGTACTCTCTAGCTAACTAGCTGGCCCTTGCTGAGCCATCTGAAAAAGGAAATTTTTTTTTTTTTTGGTTCTTTTTTTCAGAGCTGGGGACCGAACCCAGGGCCTTGCACTTCCTAGGCAAGCGCTGTACCACTGAGCTAAATCCCCAACCCCTGAAAAAGGAAATTTAAAGCTCTTCAACCTACCATAAGCCGAGGCTCTGGTGTGGAAGGATATAGGTGCCCAGGACCCTCAAGTACTGCTGTCATTTATTCTTTGAGCCCTAAACAGGGAGGGATGATGGAAGGGAAAGAGGAAGAAAGAACGGAAGACAGAAAATAATAAAAAAGGAAAGACAGCCAGATGTGACAGGAGGGTTCACAGTTGCAGGCCGGCCTAAGAGACACTGTCTTAGCAAAAGAAAGACAGAAGGAAGCCTTGCAGATACAGGCCTTTGAGCGTTGCTGAGGGTTGGAAGTCTACAGAGTGCTTGGGGCAGAAGGTGTGGAGGCTGGTGTGCATTTCTGTGGGCAGGAATCTGGGGAATGAGAACTAGAGTATGAGGGGCAGATACAGAAGGAATGGGGGTTTGAGAGTGACGTTGGGGCCTGAGTTAGGTTCTGAGCTTACCATATGCTGAAAGTGCTGGAGCAAAGGGTTGGAAGTCAGAGGGTTGGGTTCAGGCTGGGAAAGGGATATCGCTCAGGGCACAGTGCTGGTGCTGGTGAAGAGGGTCTGTGCACTCAGGGGCTTTGGTTCCTTCACTTATCAGAACGTGCCATCTGAGCCGTCACGCCCCTGCCAACGATAAACCACGCCCACATCCGTGCGCCGTCTCGCCCACACCTCGTTTGCCCCGCCCTTCATAGCTGGACCTATACCTCTTAGGTTCCGCCTCTCAGATCAAGGCTCCTCCCCAGCCCTCCCCTCCACTCCAGATCTGCCCCCCTCATTATGATTAGCCCCATCCCATCTAAGTCCTTTCCCAGCTCTGGCCCCGCCCAGGCCCCTCCCGCACGTGGATCCCGCCCTCTTTCCATACCAGACACGTGCTCTCAGGAGTCAGTTCTGCTCTTAATTAAAAGACCCTCCCATCCTTCCATTTGCCCTGTAAGGACCTAAGCCTCACCCCTCCGCTGACCACGTCCCTCTCAAACCAGACATTTCCCTTCATCATCCTGGGCTCCTTTCCTTCCTTCTTCAGGGACGGCTCCAGTCCTTCACTTTTCTGTTCCAGCATATATCTACCCTCAAGAATGCCCCTCAGGCCACCTTCCCCTTCCAGATTATGTTGAGAAGTAACAGGATTCCATTTCCCGCATAGGCCTTCCAGCAACTCTTTCCACAGCCAAGCCCCGCCCCACGCCAATACCTTGGAGCCAATCTTTTCTCCTATAGAACTGTTCTTCCACAGGCCTCTTCCCTCCTTTCCATAGGCCCTGTCCCTCTTTAGATCACGTCCTGCCTGAATCACCTTCCTCAGACTCCTCCCCTCAGAGATCCTCAGGCCATGACTTTTTCAACCCTCAACCCCACTTCAGGTACCATCTTCCTTAGGTCCACTCTTAGGTCCTGCTTATAATTCTCATTGCACCCCTCTTAGGTCTTAAGCTCCACCTCTTTGCACAGGCTCCGCCCGCCCATCAATCCCCGCCTACCGCTTTTTGGTCCCTCCCTTGGTCCCTTTAGGCCCCGCCCCCAGACTGTTCCGGGCTCCCACGCTTTCCCTCGGCTCCTCTAGTTGCTCTCCGACCTGCTCTCCTCAGGCCCCGCTCCTGCCCCAAGCTCCGCCCATCACCAAGTCCCTCCCTCGCTCTCAGCAGGCTCCGCCCGCTGCCCAGGCCTCGGTCTCCGGGTCCGCGCGCCGCTCCATCGCTCGGGCGCGCGGCGGAAGATGGCGGAGTCCGGCGGCAGCAGCGGCTCTGGCCAGAGCCCCGAGCGCCCGAGCAGGTGAGTCCTGTGTCTTTGTTGGCATGCACCTCTTGGCCCGGGCAAGGCTGACTCGGGGCCGCCGGGGGCGTGGACGTTCGAGTCCCTAGCTGCTAAGGTCCTGAGCTATGGCGCAGGCCTGAGGGCTGCCTAAGGCCGGGCTTCCTAAGAGCTGCGAGCCCGGAGCTGAAGGGGTTCTGGGAAGGTGACGTGGGAAGCTGCACAAGGACCCCGGGGCCCGGGAAGGAACCGAGGCGTTCCTGAAGGAAACACTGAGACCACCTGGGGACCTCCACAGGACCCTATGGACAGGGAACCGTGTAGGGCCTGGCAGGGAACAAGAGGCCTGGGCATGTCTGGAGGGGAATACTGAGGCCAGTCACCTGGGGGGGGGCTGGACACATCTGGGGAGACACTGAGGCCGCCACTGTGAGACCTCAACAGGTTTTGATTGTCAGAAAATTGTCTAGGAGCCTGGTAGGTGGACAAGGGACTTGGGCATGTCTAGAGGGGACACTGAGGCAACCTTGGGGCCCCAGCAGATCCATCATGATGGCCAGAGAGTCCCAGGGGTTGTGAGAGGTGGGGATATATTTGTGGAGTTTGAGCACTTAAGAGAAGACAAGCAGTCTCAGAAGATTAAGGTCTTTCTTTAAGATCCCCTTCCTTCCACCCTTCAAAGGGTTTAAGTCTCCCTTCCCTCATTCTAAATGATTGGATTGGAGGTCTTGCCCTCAGATATTGGGGCCACATTCACCCTTTTAGTTAAATGAGGCCACTCTTTCCTAGTCAATTCCTAAGGTGGGTTTCTTGAACTTGGCAATTTGCATAAAGATGGCAGGTATTTTAAAATATTTTATTTTGTTTTTTCAAGATGAGGAATCATATAGCCCAGGCTGGTCTCACAGTTGACATGTAGCTGAGGATAACATCAAACTGCTGATCATCTTTCCTCAACCCAAAGGGTCAAGATGACAGCCATGTGTCACCACTCCTGTGGTGCATGGTAGGTGAGGACTGTACTACTGAGTCATATACCCTGCCCCCACCCCTCCCTACCCACCCTATTTTTGAGACAGTGTCTGATTGTATAGCATAGGCCAACCTTGAACTCAAGAACTTTCTGTTGCAATACACTTTTGCGAATTGGTCTGGAGTCTCGGGGGAAGAGCACCTGTCTTAGGGATCACTCCCCCTTCCTCAGTTTTCACACTGACCCAGAGCCAGGAACCCCTGCCCTGAGACAGCCACCATCCTTGGGAGGCCAAGGAGGAAATTCAGGCTCTAGATGGTTTGGGAATAAACAAAAGCCAAGGGCAGTGGACCATTTGACCATGGATAAAGTTGGTCCTCAAGCAGGGCCTAGGGGCAGGAAAAGATCTGGTGGCCTGTGGACCTGAGTTGAGCATTAGGACTGGAGGGTGGATACGGATTAGGGAAGCCCTGCACCACCTAGAGGAGGCACTGAGCCTGCCTGTTAGCAGAGCTGCTGGTGAGCAGCAGGAGGCTTCAGCGTGAGGTCAGAGCCAACCAGGGGCTCCATACAGGCCATCAGCAACTGCAGAAACAGGGGGCTCGGGCCTCAGAAGACAGGCAGCCCACTGAGATGTGACAGAGTTGGGGGTCAGGACTGAAGGTCTGTAGCAGGGATGGATCATGGAATCATTGGGGAACAAGTGGGCAGGGCTTAGGGGCCAGATAATAGGGAACAGCTGGCCAGATCCCTAGGATAAAGATTTTAAAGATATATTTTTTTATTTGTTCATATTTCAAGATGGTTTCT